>NW_024104627.1:0-446358 GCF_003945595.2 Pipra filicauda | reverse complement strand
ACTGAGGTCGCGGGAGGGCTGGAGATGGGTCAGGGGCACTGGGGAGGGAACTGGGATGGGACTTGGATGTTCTAGGGAGGGAGTGGGATGCATCAGGGAAAAGGACTGGCATGCACTGGGAGGGACTGGGGGCAGTGGGGAGGGACTGGGAGATGGACTGGGGACAACGGAGAGGGACTGGGGCACTGGGGGAGTGGGGCTGGGAGTGGGGCCTGGGGTGGGACTGGGAGCACTGGGTGGCAACGGGGCTAGGACTGGGGGAACTGGGGAGGGAGCAGGGAGGGACTGCGAAGTGACTGGGATGGGAATGGGATGCAGAGGGAAAAGGAGCACAACGCACTGGGGAGGGACTGGGGGCAGTGGGGAGGGACTGGGATGGGACTGGGGACACTTCACGGGGGTTGGATGCACTGGGTGCGACTAGAGGCACTGGGCTGAGACTAGGGGCACTGGAGAGGGACTGGGGGCAGTGGGGAGGGACTGGGATGGGACGGAGGGCACTGGAGATGCACTGGGGAGAACTGGGCTGGCACTGGGGGCACTGGACTGCAACTGGGATTCTCAGGGGAGGGAGTGGGGAAAGTGGGATGGGACAGGGGTCATTGGGGAGGGATTGGGGACAGTGGGACTACAGGCACTGGGATGGGACTGAGGTCACTGGGGAGGGAACTGGGATGGGACTGGGAGCACTGGGAAAGGGACTGCAGGGACTGGGATAGGACTGGGAAGGGACTGCAAGGGGACTGTGAGAGGACTGGGGAGGGGACTGGAGAGCGTGCCTGGGATGGGCCTGAGAATGTCTGGGGAGAGACTGGGACCACTGGGATGGGACTGCTGTCACTGGGATGGGATGCAGTTGTCCTGGGAAGGGACTGGGGAGGGACTGGGAATGACTTAGGAGGGAGTGGGCTGGGACTGGGCAAACTGGGGAAGGACTGGGTTGCACTGCAGGAGGACACTTGGGAGGGAAAGGAGGTGGTGGGTTGCAGTGGGGGAAGTGGGGAGGGACTGGGATGAGAGTGGGGGCACAGGGGTGGGACTGGGAGCACTGGTGGCACTGGGCTAGGACTGGGGGAAGTGGGGAGGGAGCAGGGAGGGACGGTGAGGGGGCTGGGAAGGGATCTGGGATGGTACTGGGATGGGAATGGGATGCATGGGAGAAAGGAGCGGAATGCAGTGGGGAGGGACTGGGAGCAACGGGAAAGCCACTGCAGGGACTGGCATTGGACTGGGGAGGGACTGCAAGAGGACTGTGGGAGGACTGGGGAGTGGGCCTGGCATGGGACTGGGATGCCCAGGGGGAAAGAACCGGGATGCCCTGGGGAGGGACTGAGGTCACGGGAGGGCTGGGGATGGGTCAGGGGCACTGGGGAGGGAGCAGGGATGGGACTTGGATGTTCTAGGGAGGGAGGGGGATGCATCGGGGAAAAGGACTGGCATGCACTGGGAGGGACTGGGGGCAGTGGGGAGGGATGGGGATGGGACTGGGGACACTGGAGAGGGACTGGGGGCACTGGGGGGATTTGGGCTGGGAGTGGGGGCACTGGGGTGGGACTGGGAGCACTGGTGGCACTGGGCTAGGACTGGGGGAACTGGGGAGGGAGCAGGGATGGGACTTGGATGTTCTAGGGAGGGAGTGGGATGCATCGGGGAAAAGGACTGGCATGCACTGGGAGGGACTGGGGGCAGTGGGGAGGGATGGGGATGGGACTGGGGACACTGGAGAGGGACTGGGGGCACTGGGGGGATGTGGGCTGGGAGTGGGGGCACTGGGGTGGGACTGGGAGCACTGGTGGCACTGGGCTAGGACTGGGGGAACTGGGGAGGGAGCAGGGAGGGACTGCGAAGTGACTGGGATGGGAATGGGATGCAGAGGGAAAAGGAGCACAACGCACTGGGGAGGGACTGGGGGCAGTGCGGAGGGACTGGGATGGGACTGGGGACACTTCACGGGGGTTGGATGCACTGGGTGCGACTAGGGGCACTGGGCTGAGACTAGGGGCACTGGAGAGGGACTGGGGGTAGTAGGGAGGGACTGGGATGGGACGGAGGGCACTGGAGATGGACTGGGGAGAACTGGGCTGGCACTGGGGGCACTGGACTGCAACTGGGATTCTCAGGGGAGGGAGTGGGGAAAGTGAGATGGGACAGGGGTCATTGGGGAGGGATTGGGGACAGTGGGACTACAGGCACTGGGATGGGACTGAGGTCAGTGGGGAGGGAACTGGGATGGGACTGGGAGCACTGGGAAAGGGACTGCAGGGACTGGGATAGGACTGGGAAGGGACTGCAAGGGGACTGTGAGAGGACTGGGGAGGGGACTGGAGAGCGTGCCTGGGATGGGCCTGAGAATCTCTGGGGAGAGACTGGGACCACTGGGATGGGACTGCTGTCACTGGGATGGGATGCAGTTGTACTGGGAAGGGACTGGGGAGGGACTGGGAATCACTTAGGAGGGAGTGGGCTGGGACTGGGCAAACTGGGGAAGGACTGGGTTGCAGTGCAGGAGGACACTTGGGAGGGAAAGGAGGTGGTGGGTTGCAGTGGGGGAAGTGGGGAGGGACTGGGATGAGAGTGGGGGCACAGGGGTGGGACTGGGAGCACTGGTGGCACTGGGCTAGGACTGGGGGAAGTGGGGAGGGAGCAGGGAGGGACGGCGAGGGGGCTGGGAAGGGATCTGGGATGGTACTGGGATGGGAATGGGATGCATGGGAGAAAGGAGCGGAATGCAGTGGGGAGGGACTGGGAGCAACGGGAAAGCCACTGCAGGGACTGGCATTGGACTGGGGAGGGACTGCAAGAGGACTGTGGCAGGACTGGGGAGTGGGCCTGGCATGGGACTGGGATGCCCAGGGGGAAAGAACCGGGATGCCCTGGGGAGGGACTGAGGTCACGGGAGGGCTGGGGATGGGGTCAGGAGCACTGGGGAGGGAACTGGGATGGGACTTGGATGTTCTAGGGAGGGAGTGGGCTGCATCGGGGAAAAGGACTGGCATGCACTGGGAGGGACTGGGGGCAGTGGGGAGGGACTGGGGGCCCTGGGAGGATTTGGGCTGGGAGTAAGGACACTGGGGTGGGACTGAGAATTTCGGGGGGCGGGGGGGGACGACTGGGAGCACTGGGATGGGAGTGGGGGTCATTGGGGAGGGACTGGGGAACCGTGGGACTGGGGGCACTGGGATAGGAGTGAGATGCACTGGGGAGGGACTGGGCCGGGACTGAGGGCACTGGAGAGGCCCTGGGGGCACCTGGGGGAACTGGGCTGGGACTGGGATTCTCTAGGGAGGGACTGGAGGCACTGGGATAGGACTGAGAGGCACTGGGGAGGCACTAGGACACCCTGGGGCACCACTGGGAGGGGACTGGGATCACTGGGGAGGGAATTGGGATGGGACTGGGGGCAGTGGGAAAGGCCTGGGCTGGGACTGGGCAAACTGGGGAAGGACTGAGTTGCACTGCAGGAGGACACTTGGGAAGGAATGGGTGCGCTGGCTTGCAGTGAGAGAAGTGGGAAGGGACTGGGATGAGAGTGGGGGCACAGGGGTGGGACTGGGAGCACTGGTGGCACTGGGCTAAGACTGGGGGAACTGGGGAGGGAGCAGGGAGGGACCGCGAGGGGGCTGGGAAGGGATCTGGGATGGTACTGGGATGGGAATGGGATGCATGGGAGAAAGGAGCGGAATGCAGTGGGGAGGGACTGGGAGCAACGGGAAAGCCACTGCAGGGACTGGCATTGGACTGGGGAGGGACTGCAAGAGGACTGTGACAGGACTGGGGAGTGGGCCTGGCATGGGACTGGGATGCACAGGGGGAAAGAACCGGGATGCCCTGGGGAGGGACTGAGGTCACGGGAGGGCTGGGGATGGGTCAGGGGCACTGGGGAGGGAACTGGGATGGGACTTGGATGTTCTAGGGAGGGAGTGGGATGCATCGGGGAAAAGGACTGGCATGCACTGGGAGGGACTGGGGGCAGGGGGGAGGGATGGGGATGGGACTGGGGACACTGGAGAGGGACTGGGGGCACTGGGGGGATTTGGGCTGGGAGTGGGGGCACTGGGGTGGGACTGGGAGCACTGGTGGCACTGGTCTAGGACTGGGGGAACTGGGGAGGGAGCAGGGAGGGACTGCGAAGTGACTGGGATGGGAATGGGATGCACAGGGGAAAGGAGCACAACGCACTGGGGAGGGACTGGGGGCAGTGGGGAGGGACTGGGATGGGACTGGGGACACTTCACGGGGGTTGGATGCACTGGGTGCGACTAGGGGCACTGGGCTGAGACTAGGGGCACTGGAGAGGGACTGGGGGTAGTAGGGAGGGACTGGGATGGGACAGAGGGCACTGGAGATGGACTGGGGAGAACTGGGCTGGCACTGGGGGCACTGGAGTGCAACTGGGATTCTCAGGGGAGGGACTGGGGAAAGTGGGATGGGACAGGGGTCATTGGGGAGGGATTGGGGACAGTGGGACTACAGGCACTGGGATGGGACTGAGGTCAGTGGGGAGGGAACTGGGATGGGACTGGGAGCACTGGGAAAGGGAGTGCAGGGACTGGGATGGACTGGGAAGGGACTTGCAATGGACTGTGAGAGGACTGGGGAGGTGACGTGGAGAGCCGTGCCTGGGATGGGCCCGGAGAATACTCTGGGGAGACTGGGACCGACTTGAGGGGAACTGCTGTCACTGGGATGGGATGCAGGGTACTGGGAAGGGACGGGGAGGACGGGGGAGGACTGGGAAGGGACGGGGGAGGGACTGGGAATGACTTAGGAGGGAGTGGGCTGGGACTGGGCAAACTGGGGAAGGACTGGGTTGCACTGCAGGAGGACACTTGGGAGGGAAAGGAGGTGGTGGGTTGCAGTGGGGGAAGTGGGGAGGGACTGGGATGAGAGTGGGGGCACAGGGGTGGGACTGGGAGCACTGGTGGCACGGGGCTAGGACTGGGGGAAGTGGGGAGGGAGCAGGGAGGGACGGCGAGGGGGCTGGGAAGGGAACTGGGATGGTACTGGGATGGGAATGGGATGCATGGGAGAAAGGAATGGAATGCAGTGGGGAGGGACTGGGAGCAACGGGAAAGCCACTGCAGGGACTGGGATTGGACTGGGGAGGGACGGCAAGAGGACTGTGACAGGACTGGGGAGTGGGCCTGGGATGGGACTGGGATGCACAGGGGTGGGACTGGGATGCCCTGGGGAGGGACTGAGGTCACGGGAAGGGCTGGGATGGGGTCATGAGGCACTGGGGAGGGAACTGGGATGGACTTTGGATGTTCGAGGAGGGAGTGTGCTGCATCGGGGAAAAGGAATGGAATGCAGCTGGGGAGGTACTAGGGGGCAGGGGGGGAGGGATGGTGATGGACTGGGACACTAGGAGAGGACCTGGGGGGCAATGGGGGGGATTTTTCGCTGGGAGTGGGGGCACTGGGGGGGACGGGACACTGGTGGCACTGGGCTAGGGGGGACTGGGGGAACTGGGGAGGGACAGGATGGACTTGGAGGTTCTAGTTAGGGATTGGGATGCTCGGGGAAAGAGGAATGGCAATGCACTGGGAGGGACTGGGGGCAGTGGGGATGGATGGGGAGGGACTGGGGACACTGGAGAGGACTGGGGCATGGGGGGATTTGGCTGGGAGTGGGGGCACAGGGGTGGGACTGGGAGCACTGGTGGCACTGGGCTAGGACTGGGGGAACTGGGGAGGGAGCAGGGAGGGACTGCAAAGTGACTGGGATGGGAATGGGATGCAGAGGGAAAAGGAGCACAACGCACTGGGGAGGGACTGGGGGCAGTGGGGAGGGACTGGGATGGGACTGGGGACACTTCACGGGGGTTGGATGCACTGGGTGCGACTAGGGGCACTGGGCTGAGACTAGGGGCACTGGAGAGGGACTGGGGGTAGTAGGGAGGGACTGGGATGGGACGGAGGGCACTGGAGATGGACTGGGGAGAACTGGGCTGGCACTGGGGGCACTGGAGTGCAACTGGGATTCTCAGGGGAGGGACTGGGGAAAGTGGGATGGGACAGGGGTCATTGGGGAGGGATTGGGGACAGCGGGACTACAGGCACTGGGATGGGACTGAGGTCACTGGGGAGGGAACTGGGATGGGACTGGGAGCACTGGGAAAGGGACTGCAGGGACTGGGATAGGACTGGGAAGGGACTGCAAGGGGACTGTGAGAGGACTGGGGAGGGCACTGGAGAGCGTGCCTGGGATGGGCCTGAGAATCTCTGGGGAGAGACTGGGACCACTGGGATGGGACTGCTGTCACTGGGATGGGATGCAGTTGTACTGGGAAGGGACCGGGGAGGGACTGGGAATCACTTAGGAGGGACTGGGATGGGACTGGGCAAACTGGGGAAGGACTGGTTTGCAGTGCAGGAGGACACTTGGGAGGGAAAGGAGGTGGTGGGTTGCAGTGGGGGAAGTGGGGAGGGACTGGGATGAGAGTGGGGGCACAGGGGTGGGACTGGGAGCACTGGTGGCACTGGGCTAGGACTGGGGGAACTGGGGAGGGAGCAGGAAGAGACGGCGTGGGGGCTGGGAAGGGATCTGGGATGGTACTGGGATGGGAATGGGATGCATGGGAGAAAGGAGCGGAATGCAGTGGGGAGGGACTGGGAGCAACGGGAAAGCCACTGCAGGGACTGGCATTGGACTGGGGAGGGACTGCAAGAGGACTGTGGCAGGACTGGGGAGTGGGCCTGGCATGGGACTGGGATGCCCAGGGGAAAAGAACTGGGATGCCCTGGGGAGGGACTGAGGTTACGGGAGGGCTGGGGATGGGGTCAGGAGCACTGGGGAGGGAACTGGGATGGGACTTGGATGTTCTAGGGAGGGAGTGGGCTGCATCGGGGAAAAGGACTGGCATGCACTGGGAGGGACTGGGGGCAGTGGGGAGGGACTGGGGGCCCTGGGAGGATTTGGGCTGGGAGTAAGGACACTGGGGTGGGACTGAGAATTTCGGGGGGCGGGGGGGGACGACTGGGAGCACTGGGATGGGAGTGGGGGTCATTGGGGAGGGACTGGGGAACCGTGGGACTGGGGGCACTGGGATAGGAGTGAGATGCACTGGGGAGGGACTGGGCCGGGACTGAGGGCACTGGAGAGGCCCTGGGGGCACTTGGGGGAACTGGGCTGGGCCTGGGATTCTCTAGGGAGGGACTGGAGGCACTGGGATAGGACTGAGAGGCACTGGGGAGGCACTAGGACACCCTGGGGCACCACTGGGAGGGGACTGGGATCACTGGGGAGGGAATTGGGATGGGACTGGGGGCAGCGGGAAAGGCCTGGGCTGGGACTGGGCAAACTGGGGAAGGACTGAGTTGCACTGCAGGAGGACACTTGGGAAGGAATGGGTGCGCTGGCTTGCACTGAGAGAAGTGGGAAGGGACTGGGATGAGAGTGGGGGCACAGGGGTGGGACTGGGAGCACTGGTGTCACTGGGCTAGGACTGGGGGAACTGGGGAGGGAGCAGGGAGGGACGGCGAGGGGGCTGGGAAGGGAACTGGGATGGTACTGGGATGGGAATGGGATGCATGGGAGAAAGGAGCGGAATGCAGTGGGGAGGGACTGGGAGCAACGGGAAAGCCACTGCAGGGACTGGGATTGGACTGGGGAGGGACTGCAAGAGGACTGTGACAGGACTGGGGAGTGGGCCTGGCATGGGACTGGGATGCAGAGGGGGAAAGAACCGGGATGCCCTGGGGAGGGACTGAGGTCACGGGAGGGCTGGGGATGGGTCAGGGGCACTGGGGAGGGAACTGGGATGGGACTTGGATGTTCTAGGGAGGGAATGGGATGCATCGGGGAAAAGGACTGACATGTACTGGGAGGGACTGGGGGTAGTGGGGAAGGATGGGGATGGGACTGGGGACACTGGAGAGGGACTGGGGGCACTGGGGGGATTTGGGCTGGGAGTGGGGACACTGGGGTGGGACTGTGATTTTCGGGGGCGGGGGGGGGACTGGGAGCACTGGGATGGGACTGGGAGTCATTGGGGAGGGACTGGGGATCCGTGGGACTGGGGGCACTGGGATAGGAGTGAGATGCACTGGGGAGGGACTGGGCCGGGAATGAGGGCACTGGAGAGGCCCTGGGGGCACTTGGGGGAACTGGGCTGGGACTGGGATTCTCTAGGGAGGGACTGGAGGCACTGGGATAGGACTGAGAGGCACTGGGAAGGCACTAGGACACCCTGGGGCACCACTGGGAGGGGACTGGGATCACTGGGGAGGGAATTGGGATGGGACTGGGGGCAGTGGGAAAGGCCTGGGCTGGGACTGGGCAAACTGGGGAAGGACTGATTTGCACTGCAGGAGGACACTTGGGAAGGAATGGGTGCGCTGGCTTGCACTGAGAGAAGTGGGAAGGGACTGGGATGAGAGTGGGGGCACTGGGGTGGGACCGGGAGCACTGGTGGCACTGGGCTAGGACTGGGGGAACTGGGGAGGGAGCAGGGAGGGACTGCGAAGTGACTGGGATGGGAATGGGATGCAGAGGGAAAAGGAGCACAACGCACTGGGGAGGGACTGGGGGCAGTGCGGAGGGACTGGGATGGGACTGGGGACACTTCACGGGGGTTGGATGCACTGGGTGCGACTAGGGGCACTGGGCTGAGACTAGGGGCACTGGAGAGGGACTGGGGGTAGTAGGGAGGGACTGGGATGAGACGGAGGGCACTGGAGATGGACTGGGGAGAACTGGGCTGGCACTGGGGGCACTGGACTGCAACTGGGATTCTCAGCGGAGGGACTGGGGAAAGTGGGATGGGACAGGGGTCATTGGGGAGGGATTGGGGACAGTGGGACTACAGGCACTGGGATGGGACTGAGGTCAGTGGGGAGGGAACTGGGATGGGACTGGGAGCACTGGGAAAGGGACTGCAGGGACTGGGATAGGACTGCAAGGGGACTGTGAGAGGACTGGGGAGGGGACTGGAGAGCGTGCCTGGGATGGGCCTGAGAATCTCTGGGGAGAGACTGGGACCACTGGGATGGGACTGCTGTCACTGGGATGGGATGCAGTTGTACTGGGAAGGGACTGGGGAGGGACTGGGAATCACATAGGAGGGATTGGGATGGGAGTGGGCAAACTGGGGAAGGACTGGGTTGCACTGCAGGAGGACACTTGGGAGGGAAAGGAGGTGGTGGGTTGCAGTGGGGGAAGTGGGGAGGGACTGGGATGAGAGTGGGGGCACAGGGGTGGGACTGGGAGCACTGGTGGCACTGGGCTAGGACTGGGGGAACTGGGGAGGGAGCAGGGAGGGACGGCGAGGGGCTGGGAAGGGAACTGGGATGGTACTGGGATGGGAATGGGATGCATGGGAGAAAGGAGCGGAATGCAGTGGGGAGGGACTGGGAGCAACGGGAAAGCCACTGCAGGGACTGGCATTGGACTGGGAAGGGACTGCAAGAGGACTGTGGCAGGACTGGGGAGTGGGCCTGGCATGGGACTGGGATGCCCAGGGGGAAAGAACCGGGATGCCCTGGGGAGGGACTGAGGTCACGGGAGGGCTGGGGATGGGTCAGGGGCACTGGGGAGGGAACTGGGATGGGACTTGGATGTTCTAGGGAGGGAGTGGGATGCATCGGGGAAAAGGATTGACATGTACTGGGAGGGACTGGGGGTAGTGGGGAAGGATGGGGATGGGACTGGGGACACTGGAGAGGGACTGGGGGCACTGGGGGGATTTGGGCTGGGAGTGGGGACACTGGGGTGGGACTGAGATTTTCGGGGGCGGGGGGGGGACTGGGAGCACTGGGATGGGACTGGGGGTCATGGGGGAGGGACTGGGGATCCGTGGGACTGGGGGCACTGGGATAGGAGTGAGATGCACTGGGGAGGAACTGGGCCGGGACTGAGGGCACTGGAGAGGCCCTGGGGGCACTTGGGGGAACTGGGCTGGAACGGGGATTCTCTGGGGAGGGACTGGAGGCACTGGGATAGGACTGAGAGGCACTGGGGAGGCACTAAGACACACTGGGGCACCACTGGGATGGGACTGGGATCACTGGGAATTGGGATGGGACTGGGGGCAGTGGGAAGGGACTGGGCTGGGACTGGGCAAACTGGGGAAGGATTGAGTTGCACTGCAGGAGGACACTTGGGAAGGAATGGTTGCGCTGGCTTGCACTGAGAGAAGTGGGAAGGGACTGGGATGAGAGTGGGGGCACTGGGGGGGGACTGGGAGCACTGGTGGCACGGGGCTAGGACTGGGGGAACTGGGGAGGGAGCAGGGAGGGACTGCAAAGTGACTGGGATGGGAATGGGATGCAGAGGGAAAAGGAGCACAACGCACTGGGGAGGGACTGGGGGCAGTGGGGAGGGACTGGGATGGGACTGGGGACACTTCACGGGGGGTGGATGCACTGGGTGCGACTAGGGGCACTGGGCTGAGACTAGGGGCACTGGAGAGGGACTGGGGGTAGTAGGGAGGGACTGGGATGGGACGGAGGGCACTGGAGATGGACTGGGGAGAACTGGGCTGGCACTGGGGGCACTGGAGTGCAACTGGGATTCTCAAGGGAGGGACTGGGGAAAGTGGGATGGGACAGGGGTCATTGGGGAGGGATTGGGGACAGTGGGACTACAGGCACTGGGATGGGACTGAGGTCAGTGGGGAGGGAACTGGGATGGGACTGGAGCACTGGGAAAGGGAGTGCAGGGACTGGGATAGGACTGGGAAGGGACTGCAAGGGGACTGTGAGAGGACTGGGGAGGGGACTGGAGAGCGTGCCTGGGATGGGCCTGAGAATGTCTGGGGAGAGACTGGGACCACTGGGATGGGACTGCTGTCACTGGGATGGGATGCAGTTGTACTGGGAAGGGACTGGGGAGGGACTGGGGAGGGACTGGGAATGACTTAGGAGGGACTGGGCTGGGACTGGGCAAACTGGGGAAGGACTGGGTTGCACTGCAGGAGGACACTAGGGAAGGAATGGGTGCACTGGCTTGCACTGAGAGAAGTGGGAAGGGACTGGGATGAGAATGGGGGCACAGGGGTGGGACTGGGAGCACTGGTGGCACTGGGCTAGGACTGGGGGAACTGGGGAGGGAGCAGGGAGGGACGGCGAGGGGGCTGGGAAGGGATCTGGGATGGTACTGGGATGGTACTGGGATGCATGGGAGAAAGGAGCGGAATGCAGTGGGGAGGGACTGGGAACAACAGGAAAGCCACTGCAGGGACTGGGATTGGACTGGGGAGGGACTGCAAGAGGACTGTGACAGGACTGGGGAGTGGGCCTGGCATGGGACTGGGATGCCCAGGGGGAAAGAACCGGGATGCCCTGGGGAGGGACTGAGGTCACGGGAGGGCTGGGGATGGGGTCAGGAGCACTGGGGAGGGAACTGGGATGGGATTGGATGTTCTAGGGAGGGAGTGGGCTGCATCGGGGAAAAGGACTGGCATGCACTGGGAGGGACTGGGGGCAGTGGGGAGGGACTGGGGGCCCTGGGAGGATTTGGGCTGGGAGTAAGGACACTGGGGTGGGACTGAGAATTTCGAGGGGCGGGGGGGGACGACTGGGAGCACTGGGATGGGAGTGGGGGTCATTGGGGAGGGACTGGGGAACCGTGGGACTGGGGGCACTGGGATAGGAGTGAGATGCACTGGGGAGGGACTGGGCCGGGACTGAGGGCACTGGAGAGGCCCTGGGGGCACTTGGGGGAACTGGGCTGGGACTGGGATTCTCTAGGGAGGGACTGGAGGCACTGGGATAGGACTGAGAGGCACTGGGGAGGCACTAAGACACACTGGGCACCACTGGGATGGGACTGGGATCACTGGGAATTGGGATGGGACTGGGGGCAGTGGGAAAGGACTGGGCTGGGACTGGGCAAACTGGGGAAGGACTGAGTTGCACTGCAGGAGGACACTTGGGAAGGAATGGGTGCGCTGGCTTGCACTGAGAGAAGTGGGAAGGGACTGGGATGAGAGTGGGGGCACAGGGGTGGGACTGGGAGCACTGGTGGCACTGGGCTAGGACTGGGGGAACTGGGGAGGGAGCAGGGAGGGACGGCGAGGGGGCTGGGAAGGGATCTGGGATGGTACTGGGATGGGAATGGGATGCATGGGAGAAAGGAGCGGAATGCAGTGGGGAGGGACTGGGAGCAACGGGAAAGCCACTGCAGGGACTGGGATTGGGCTGGGGAGGGACTGCAAGAGGACTGTGACAGGACTGGGGAGTGGGCCTGGCATGGGACTGGGATGCACAGGGGGAAAGAACCGGGATGCCCTGGGGAGGGACTGAGGTCACGGGAGGGCTGGGGATGGGTCAGGGGCACTGGGGAGGGAACTGGGATGGGACTTGGATGTTCTAGGGAGGGAGTGGGATGCATCGGGGAAAAGGACTGGCATGCACTGGGAGGCACTGGGGGCAGTGGGGAGGGATGGGGATGGGACTGGGGACACTGGGAGGGAGGGACTGGGGGGATTTGGGCTGGGAGTGGGGACACTGGGGTGGGACTGAGATTTTCGGGGGCGGGGGGGGGACTGGGAGCACTGGGATGGGACTGGGGGTCATTGGGGAGGGACTGGGGAACCGTGGGACTGGGGGCACTGGGATAGGAGTGAGATGCACTGGGGAGGGACTGGGCCGGGACTGAGGGCACTGGAGAGGCCCTGGGGGCACTTGGGGGAACTGGGCTGGGACTGGGATTCTCTGGGGAGGGACTGGAGGCACTGGGATAGGACTGAGAGGCACTGGGGAGGCACTAGGACACACTGGGGCACCACTGGGAGGGGACTGGGATCACTGGGGAGGGAATTGGGATGGGACTGGGGGCAGTGGGAAAGGACTGGGCTGGGACTGGGCAAACTGGGGAAGGACTGAGTTGCACTGCAGGAGGACACTTGGGAAGGAATGGGTGCGCTGGCTTGCACTGAGAGAAGTGGGAAGGGACTGGGATGAGAGTGGGGGCACAGGGGTGGGACTGGGAGCACTGGTGGCACTGGGCTAGGACTAGGGGAACTGGGGAGGGAGCAGGGAGGGACTGCGAAGTGACTGGGATGGGAATGGGATGCACAGGGAAAAGGAGCACAACGCACTGGGGAAGGACTGGGGGCAGTGGGGAGGGACTGGGATGGGACTGGGGACACTTCACGGGGGTTGGATGCACTGGGTGCGACTAGGGGCACTGGGCTGAGACTAGGGGCACTGGAGAGGGACTGGGGGTAGTAGGGAGGGACTGGGATGGGACGGAGGGCACTGGAGATGGATTGGGGAGAACTGGGCTGGCACTGGGGGCACTGGACTGCAACTGGGATTCTCAGCGGAGGGACTGGGGAAAGTGGGATGGGACAGGGGTCATTGGGGAGGGATTGGGGACAGTGGGACTACAGGCACTGGGATGGGACTGAGGTCAGTGGGGAGGGAACTGGGATGGGACTGGGAGCACTGGGAAAGGGACTGCAGGGACTGGGATAGGACTGGGAAGGGACTGCAAGGGGACTGTGAGAGGACTGGGGAGGGGACTGGAGAGCGTGCCTGGGATGGGCCTGAGAATCTCTGGGGAGAGACTGGGACCACTGGGATGGGACTGCTGTCACTGGGATGGGATGCAGTTGTACTGGGAAGGGACTGGGGAGGGACTGGGAATCACTTAGGAGGGAGTGGGCTGGGACTGGGCAAACTGGGGAAGGACTGGGTTGCACTGCAGGAGGACACTTGGGAGGGAAAGGAGGTGGTGGGTTGCAGTGGGGGAAGTGGGGAGGGACTGGGATGAGAGTGGGGGCACAGGGGTGGGACTGGGAGCACTGGTGGCACTGGGCTAGGACTGGGGGAACTGGGGAGGGAGCAGGGAGGGACGGCGAGGGGGCTGGGAAGGGATCTGGGATGGTACTGGGATGGGAATGGGATGCATGGGAGAAAGGAGCGGAATGCAGTGGGGAGGGACTGGGAGCAACGGGAAAGCCACTGCAGGGACTGGCATTGGACTGGGGAGGGACTGCAAGAGGACTGTGAGAGGACTGGGGAGTGGGCCTGGCATGGGACTGGGATGCACAGGGGGAAAGAACCGGGATGCCCTGGGGAGGGACTGAGGTCACGGGAGGGCTGGGGATGGGGTCAGGGGCACTGGGGAGGGAACTGGGATGGGACTTGGATGTTCTAGGGAGGGAGTGGGATGCATCGGGGAAAAGGACTGGCATGCACTGGGAGGCACTGGGGGCAGTGGGGAGGGACTGGGGGCCCTGGGAGGATTTGGGCTGGGAGTAAGGACACTGGGGTGGGACTGAGAATTTCGGGGGCGGGGGGGGACGACTGGGAGCACTGGGATGGGAGTGGGGGTCATTGGGGAGGGACTGGGGAACCGTGGGACTGGGGGCACTGGGATAGGAGTGAGATGCACTGGGGAGGGACTGGGCCGGGACTGAGGGCACTGGAGAGGCCCTGGGGGCACTTGGGGGAACTGGGCTGGGACTGGGATTCTCTGGGGAGGGACTGGAGGCACTGGGATAGGACTGAGAGGCACTGGGAAGGCACTAGGACACCCTGGGGCACCACTGGGAGGGGACTGGGATCACTGGAGAGGAAATTGGGATGGGACTGGGGGCAGTGGGAAAGGCCTGGGCTGGGACTGGGCAAACTGGGGAAGGACTGAGTTGCACTGCAGGAGGACACTTGGGAAGGAATGGGTGCGCTGGCTTGCACTGAGAGAAGTGGGAAGGGACTGGGATGAGAGTGGGGGCACTGGGGTGGGACCGGGAGCACTGGTGGCACTGGGCTAGGACTGGGGGAAGTGGGGAGGGAGCAGGGAGGGACGGCGAGGGGGCTGGGAAGGGATCTGGGATGGTACTGGGATGGGAATGGGATGCATGGGAGAAAGGAGCGGAATGCAGTGGGGAGGGACTGGGAGCAACGGGAAAGCCACTGCAGGGACTGGCATTGGACTAGGGAGGGACTGCAAGAGGACTGTGGCAGGACTGGGGAGTGGGCCTGGCATGGGACTGGGATGCCCAGGGGGAAAGAACCGGGATGCCCTGCGGAGGGACTGAGGTCACGGGAGGGCTGGGGATGGGGTCAGGAGCACTGGGGAGGGAACTGGGATGGGACTTGGATGTTCTAGGGAGGGAGTGGGCTGCATCGGGGAAAAGGACTGGCATGCACTGGGAGGGACTGGGGGCAGTGGGGAGGGACTGGGGGCCCTGGGAGGATTTGGGCTGGGAGTACGGACACTGGGGTGGGACTGAGAATTTCGGGGGGCGGGGGGGGATGACTGGGAGCACTGGGATGGGAGTGGGGGTCATTGGGGAGGGACTGGGGAACCGTGGGACTGGGGGCACTGGGATAGGAGTGAGATGCACTGGGGAGGGACTGGGCCGGGACTGAGGGCACTGGAGAGGCCCTGGGGGCACCTGGGGGAACTGGGCTGGGACTGGGATTCTCTAGGGAGGGACTGGAGGCACTGGGATAGGACTGAGAGGCACTGGGGAGGCACTAAGACACACTGGGGCACCACTGGGATGGGACTGGGATCACTGGGAATTGGGATGGGACTGGGGGGAGTGGGAAAGGACTGGGCTGGGACTGGGCAAACTGGGGAAGGATTGAGTTGCACTGCAGGAGGACACTTGGGAAGGAATGGTTGCGCTGGCTTGCACTGAGAGAAGTGGGAAGGGGCTGGGATGAGAGTGGGGGCACTGGGGTGGGACTGGGAGCACTGGTGGCACTGGGCTAGGACTGGGGGAACGGGGGAGGGAGCAGGGAGGGACGGCGAGGGGGCTGGGAAGGGAACTGGGATGGTACTGGGATGGGAATGGGATGCATGGGAGAAAGGAGCGGAATGCAGTGGGGAGGGACTGGGAGCAACGGGAAAGCCACTGCAGGGACTGGGATTGGATTGGGGAGGGACTGCAAGAGGACTGTGACAGGGATGGTGAGTGGGCCTGGCATGGGACTGGGATGCACAGGGGAAAAGAACTGGGATGCCCTGGGGAGGGACTGGGAGCAACGGGAAAGCCACTGTAGGGACTGGGATTGGACTGGGGAGGGACTGCAAGAGGACTGTGACAGGACTGGGGAGTGGGCCTGGTATGGGACTGGGATGCACAGGGGGAATGAACTGGGATGCCCTGGGGAGGGACTGAGGTCACAGGAGGGTTGGGGATGGGTCAGGGGCACTGGGGAGGGAACTGGGATGGGACTTGGATGTTCTAGGGAGGGAGTGGGATGCATCGGGGAAAAGGACTGGCATGCACTGGGAGGGACTGGGAGCAGTGGGGAGGGACTGGGGATGGGACTGGGGACACTGGAGAGGGACTGGTGGCCCTGGGAGGATTTGGGCTGGGAGTAAGGACACTGGGGTGGGACTGAGATTTTCGGGGGGCGGGGGGGGACGACTGGGAGCACTGGGATGGGAGTGGGGGTCATTGGGGAGGGACTGGGGAACCGTGGGACTGGGGGCACTGGGATAGGAGTGAGATGCACTGGGGAGGGACTGGGCCGGGACTGAGGGCACTGGAGAGGCCCTGGGGGCACTTGGGGGCACTGGGCTGGAACGGGGATTCTCTGGGGAGGGACTGGAAGCACTGGGATAGGACTGAGAGGCACTGGGGAGGCACTAGGACACACTGGGGCACCACTGGGATGGGACTGGGATCACTGGGAATTGGGATGGGACTGGGGGGAGTGGGAAAGGACTGGGCTGGGACTGGGCAAACTGGGGAAGGATTGAGTTGCACTGCAGGAGGACACTTGGGCAGGAATGGTTGCGCTGGCTTGCACTGAGAGAAGTGGGAAGGGACTGGGATGAGAGTGGGGGCACTGGGGTGGGACTGGGAGCACTGGTGGCACTGGGCTAGGACTGGGGGAACTGGGGAGGGAGCAGGGAGGGACGGCGAGGGGGCTTGGAAGGGAACTGGGATGGTACTGGGATGGGAATGGGATGCATGGGAGAAAGGAATGGAATGCAGTGGGGAGGGACTGGGAGCAATGGGAAAGCCACTGCAGGGACGGGGACTGGACTGGGGAGGGACTGCAAGAGGACTGTGACAGGACTGGGGAGTGGGCCTGGCATGGGACTGGGATGCACAGGGGAAAAGAACCGGGATGCCCTGGGGAGGGACTGAGGTCACGGGAGGGCTGGGGATGGGTCAGGGGCACTGGGGAGGGAACTGGGATGGGACTTGGATGTTCTAGGGAGGGAGTGGGATGCATTGGGGAAAAGGACTGACATGTACTGGGAGGGACTGGGGGTAGTGGGGAAGGATGGGGATGGGACTGGGGACACTGGAGAGGGACTGGGGGCACTGGGGGGATTTGGGCTGGGAGTGGGGGCGCTGGGGTGGGACTGGGAGCACTGGTGGCACTGGGCTAGGACTGGGGGAACTGGGGAGGGAGCAGGGAGGGACTGCGAAGTGACTGGGATGGGAATGGGATGCACAGGGGAAAGGAGCACAATGCACTGGGGAGGGACTGGGGGCAGTGGGGAGGGACTGGGATGGGACTGGGGACACTTCACGGGGGTTGGATGCACTGGGTGCGACTAGGGGCACTGGGCTGAGACTAGGGGCACTGGAGAGGGACTGGGGGTAGTAGGGAGGGACTGGGATGGGACAGAGGGCACTGGAGATGGACTGGGGAGAACTGGGCTGGCACTGGGGGCACTGGACTGCAACTGGGATTCTCAGGGGAGGGACTGGGGAAAGTGGGATGGAACAGGGGTCATTGGGGAGGGATTGGGGACAGTGGGACTACAGGCACTGGGATGGGACTGAGGTCAGTGGGGAGGGAACTGGGATGGGACTGGGAGCACTGGGAAAGGGACTGCAGGGACTGGGATAGGACTGGGAAGGGACTGCAAGGGGACTGTGAGAGGACTGGGGAGGGGACTGGAGAGCGTGCCTGGGATGGGCCTGAGAATCTCTGGGGAGAGACTGGGACCACTGGGATGGGACTGCTGTCACTGGGATGGGATGCAGTTGTACTGGGAAGGGACTGGGGAGGGACTGGGGAGGGACTTAGGAGGGAGTGGGCTGGGACTGGGCAAACTGGGGAAGGACTGGGTTGCACTGCAGGAGGACACTTGGGAGGGAAAGGAGGTGGTGGGTTGCAGTGGGGGAAGTGGGGAGGGACTGGGATGAGAGTGGGGGCACAGGGGTGGGACTGGGAGCACTGGTGGCACTGGGCTAGGACTGGGGGAAGTGGGGAGGGAGCAGGGAGGGACGGCGAGGGGGCTGGGAAGGGATCTGGGATGGTACTGGGATGGGAATGGGATGCATGGGAGAAAGGAGCGGAATGCAGTGGGGAGGGACTGGGAGCAACGGGAAAGCCACTGCAGGGACTGGCATTGGACTGGGGAGGGACTGCAAGAGGACTGTGAGAGGACTGGGGAGTGGGCCTGGCATGGGCCTGGGATGCAGAGGGGGAAAGAACCGGGATGCCCTGGGGAGGGACTGAGGTCACGGGAGGGCTGGGGATGGGTCAGGGGCACTGGGGAGGGAACTGGGATGGGACTTGGATGTTCTAGGGAGGGAGTGGGATGCATCAGGGAAAAGGACTGGCATGCACTGGGAGGGACTGGGGGTAGTGGGGAGGGACTGGGGGCCCTGGGAGGATTTGGGCTGGGAGTGGGGACACTGGGGTGGGACTGAGATTTTCGGGGGGCGGGGGGGGGACTGGGAGCACTGGGATGGGACTGGGGGTCCTTGGGGAGGGTCTGGGGAACCGTGGCACTGGGGCACTGGGATAGGACTGAGAGGCACTGGGGAGGCACTAGGACACACTGGGGCACCACTGGGATGGGACTGGGATCACTGGGGAGAGAATTGGGATGGGACTGGGGGCAGTGGGAAAGGACTGGCCTGGGACTGGGCGAACTGGGGAAGGACTGAGTTGCACTGCAGGAGGACACTTGGGAAGGAATGGTTGCGCTGGCTTGCACTGAGAGAAGTGGGAAGGGACTGGGATGAGAGTGGGGGCACTGGGGTGGGACTGGGAGCACTGGTGGCACTGGGCTAGGACTGGGGGAACTGGGGAGGGAGCAGGGAGGGACGGTGAGGGGGCTGGGAAGGGAACTGGGATGGTACTGGGATGGGAATGGGATGCATGGGAGAAAGGAGCGGAATGCAGTGGGGAGGGACTGGGAGCAATGGGAAAGCCACTGCAGGGACTGGGAGTGGACTGGGGAGGGACTGCAAGAGGACTGTGACAGGACTGGGGAGTGGGCCTGGCATGGGACTGGGATGCACAGGGGTGGGACTGGGATGCCCGGGGGAGGGACTGGGAGCAATGGGAAAGCCACTGCAGGGACTGGGATTGGACTGGGGAGGGACTGCAAGAGGACTGTGACAGGACTGGGGAGTGGGCCTGGGATGGGACTGGGATGCACAGGAGAAAAGAACCGGGATGCCCTGGGGAGGGACTGAGGTCACGGGAGGGCTGGGGATGGGTCAGGGGCACTGGGGAGGGAACTGGGATGGGACTTGGATGTTCTAGGGAGGGAGTGGGATGCATCGGGGAAAAGGACTGGCATGCACTGGGAGGGACTGGGGGCAGTGGGGAGGGATGGGGATGGGACTGGGGACACTGGAGAGGGACTGGGGGCACTGGGGGGAATTGGGCTGGGAGTGGGGGCACTGGGGTGGGACTGGGAGCACTGGTGGCACTGGGCTAGGACTGGGGGAACTGGGGAGGGAGCAGGGAGGGACTGCGAAGTGACTGGGATGGGAATGGGATGCAGAGGGGAAAGGAGCACAACGCACTGGGGAGGGACTGGGGGCAGTGGGGAGGGACTGGGATGGGACTGGAGACACTTCACGGGGGTTGGATGCACTGGGTGCGACTAGGGGCACTGGGCTGAGACTAGGGGCACTGGAGAGGGACTGGGGGTAGTAGGGAGGGACTGGGATGGGACGGAGGGCACTGGAGATGGACTGGGGAGAACTGGGCTGGCACTGGGGGCACTGGACTGCAACTGGGATTCTCAGGGGAGGGACTGGGGAAAGTGGGATGGGACAGGGGTCATTGGGGAGGGATTGGGGACAGTGGGACTAGAGGCACTGGGATGGGACTGGGAGCACTGGGAAAGGGACTGCAGGGACTGGGATAGGACTGGGAAGGGACTGCAAGGGGACTGTGAGAGGACTGGGGAGGGGACTGGAGAGCGTGCCTGGGATGGGCCTGAGAATCTCTGGGGAGAGACTGGGACCACTGGGATGGGACTGCTGTCACTGGGATGGGATGCAGTTGTCCTGGGAAGGGACTGGGGAGGGACTGGGAATGACTTAGGAGGGAGTGGGCTGGGACTGGGCAAACTGGGGAAGGACTGGGTTGCACTGCAGGAGGACACTTGGGAGGGAAAGGAGGTGGTGGGTTGCAGTGGGGGAAGTGGGGAGGGACTGGGATGAGAGTGGGGGCACTGGGGTGGGACCGGAAGCACTGGTGGCACTGGGCTAGGACTGGGGGAAGTGGGGAGGGAGCAGGGAGGGACGGCGAGGGGGCTGGGAAGGGATCTGGGATGGTACTGGGAGGGGAATGGGATGCATGGGAGAAAGGAGCGGAATGCAGTGGGGAGGGACTGGGAGCAACGGGAAAGCCACTGCAGGGACTGGCATTGGACTGGGGAGGGACTGCAAGAGGACTGTGACAGGACTGGGGAGTGGGCCTGGAGAGGGACTGGGATGCCCAGGGGGAAAGAACCGGGATGCCCTGGGGAGGGACTGAGGTCACGGGAGGGCTGGGGATGGGGTCAGGAGCACTGGGGAGGGAACTGGGATGGGACTTGGATGTTCTAGGGAGGGAGTGGGCTGCATCGGGGAAAAGGACTGGCATGCACTGGGAGGGACTGGGGGCAGTGGGGAGGGACTGGGGGCCCTGGGAGGATTTGGGCTGGGAGTAAGGACACTGGGGTGGGACTGAGAATTTCGAGGGGCGGGGGGGGACGACTGGGAGCACTGGGATGGGAGTGGGGGTCATTGGGGAGGGACTGGGGAACCGTGGGACTGGGGGCACTGGGATAGGAGTGAGATGCACTGGGGAGGGACTGGGCCGGGACTGAGGGCACTGGAGAGGCCCTGGGGGCACCTGGGGGAACTGGGCTGGGACTGGGATTCTCTAGGGGGGGACTGGAGGCACTGGGATAGGACTGAGAGGCACTGGGGAGGCACTAGGACACCCTGGGGCACCACTGGGAGGGGACTGGGATCACTGGGGGGGGAATTGGGATGGGACTGGGGGCAGTGGGAAAGGCCTGGGCTGGGACTGGGCAAACTGGGGAAGGACTGAGTTGCACTGCAGGAGGACACTTGGGAAGGAATGGGTGCGCTGGCTTGCACTGAGAGAAGTGGGGAGGGACTGGGATGAGAGTGGGGGCACAGGGGTGGGACTGGGAGCACTGGTGGCACTGGGCTAGGACTGGGGGAAGTGGGGAGGGAGCAGGGAGGGCCGGCGAGGGGGCTGGGAAGGGATCTGGGATGGTACTGGGATGGGAATGGGATGCATGGGAGAAAGGAGCGGAATGCAGTGGGGAGGGACTGGGAGCAACGGGAAAGCCACTGCAGGGACTGGCATGGGACTGGGGAGGGACTGCAAGAGGACTGTGGCAGGACTGGGGAGTGGGCCTGGCATGGGACTGGGATGCCCAGGGGGAAAGAACCGGGATGCCCTGGGGAGGGACTGAGGTCACGGGAGGGCTGGGGATGGGTCAGGGGCACTGGGGAGGGAGCAGGGATGGGACTTGGATGTTCTAGGGAGGGAGTGGGATGCATCCGGGAAAAAGACTGGCATGCACTGGGAGGGACTGGGGGCAGTGGGGAGGGATGGGGATGG
The DNA here is from genome assembly GCF_003945595.2 of Pipra filicauda. Taxonomy (NCBI): domain Eukaryota; kingdom Metazoa; phylum Chordata; class Aves; order Passeriformes; family Pipridae; genus Pipra; species Pipra filicauda. The sequence goes on along the minus strand of NW_024104627.1, from coordinate 424,597 downwards.
GACTGGGGACACTGGAGAGGGACTGGGGGCACTGGGGGGATTTGGGCTGGGAGTGGGGGCACTGGGGTGGGACTGGAAGCACTGGTGGCACTGGGCTAGGACTGGGGGAAGTGGGGAGGGAGCAGGGAGGGACTGCGAAGTGACTGGGATGGGAATGGGATGCACAGGGGAAAGGAGCACAACGCACTGGGGAGGGACTGGGGGCAGTGGGGAGGGACTGGGATGGGACTGGGGACACTTCACGGGGGTTGGATGCACTGGGTGCGACTAGGGGCACTGGGCTGAGACTAGGGGCACTGGAGAGGGACTGGGGGTAGTAGGGAGGGACTGGGATGGGACGGAGGGCACTGGAGATGGATTGGGGAGAACTGGGCTGGCACTGGGGGCACTGGACTGCAACTGGGATTCTCAGCGGAGGGACTGGGGAAAGTGGGATGGGACAGGGGTCATTGGGGAGGGATTGGGGACAGTGGGACTACAGGCACTGGGATGGGACTGAGGTCAGTGGGGAGGGAACTGGGATGGGACTGGGAGCACTGGGAAAGGGACTGCAGGGACTGGGATAGGACTGGGAAGGGACTGCAAGGGGACTGTGAGAGGACTGGGGAGGGGACTGGGATGGGCCTGAGAATGTCTGGGGAGAGACTGGGACCACTGGGATGGGACTGCTGTCACTGGGATGGGATGCAGTTGTCCTGGGAAGGGACTGGGGAGGGACTGGGAATGACTTAGGAGGGAGTGGGCTGGGACTGGGCAAACTGGGGAAGGACTGGGTTGCACTGCAGGAGGACACTTGGGAGGGAAAGGAGGTGGTGGGTTGCAGTGGGGGAAGTGGGGAGGGAATGGGATGAGAGTGGGGGCACAGGGGTGGGACTGGGAGCACTGGTGTCACTGGGCTAGGACTGGGGGAACTGGGGAGGGAGCAGGGAGTGACGGCGAGGGGGCTGGGAAGGGAACTGGGATGGGAATGGGATGGGAATGGGATGCATGGGAGAAAGGAGCGGAATGCAGTGGGGAGGGACTGGGAGCAACGGGAAAGCCACTGCAGGGACTGGCATTGGACTGGGGAGGGACTGCAAGAGGACTGTGGCAGGACTGGGGAGTGGGCCTGGTATGGGACTGGGATGCCCAGGGGGAAAGAACCGGGATGCCCTGGGGAGGGACTGAGATCATGGGAGGGCTGGGGATGGGTCAGGGGCACTGGGGAGGGAACTGGGATGGGACTTGGATGTTCTAGGGAGGGAGTGGGCTGCATCGGGGAAAAGGACTGGCATGCACTGGGAGGCACTGGGGGCAGTGGGGAGGGATGGGGATGGGACTGGGGACACTGGAGAGGGACTGGGGGCACTGGAGGGATTTGGGCTGGGAGTGGGGGCACTGGGGTGGGACTGGGAGCACTGGTGGCACTGGGCTAGGACTGGGGGAACTGGGGAGGGAGCAGGGATGGGACTTGGATGTTCTAGGGAGGGAGTGGGATGCATCGGGGAAAAGGACTGGCTTGCACTGGGAGGGACTGGGGGCAGTGGGGAGGGATGGGGATGGGACTGGGGACACTGGGGGGATTTGGGCTGGGAGTGGGGGCACTGGGGTGGGACTGGGAGCACTGGTGGCACTGGGCTAGGACTGGGGGAAGTGGGGAGGGAGCAGGGAGGGACTGCGAAGTGACTGGGATGGGAATGGGATGCACAGGGGAAAGGAGCACTGGGGAGGGACTGGGGGCAGTGGGGAGGGACTGGGATGGGACTGGGGACACTTCACAGGGGTTGGATGCACTGGGTGCGACTAGGGGCACTGGGCTGAGACTAGGGGCACTGGAGAGGGACTGGGGGTAGTAGGGAGGGACTGGGATGGGACGGAGGGCACTGGAGATGGACTGGGGAGAACTGGGCTGGCACTGGGGGCACTGGACTGCAACTGGGATTCTCAGGGGAGGGACTGGGGAAAGTGGGATGGGACAGGGGTCATTGGGGAGGGATTGGGGACAGTGGGACTACAGGCACTGGGATGGGACTGAGGTCAGTGGGGAGGGAACTGGGATGGGACTGGGAGCACTGGGAAAGGGAGTGCAGGGACTGGGATAGGACTGGGAAGGGACTGCAAGGGGACTGTGAGAGGACTGGGGAGGGGACTGGAGAGCGTGCCTGGGATGGGCCTGAGAATGTCTGGGGAGAGACTGGGACCACTGGGATGGGACTGCTGTCACTGGGATGGGATGCAGTTGTCCTGGGAAGGGACTGGGGAGGGACTGGGAATGACTTAGGAGGGAGTGGGCTGGGACTGGGCAAACTGGGGAAGGACTGGGTTGCACTGCAGGAGGACACTTGGGAGGGAAAGGAGGTGGTGGGTTGCAGTGGGGGAAGTGGGGAGGGACTGGGATGAGAGCGGGGGCACAGGGGTGGGACTGGGAGCACTGGTGGCACTGGGCTAGGACTGGGGGAAGTGGGGAGGGAGCAGGGAGGGACGGCGAGGGGGCTGGGAAGGGATCTGGGATGGTACTGGGATGGGAATGGGATGCATGGGAGAAAGGAGCGGAATGCAGTGGGGAGGGACTGGGAGCAATGGGAAAGCCACTGCAGGGACTGGGACTGGACTGGGGAGGGACTGCAAGAGGACTGTGACAGGACTGGGGAGTGGGCCTGGCATGGGACTGGGATGCCCAGGGGGAAAGAACCGGGATGCCCTGGGGAGGGACTGAGGTCACGGGAGGGCTGGGGATGGGGTCAGGAGCACTGGGGAGGGAACTGGGATGGGACGTGGATGTTCTAGGGAGGGAGTGGGCTGCATCGGGGAAAAGGACTGGCATGCACTGGGAGGCACTGGGGGCAGTGGGGAGGGACTGGGGGCCCTGGGAGGATTTGGGCTGGGAGTAAGGACACTGGGGTGGGACTGAGAATTTCGGGGGGTGGGGGGGGACGACTGGGAGCACTGGGATGGGAGTGGGGGTCATTGGGGAGGGACTGGGGAACCGTGGGACTGGGGGCACTGGGATAGGAGTGAGATGCACTGGGGAGGGACTGGGCCGGGACTGAGGGCACTGGAGAGGCCCTGGGGGCACTTGGGGAAAGTGGGCTGGGACTGGGATTCTCTAGGGAGGGACTGGAGGCACTGGGGTAGGATTGAGAGGCACTGGGGAGGCAGCCTATGCAACCCTGGTCAACCACGTGGGTAGTGACTGGTGATCACGTTTTAGTTAGAGTTGGGATGGGACTGGGGGCAGTGGGAAAGGCCTGGGCTGGGACTGGGCAAACTGGGGAAGGACTGGGTTGCACTGCAGGAGGACACCTGGGAAGGAATGGGTGCGCTGGCTTGCACTGAGAGAAGGGGGAGGGACTGGGATGAGAGTGGGGGCACAGGGGTGGGACTGGGAGCACTGGTGGCACTGGGCTAGGACTGGGGGAAGTGGGGAGGGAGCAGGGAGGGACGGCGAGGGGGCTGGGAAGGGAACTGGGATGGTACTGGGATGGGAATGGGATGCATGGGAGAAAGGAGCGGAATGCAGTGGGGAGGGACTGGGAGCAACGGGAAAGCCACTGCAGGGACTGGGATTGGACTGGGGAGGGACTGCAAGAGGACTGTGACAGGACTGGGGAGTGGGCCTGGCATGGGACTGGGATGCACAGGGGGAAAGAACCGGGATGCCCTGGGGAGGGACTGAGGTCACGGGAGGGCTGGGGATGGGTCAGGGGCACTGGGGAGGGAACTGGGATGGGACTTGGATGTTCTAGGGAGGGAGTGGGATGCATCGGGGAAAAGGACTGGCATGCACTGGGAGGGACTGGGGGCAGTGGGGAGGGATGGGGATGGGACTGGGGACACTGGAGAGGGACTGGGGGCACTGGGGGGATTTGGGCTGGGAGTGGGGGCACTGGGGTGGGACTGGGAGCACTGGTGGCACTGGGCTAGGACTGGGGGAACTGGGGAGGGAGCAGGGAGGGACTGCGAAGTGACTGGGATGGGAATGGGATGCACAGGGGAAAGGAGCACAACGCACTGGGGAGGGACTGGGGGCAGTGGGGAGGGACTGGGATGGGACTGGGGACACTTCACGGGGGGTGGATGCACTGGGTGCGACTAGGGGCACTGGGCTGAGACTAGGGGCACTGGAGAGGGACTGGGGGTAGTAGGGAGGGACTGGGATGGGACGGAGGGCACTGGAGATGGACTGGGGAGAACTGGGCTGGCACTGGGGGCACTGGACTGCAACTGGGATTCTCAGGGGAGGGACTGGGGAAAGTGGGATGGGACAGGGGTCATTGGGGAGGGATTGGGGACAGTGGGACTAGAGGCACTGGGATGGGACTGAGGTCAGTGGGGAGGGAACTGGGATGGGACTGGGAGCACTGGGAAAGGGACTGCAGGGACTGGGATAGGACTGGGAAGGGACTGCAAGGGGACTGTGAGAGGACTGTGAGAGGACTGGGGAGGGGACTGGAGAGCGTGCCTGGGATGGGCCTGAGAATGTCTGGGGAGAGACTGGGACCACTGGGATGGGACTGCTGTCACTGGGATGGGATGCAGTTGTACTGGGAAGGGACTGGGGAGGGACTGGGAATGACTTAGGAGGGACTGGGCTGGGACTGGGCAAACTGGGGAAGGACTGGGTTGCACTGCAGGAGGACACTTGGGAGGGAAAGGAGGTGGTGGGTTGCAGTGGGGGAAGTGGGGAGGGACTGGGATGAGAGTGGGGGCACAGGGGTGGGACTGGGAGCACTGGTGGCACTGGGCTAGGACTGGGGGAACTGGGGAGGGAGCAGGGAGGGACTGCGAGGGGGCTGGGAAGGGAACTGGGATGGTACTGGGATGGGAATGGGATGCATGGGAGAAAGGAGCGGAATGCAGTGGGGAGGGACTGGGAGCAACGGGAAAGCCACTGCAGGGACTGGGATTGGACTGGGGAGGGACTGCAAGAGGACGTGCAGGAACTGGGGAGTGGGCCTGGCATGGGATTTGGGATCCCAGTGGGAAAGAACCGGATGCCCTGGGAGGGACTGAGGTTCACGGGAGGGCTTGGGGAGGGGTCAGGTTAACTGGGGAAGGGAACGGATGGGACTTGGAATGTTCTAGGAGGGTGGGATGAAAGCGGGAAAAGGACTGCATGCACTGGTAGCACTGTGGGCACTGGGGAGGATGGTAGGGACTGGGACACTGGGAGGTGACTGGGGCACGGGGGGGATTTGGCTGGGATTGGGGGCACTGGGGTGACTGGGAGCACGGTGCAACTGTCTAGGACTGGGGGGAACTGGGGAGTGAGCCGGGATGGGACTTGGAGGTGCTAGGGAGGGAGTGGGATGCATCAGGGAAAAGGACTGGCATGCACTGGGAGGGACTGGGGGCAGTGGGGAGGGATGGGGATGGGACTGGGGACACTGGAGAGGGACTGGGGGCACTGGGGGGATTTGGGCTGGGAGTGGGGGCACTGGGGTGGGACTGGGAGCACTGGTGGCACTGGGCTAGGACTGGGAGAACTGGGGAGGGAGCAGGGAGGGACTGCGAAGTGACTGGGATGGGAATGGGATGCACAGGGGAAAGGAGCACAACGCACTGGGGAGGGACTGGGGGCAGTGGGGAGGGACTGGGATGGGACTGGGGACACTTCACGGGGGGTGGATGCACTGGGTGCGACTAGGGGCACTGGGCTGAGACTAGGGGCACTGGAGAGGGACTGGGGGTAGTAGGGAGGGACTGGGATGGGACGGAGGGCACTGGAGATGGACTGGGGAGAACTGGGCTGGCACTGGGGGCACTGGAGTGCAACTGGGATTCTCAGGGGAGGGACTGGGGAAAGTGGGATGGGACAGGGGTCATTGGGGAGGGATTGGGGACAGTGGGACTACAGGCACTGGGATGGGACTGAGGTCAGTGGGGAGGGAACTGGGATGGGACTGGGAGCACTGGGAAAGGGACTGCAGGGACTGGGATAGGATTGGGAAGGGACTGCAAGGGGACTGTGAGAGGACTGGGGAGGGGACTGGAGAGCGTGCCTGGGATGGGCCTGAGAATCTCTGGGGAGAGACTGGGACCACTGGGATGGGACTGCTGTCACTGGGATGGGATGCAGTTGTACTGGGAAGGGACTGGGGAGGGACTGGGAATCACTTAGGAGGGACTGGGCTGGGACTGGGCAAACTGGGGAAGGACTGGGTTGCACTGCAGGAGGACACTTGGGAGGGAAAGGAGGTGGTGGGTTGCAGTGGGGGAAGTGGGGAGGGACTGGGATGAGAGTGGGGGCACTGGGGTGGGACCGGGAGCACTGGTGGCACTGGGCTAGGACTGGGGGAAGTGGGGAGGGAGCAGGGAGGGACGGCGAGGGGGCTGGGAAGGGAGCTGGGATGGTACTGGGATGGGAATGGGATGCATGGGAGAAAGGAGCGGAATGCAGTGGGGAGGGACTGGGAGCAACGGGAAAGCCACCGCAGGGACTGGCATTGGACTGGGGAGGGACTGCAAGAGGACTGTGGCAGGACTGGGGAGTGGGCCTGGCATGGGACTGGGATGCCCAGGGGGAAAGAACCGGGATGCCCTGGGGAGGGACTGAGGTCACGGGAGGGCTGGGGATGGGTCAGGGGCACTGGGGAGGGAACTGGGATGGGACTTGGATGTTCTAGGGAGGGAGTGGGATGCATCAGGGAAAAGGACTGGCATGCACTTGGAGGCACTGGGGGCAGTGGGGAGGGACTGTGGGCCCTGGGAGGATTTGGGCTGGGAGTAAGGACACTGGGGTGGGACTGAGAATTTCGGGGGGCGGGGGGGGGACGACTGGGAGCACTGGGATTGGAGTGGGGGTCATTGGGGAGGGACTGGGGAACCGTGGGACTGGGGGCACTGGGATAGGAGTGAGATGCACTGGGGAGGGACTGGGCCGGGACTGAGGGCACTGGAGAGGCCCTGGGGGCACCTGGGGGAACTGGGCTGGGACTGGGATTCTCTAGGGAGGGACTGGAGGCACTGGGATAGGACTGAGAGGCACTGGGAAGGCACTAGGACACCCTGGGGCACCACTGGGAGGGGACTGGGATCACTGGGGAGGGAATTGGGATGGGACTGGGGGCAGTGGGAAAGGCCTGGGCTGGGACTGGGCAAGCTGGGGAAGGACTGAGTTGCACTGCAGGAGGACACTTGGGAAGGAATGGGTGCGCTGGCTTGCACTGAGAGAAGTGGGAAGGGACTGGGATGAGAGTGGGGGCACTGGGGTGGGACTGGGAGCACTGGTGGCACTGGGCTAGGACTGGGGGAACTGGGGAGGGAGCAGGGAGGGACGGCGAGGGGGCTGGGTAGGGAACTGGGATGGTACTGGGATGGGAATGGGATGCATGGGAGAAAGGAGCGGAATGCAGTGGGGAGGGACTGGGAACAACGGGAAAGCCACTGCAGGGACTGGGATTGGACTGGGGAGGGACTGCAAGAGGACTGTGACAGGACTGGGGAGTGGGCCTGGCGTGGGACTGGGATGCAGAGGGGAAAAGAACCGGGATGCCCTGGGGAGGGACTGAGGTCACGGGAGGGCTGGGGATGGGTCAGGGGCACTGGGGAGGGAACTGGGATGGGACTTGGATGTTCTAGGGAGGGAGTGGGCTGCATCGGGGAAAAGGACTGGCATGCACTGGGAGGCACTGGGGGCAGTGGGGAGGGATGGGGATGGGACTGGGGACACTGGAGAGGGACTGGGGGCACTGGGGGGATTTGGGCTGGGAGTGGGGGCACTGGGGTGGGACTGGGAGCACTGGTGGCACTGGGCTAGGACTGGGGGAACTGGGGAGGGAGCAGGGAGGGACTGCAAAGTGACTGGGATGGGAATGGGATGCATAGGGAAAAGGAGCACAACACACTGGGGAGGGACTGGGATGGGATTGAGATGCGCTGGGTGGGCACAGGGATGGTACTGAGGTCACCTGGGAGGGAACTGGGATGGGACTGGGAGCACTGGGAAAGGGACTGCAGGGACTGGGATAGGACTGGGAAGGGACTGCAAGGGGACTGTGAGAGGACTGGGGAGGGGACTGGAGAGCGTGCCTGGGATGGGCCTGAGAATCTCTGGGGAGGGACTTGGATCACTGGGATGGGACTGCTGTCACTGGGATGGGATGCAGTTGTACTGGGAAGGGACTGGGGAGGGACTGGGATTTGATTGGAAGCACTGGGGAGGGACTAGGAATCATTTAGGAGGGACTTGGATGGGACTGGGGCCACTGATGATGGCTGTTTAATGCACTTGGGAGGGACCGGGAGCAGTGCGATGCAGTGGGGAAGGACTGGAGGTACTTGGATGGGACTGAGAGAACTAGGATGCTTCTGAGGGCACTGGGGTGGTACCAGGGGCACTGGGTTGGCACTGGGCTGCACTGAGGGCACTTGGGAGCAAGTGGGATCATTGGGGGGGGAACTGGGGTGGGACTGCAATGGGTTTGAAACAACTTGGGAAGGACTGGGAGCTCTGGGGAGGTTCTGGAGGGAACTGTGCATGGAGCTTGGTTGGACTGAGGTTACAAGGGATGGACTGGGATGGGACTGGGCTGCAGTGGGAGCAATTGGGAAGGAGTGGAGGCACTGGGGAAGGAACAGGGAGGGGACTGACTGCACTGGGATGGGGTTTGGGGTACTTGGGAGAAACTGGGAAGGACTCAGGAGGGACTGGGGACAGTGGGGAGGGACTGGGGACAGTAGGAAGGGACTGTAAAGGTGAAATTGAAACAGACTCACCTGAGTCACGGTCTAAGAAGTCCTGGTACAGCTCCTGACTCCGAACAACAGCCAAGGGGCCTCAGCCCAATCCCTGGCCCCTCCTCCCCCTCATTGTTAACACCTGGGCCTTCCCCATAGAACACCTGACTCTACCCAGTACTCCCAGTTCCCTCCAATGGCTTGCAATAGAATTACTAGACTCCCCAGAGTGCACAAAAATACAATCCCAATCCCACAGTAATTTCTACTCAAAACCAACAGTCCCTGACCAAAGTATCCAGTCCATATTCTAGCCCCCAGCTCTATCCCAGCCCCTTAGTGATTTTAGCTTGAGACCCACAAGCTTTATTGCACTGCCAGCTCTGCTCTCTCAGTAGCAGCTCCAAATCTTGCAGGATCTTCATCTTGGCTCCATCTCTGTGACTTTCCAGCTCCAACCTCACACTCCCATTCCCAGTCGCCCAATTACTCCTCCAGCCCCACAAACCCTAGCCCAATTCAAAACTCACAAACCCAGCACTAGACTAATTTAACCTCTCCTCGCCCAGTCCACATTCCTGCCCATCAGTCACTAGTCCACAGCTGCACAGGTTTTAAAGCAACGGTGCCAGTCCCTATCCGAGCTCCAGACACTCTCCCAGCTCCAGAAATGCAAACCTAGCACTATACTGACTTCAGGCCCAGCCTCCCAGTCTGCATTCCCAATTTACAAGCCCAATTCCAACCACACAGGGATTTTAGCGACGGTGCCACAGGCCCTATCTCCTCCCCACACGGATTCCTGCCCAAGTGTTACAGTCCCAAGCCCAAACCCTGTCCCTACCCCAGCCCCTCAGTGATTTCAGCTCGAGACCCACAAACTTTATTGCACTGCCAGCTCTGCTCTCTCAGCAGTAGCTCTGCATCTTGCCAGCACCACCACGGGAAGCTGCTCCAGGTTCTCACTGCAGGATCTTCAGCTTGGCTCCAGCTCTGCGACTTTCCAGCTCCACCCTCACACTCCCAATCCCAGTCCCACAGGTGCTCCTCCAGCCCCAAAATTCCTATCCCAATTCCAAAATCACAAGCCCAGCCCTATACCGATTTCAGCTCTCCCGCCCAGTCCACATTCCCAATATACAATCCCATTTCCAGCTGCATAGAGATTTCAGCGACGGTGCCACAGGACCTATCTCCTCCCCACACGGATTCCTGCCCAAGTGTTACAGTCCCAAGCCCAAACCCTGTCCCTACCCCAGCCCCTCAGTGATTTCAGCTCCAGACCCACAAGCTTTATTGCACGGCTAGCTCTGCTCTCTCAGCAGTAGCTCTGCATCTTGCCAGCGCCGCCACAGGAAGCTGCTCCAGGTTCTCACTGCAGGATCTTCAGCTTGGCTCCAGCTCTGCGACTTTCCAGCTCCACCCTCACACTCCCAGTCCCAGTCCCCCAGGTGCTCCTCCAGCCCCACAAACCCGATCCCAATTCCAAAATCACAAGCCCAGCCCTAGACTGACTTCAGCTCTACCCACCCAATCCACATTCCCGCCCATTAATCCCTATGCCACAGCCACTCGGGGATTTCAGCGACGGTGCCACAGGCCCTATCTGAGCTCCAGACACTCTCCCAGCTCCACAGATGCAATCCTAGCATTATGCTGATGTCAGCCCCAGCCTCTCAGTCCACATTCCCAATTTACAATCCCATTTCCAGCTGCATAGAGATTTCAGCAACGGTGCCACAGGACCTATCTCCTCCCCACACGGATTCCTGCCCAAGTGTTACAGTCCCAAGCCCAAACCCTGTCCCTACCCCAGCCCCTCAGTGATTTCAGCTCCAGACCCACAAGCTTTATTGCACTGCCAGCTCTGCTCTCTCAGCAGTAGCTCTGCATCTTGCCAGCGCCGCCACGGGAAGCTGCTCCACGTTCTCACTGCAGGATCTTCAGCTTGGCTCCAGCTCTGCGACTTTCCAGCTCCACCCTCACACTCCCAATCCCAGTCCCCCAGGTGCTCCTCCAGCCCCAAAATTCCTATCCCAATTCCAAAATCACAAGCCCAGCCCTAGACTGATTTCAGCTCTCCCGCCCAGTCCACATTCCCAATATACAATCCCATTTCCAGCTGCATAGAGATTTCAGCGACGGTGCCACAGGACCTATTTCCTCCCCACACGGATTCCTGCCCAAGTGTTACAGTCCCAAGCCCAAACCCTGTCCCTATCCCAGCCCCTCAGTGATTTCAGCTCCAGACCCACAAGCTTTATTGCACGGCCAGCTCTGCTCTCTCAGCAGTAGCTCTGCATCTTGCCAGTGCCGCCACGGGAAGCTGCTCCAGGTTCTCACTGCAGGATCTTCAGCTTGGCTCCAGCTCTGCGACTTTCCAGCTCCACCCTCACACTCCCAATCCCAGTCCCCCAGGTGCTCCTCCAGCCCCAAAATTCCTATCCCAATTCCAAAATCACAAGCCCAGCCCTAGACTGATTTCAGCTCTACCCGCCCAGTCCACATTCCCAATTTACAATCCCATTTCCAGCTGCATAGAGATTTCAGCAACGGTGCCACAGGACCTATCTCCTCCCCACACAGATTCCTGCCCAAGTGTTACAGTCCCAAGCCCAGAACCCATCCCTATCCCAGCCCCTCAGTGATTTCAGCTCCAGACCCACAAGCTTTATTGCACTGCCAGCTCTGCTCTCTCAGCAGTAGCTCTGCATCTTGCCAGCGCCGCCACGGGAAGCTGCTCCAGGTTCTCACTGTAGGATCTTCAGCTTGACTTTCCAGCTCCAACTTCACATTCCCATTCCCAGTCCCCCAGGTGCTCCTCCAGCCCCACAAACCCGATCCCAACTCCAAAGTCCAGATCCCTGCCCTAGACTGATTTCAGCTCTTCCCCCCCAGTCCATGTTCCTGCCCATCAATCCCTATTCCACAGACACACAGATGTTTCAGCGACGGTGCCAGTCCCTGTCTCAATCCTACAGTGATTTCTGCTGCAGTGCCACAGTCCCTATCCCTCCTCCACAGTCCCTTTCCGAGCACCACTCTCCCCATCCCATACCCAGACCCACAACCTTTATTTCTCTGCCAGCTCTGCTGTCAGCTCCTGGTAAAGCTGCTGCATGTTCCAATCCTAGCATCTTCCTTTTGTTAAAGGTCTGAGTTTTCCACCCCAGCTCTCAAGCCCACATTCCAGGCCAGGCCCGACTATTTTTATCCCAGCTCCATCCCTGCAGTACTTATGCCAGGTCCATGCTCCCTAATCCAGCCCCACTCTTGTTCTGCCCACAGTCCTACCGTCTTTATGTCTCCATCAGCTCTGCTGCCTGAGCTCCAGGTTCTCAGCTTTCTGCTGCCTCTGCCTCAGCTTTCTGCTGCCTCTGCCTAAATCTGCTCCTGGGTATCTCTGCAGCCCGGGGCTGTTGACAAGGTCACAAATCAGTCTTTGTCATTCACTTAAATATCTCTAAGAGCTGTCCCACCCATCCCAACGGGAACAGCAACAAAACAATAGAATAAACAATCAAGTAGTCAAAGATGAAAATAAAAGTAAAATAAAATTATAATAGAATGAAACATCTTTTTTTACTTTTCTTTGTAACAATACTTTCAATACCAGCCCCACTGAGAGGTTGCATCCTCATCCTTCTGGTTCGGGGCAGCACCCCTGAGCATGGGCTGCTCCCCCACTGAGCACTGACCAAAGCTGGCCGGCACAGCTGCCCGGGACACCGCCTGCCCAACGCCCTGCCTCGGCAGCTGTGGGGGACCGACCCCGGCCCCCCCTGGATCGGCAGCCGAGGGGGTGCTGCCCCATGGCTCCCCACCACTCCCTGGAGCGGCAGCCGCGAGGGTCCCACCCTGGCTCAGCGGCCGCGCCGATCCCGGACCGGCTCCCGCAGCTCCAGCGCCGCCCCCAGCCCCGCCGCCGAACTGCCCCCAGGGCCCCCCGCCCACGCCGTTTATAGCCCGCGGCCCGCACAGCCCCGCCCCCCTCGTGCCAGCCCAGCCAATCCCAGCGTCCGGCAGCGTCCGGCCCCGCCAATCCCCGCCTGCCCGTTCCCGCCCTGCCCGTCCCCAAGAACCCCGCTGTCCCCTCACGCCCCGCTCCCAGGGGCTGCTCCGCTTCCGCCCGCTCCCCGCCTCCCTCCCCTTCTCCCGGGAGAACTCCGGGACGGGACGGGACCGCGGACCTCCCACCCGCCCTCTCAACAGCGCCTGCGGGCACCGCGGCAGCGCAGGCGCGGCTCCGCCGGATCCCGAAGCAAAGGCGCCGAGACCGGCGCCTGAGGGGAACGCGGGGGACGAGGTGGAGAGGGGGGCGGCTCCGCGCCGCGGCTGAGCGGGCAGAGCTTGCTCGACCGCGGCCCCGTTGAAAGGGCCGCCGCCGCTCCCGCCCCCTCCCCGCCTCCCGGAAGAACTCCCAGACGGGACGTGAGCGCGGAGCTGTGCCACCCGCCCTCCCTGGTCCCAACAGGGCCTGTCGGGGGCTGCGGCAGCGCAGGCGCGGCTCCGGAAGCAAAGGCGCCGGCACCTACAGCGCCTGAGGGGAACGTGGGGAAGGGGGGCGGCGCCGCGCCGCGGCTGAGCGGGCACAGCTTACGGGACCGCGGCCCCATTGAAAGGGCGGGCTACGATTGGACGGAGCGGAGAAAAGCGGGCTGGGAGTGGCGGGCCGGGATCGGACCTGCACGTCGGGAGCGGCAGCCGCGGGAGTCCCGCCCCAGCTCACCGCCGATCTCGCCCCGGCTCCCGCAGCTCCAGCGCCGCTTCCACCTCCGCCGCCGAACTGCCCCCCCCCGCTCCCCCGCCCGCTATTTATAGCCCGCGGCCCGCACAGCCCCGCCCCCCCGTGCCAGCCCAGCCAATCCCCGCCCGCCCGTTCCCGAGAACCCCGCTGGCCCCGCAGGCCCCGCTCCCGGAGCCCCTCCCGCCCGCTCCCCGCCTCCCTCTCCTTCTCCTGGGAGAGCTCCCGGACGGGACGTGACCGCGGAGCTCCCACCGCTCTTCCGTGGTCCCAGCAGCGCCTGAGGGGAACGGGGGGACGGTGCCGCGCGGAGGGGCCGCGCCGCGGCTGAGCGGGCAGAGCTTGCGGGACCGCTGCCGGATTGAAAAGGCGGGCTGTGATTGGACGGCGCCGAGAAAGGCGGGCCGGGATTGGCGGGCCAGACGCTGCCTCGGGCCCGGATTGGCGGGGCTTGGAGCCCGCGGGGTGGCGGGAGGTGCTCGGGTGGCCAGGAGGAGGGACGAGGGCCGTGTCGGAGGGGCCCTTCCCGCGGGTCCGTGGCCGTCCCGGGTCCCGCTCCCGGGACCCCGTCCCCTGCCCCGCCCCTTGGTCGGGCTGCACCCCCGGGGTCCCGGCCCCAAGGCCCCTGCAGAGCCCCTCGGGGAGCCCCCCACCGGCACACGGGGCGGTTCCGGATCGCGAAGGCGGACTGTGCGGCACGGGGGACCGGGGAGCAGCGGCGACGTGGTGGGCCGGGAGTCGGCGGCGGGGAGCGGGGAGGACGCAGAGCGGCAGTGCGCCTCTGACCGCCTCTCCCCACGCAGCAGTTCTGCTTCTACGGGGACTCAGACTGCCCCGACTGGGTGCTGGCTGAGATCAGCTCCCTGGCCGAAATCTTTTAAGTGCCCGCCCCCACCCCCATCCCCCTGCCTGCCCCAGGCCCGCTGCCCACCCTCCTTCTCCTGCGCAGTCCCCGCTGCTGCTGAAGTTCAGCGCTATTTCAGTACTTGTTCTTCTTGTGTTTCTGAAAAAAAGCTAGAATGAGGATAGCCAAAGCAACATAGAAAGTCTATTCCATCTTCAGCTACATTACAGGGCAAAGGAAATAAGTGATCCTACCCATCAGTGGAACAGGGAAAGAATGAAGATTAAGTCTGTGAGCTATAGAAGAGAAAAATCACACTGTAACAACTTAGAAGATTGCTCCAAGACCACAGTCACAGGAAAAGGGAAGAGAGCCAGGGGCAGAAACTGTAAGGCCAAAAAGATGATGGACACATCTGTGCATCAATCAGGTTCAGAGGTCACTGCATGCCCCAAGCCTAACGAGTTCTCTGGTCTATGTGTATTATACACCTATTAATTACTTGAATAGAAAATTTACAATTGAACTTTCACAAAGGTTACAGAGTGATATCCCTGCACTGACCATTGCAGCTGAGCTTCTGCTACAGATTCTGACACGTCAGGTGACTGAATGTTTGCTTGTTTTCTAGGCTCTCCTTACAGTCCATCCAGGACATGAAATATAGAGGGGATTTCTTGAGAGGCAGCTTTTAGACCTCATTCCCTTACCTTCATGGTCAATGCCATCAGCGTCACTCTCCCTCTCTTCTTGCTCTTCATCGAGAGTTCCTCGTGTTAGTATTAGCTCAGAGGGACCCATTGCAGAAGCATCAGGTCCTTGAAGGGAACAGAAACAGCTGTACACCAACCAGCTTGCTAAAGGTAAGGTTTCTATCTGCACAGAAACCCAGCAATGAACACCTGCTCTAAGGGGACAGAAAGCTGCTTGTGGATCCCAGACACAGGACAGACTCCATCAGCACCTACTCGCCTCATCTAAGGAACAGTGCAGCCAACAGCAGAGCTTTCTCATATTCTGATCTGACTGTTTCACCTTTTCTAAAGTATTTCATTATTTCTAGTAGGTCCACTGCTTTAGCTACACAGCAGGGTTTCTTCCAAACCTGTGACTGACACAGGAAGAGCTGAGTGTGACCAACCCCACAGGAACTAAAGCCCCGCTCCTCTAACATGGAGCTGCTTTCACACTTCTGCTGTGAGGACAAAGAAGCACTGTACTACTTCACAAGGCAAACTCTTCAGAAAACTTCTGCAGTAAACTTTATCTTCCTGGGGAGGTACCTGCCACTGTGCTGCCCTGCACACACACGCTGCCCATGTCCTTCCACAAGTGTTCCAGCTGCTCTCTCTTTTGTTTATTTTGAGCTTTCTCCCGTAGACAAAGATTTACCTGTGGATTCTGAGAACATTTAAAACACCAGAAGAGAAACCTCACCCAAACCCAGCAGCCTGTCCCCCAGTCAGAGAGCAGAAGTCACTATGCAGGTCTTACATTTCAACTAAGGTTACACAGAACTTCTGACTAAGCGTGGAAAGCAACCTCCAGTCAGGTGGGATTCTAGGACGTTTTCAGCAGCGCCAGGAAGCCAAACTCTGTGTAGCTGTGCCTGCAGAGAACTGTCCTTTGGACAGCCACAACTCAAGGTGAGCAGAGCTACTGATTTTGGCACTGCAATTCAGTCTTTCTTACTAAGTCAAACTAGTACTCTTCACTGGTGCAGGAAGATACAGGGATAGTCTCAACAAATCCCTTTGGAAATTTATTTTTAAGAACTCTCTATCCATCTGAATGGAAGACACAATCTTATTTCCCAATCATTTTCACACAATTAGCTCAAATATTAGCACTAAACCAGTGAGCAACATCTGTTTTACAAAATCTTTATTTTTGTAAAGATATGCTCCACCACATCTAGGAAAAAAAAGGCAAATGGTGGACTCCTTCAGGACAGGAGTTTTCCCACAGTGAGTACGACTAGTAAATGAAATGTTAGACCCTCTCAACATAAAGGCAATTGTGTGCCTAAAAGTGACCCAAGATACACTGTTCAGGTGTAAAACAGCTAAAAACACTTACCAGTGTTTTTCTCAGGCGCTCGTATTCTGGACGATACTCTCTGAAAAGGTGAATAAAGGGAGTGCATTCAGTCTGAAAAACACATGATTTGTATTGCATAAGGATCATCCTGGAGGCTCCTTTTTACTCAAAAAAAAAGTTTTCTCTAGGCTTTCATGTTTGAGAGACATTTCAGAAAGACAGTCCTTTTTTCCCCAGATTTGGATTCTGAAACCAATGGATGCAAAATCAATGAACATACTTCATTAAAACAGCAACAATTCAAAACTTGGTATGGAATTACAAGAAAAAAATTACTTCACAGACTTGCTGGCACAGATAGCTTTTACTTTTTCACGGAACAGCACAAAAATTCATCTCTGAATAGTTCCTTTTTACTGCTGCTTTTTATGCTGATACTGGACACCCTAAGCTACCTTGGCTATGGCAACTGTACACTCCTTCAAATCAAAGGAGCAGACTCATGAATCAGGACCTTCAGGAAGTGGTCACTGAGTCACGGACCAAAAGTTATCCCCTTACCTCTCCTATTCATCTACAGCTTTAGAAAGCTGGGTAAAAATCTCCCCCAGTCCTGTGCCAAACACTGCAGAAACACCAACCACCTGGAAAAGAAAACACACCAGAACTAGAGAGTAACTGAGCCAGATTTTTAATACAGAAAAAAAACAAAATAAAACAAACAAACAAACAATCCCCCACAACGACAACAAAAAAATCAACACCACCGAAAAACCCAACAACAACGAACTACTGATCTAAACCTAACAACACCCATTTAATCAGCACAGTGGCCTAAGAGTGGGCAGTAACACTTCTGCTTCTGTCCAGCCCGCTTTCAAACTCTTCCTCCACTTGCTGTTCATGTTTGTTACTTCTGCTTTTTGGTTGTCGGTGATTTTCTGTTTGGTGAGTTGTTGGGGTATTTTGGGGGGTGTTTCTTTGGGGAAGGAGGTTTGTTTGGTATTTTTTAACACCACAGGGCAATTCAAAAGAAAGGTCAAGTCTTTCTGCTGTTTTACTTGTTTTTACTTTCTGCTGTTTATTGTTAATAACCCAAGTTCTCATTCTGCATCTAGGGTTATAAGTGGTTAGCAAGTATCAGTGTACTAGAATTAAAGTGCAAAAGAGACAACAAGAACTGACCTTTTGGCTCTGAAATAGTCTAATACTTTTTATTTAGCCAAAGCACATTTAAAAGGTCCCCAGAACAGCAAGAGAGGGAGAATTGAATCAGTTGCTATGACAATACATTCAAAATGCACATCTACTTTCTAATTTCAACTTGTCTCTCATTACACTTCTGGCCATTTGTTCTGCTTGTATTAAATCAATTCTCTAAAAATACCTTGAATTAAGACTATTACCAGCCAGAATCCTACATCCTCTAACGAAAATTCTCCCTCTTTTTCATAGGCAAGACAGTCTCAACTACTGACTTCCAAATGGAAGACCTTTCCCAACACAGCCTTGCATTTGATCATTAATACAGTAAATATGCAGACAGCTCTCCAAAGGATTTTAAGCATTAAGGCTAGGCACTGTGCCAATATATATAAATATTTATACTTTCCCTGCACTTCAGTACAAGCTGCCTTTTACTCCCTAATCCTCTTCATATGACCTGCTCTCCATCCAGTGCTCCGACAGTCCTGACAGGCAGGTAAATATGACCTGATCAGCAAATAAGGAACAGGAAGTATGTTAGTTCTGTATATCGGACCACTACAATCCCTTTTGAAATTCTGTATATTGGTCCACATAGGACACTTGCAATATTTTTGTTTTGGCTCTGTTATCATTATCTACATGAATGGAATCAGTTTGTTCCTGTGATATCCACACAGCCAAGAAGGCTTGCTTTTTCTTTAGTAAAAGCTGATGACAAACACAATCAGCTAAAACCTTTAGCACAGACTATGGGATCATTAACAGCCTCCAATGTATAGTTTTGTCAGAGAAACAATTAATTTGTCCTCTCAAAACCTGGCTGAGTGGAAGAACAATCTTCTTCTTGCACAAGCAAATCTAAAGGGGTTTTTTTGTTCATTTATTTGTTTTTGAGATTCTTTCCCTTCTTCCTATGTAGTACATTGCCCAACTGTACTTGACACTTTCAGAACAAGGAAAATTACCTCAGGTGGGAAATGCTGCAGCAAAGAACACTGCCTCTTACCAGCCTATCTTAGCTTTCATCTTGTGATTAATCACAGTTCAATATTAAATTATTCAGGCTGCCATTCAGTGTGACAAGCTGCAGTGTAACAAGCTACAGTGTGACCTCAACACAAGTCATCAACAGATTACAGTTCCAAAGGGCAGTGCAAAGCCCCTTTACAGAAGGACAGAATGGTGGGGGTTGGACAATACCTCTGGAGATCATCTAGTCCAATCTCTGCTGCTCAAAAAGCGGGATTAGGTAGAATAGGTTGCTCCCGACTTTGCCTGAGCAAAAGTGTTTTAAGCATCTCCAGGGATGGAGACTCCACAATTTCTCTGGACCAGTCCAGAGGAGGACTTCTTAAGTTATTGTTTTCAGTGGGAAGGTAGGGACAGAAACAAGTGATCCCAAAACTTCAAACCCATCCCCACAGCGGTCCAGAGCAGCTTGAGCCCAGGCCCCTGCCTTCCCAGGGCCGGGCTCTTCTCTCTGCGAGGCACCCACCAGCCGGGCACTGCCCTGCCCGGCGGCCCCGAGCGCTTCAGGCGCCGGCCCAGCCAACGCCTCGCTCTGCGCAGGCGCCGCTTCCCAGCCCGCCCCGACCGCCGGGCGCTGCCTCGCAGTCGCCGCCTGGCGGACACGGCCGGGAGCGGCACTGCAGCCTCGCGCCCCCCCCCCCTTGCAAGACCCGCGGCGCCTTTCGCGAGTACGGGCCTTTCTTCCCTAAAACCTGGCCTTACCTAGGAAAAGCTGAGCAATTCACGCAGTTGCTGTTTCTATCCCAGCTTCCCAAAGGATTTCTCTCTCCCGGCAGCAGCAGCAGCAGCAGCAGCAGCAGCGCTCCCCGGGAAGCCCTGACCATGGCGGGGAATTGACACACAACAAGCCAAGAGCATTAACTCGGCCCCAAAACACTCCACAAGAAACCAATTTAGAGTCACCCTTGCCTCATCCCCCCCGCGCAGGCCCAGGCTTTGGGATTCCAAGGCAAACCCCGAGAGGCCCAGAGAGCAGCAGCCCCTCAGCCCCAGCACGGCCTCCCCCGGGCTCCCCCGGCCGGGAACCGGCCCAGCCAGCCCCTGCTGTGCAGCACAGCAGGCGGGGGGATGACTTTTGGGACCCCTCCCTGGCCGCTGCAGAGCCATGCAGGCATCGGGGCCAAGTCCTGCCCGGCCCCCGGGCACTGCAGACAGTTCAGCCCCAGCAGCAGCAGCGGGCTGTTCTGCCTCTTGCTCCCCTCTCATTTGGAACCGAACGGTGAGGAACAAGCCCCGGGCACAATCGGCACCGAGCAGCAAGGCCTGGGCTCGCCAGAGGCCCGGGCCTGCCTAGTCCTGGCTCTGGGCTTCCTTTGCTTTCTTCTGCTGCAATTCTCCTGCCCCGGCAAGTGTTAAAAGTCAGACTGCCCGGTGAGCCATGCCCTGAAACAGCAATCAGTTCCAAGGCCAGAAAATCTCAGGGCCGCACTTAGAAACCCTTCTGAGAAGCCAAGGGGAGCTGGGATTCCCTGGAGTCCCAGGGAATTGACCCACTGACCCTGGGCTCTCCCCTCAGCCAGCCCTCACTGCTGCACCCACGGGACACCCACTTGGAGAAAGAGCCATAAGCCCTCAGACACAGGGGCTGCCTCTCATCCCTGCATGCTGAACGCCTCCAGGAATTGCCCTCCAGCTGCTCCTGCCCAGGAAAGGGCAGCAAGGAGAGCTCGGCCAGCAGGAAAACACGGAGGAAAGAGGCAACCAAAACCAAACAAAAGCAAACAAACAAACAAAAAAACCCTTCCCCCCCCAAAACAAAGCAAGAACTTTATCCCATTTCAAACCTCTTTGTCAGATTTCAGTGGAAATACACTTCTGACCTATCTCTGTTTCAGATGATCTGGACCATAAAGATCTTTCTCGGGTATGGCAAGTAATTTTTGTTACAGGGTTGGACCACACATGCACCAACACTAGAATATGTTTAAATACAGTCTAAACACCATCAAATTGAAATAAATATTTCTTTCCCAGAGGACTGCAGAAGAGTTATACTCAGTGATACAGCCATTCCAAACACTAGGAGTGTCTTTCATGAGAAAAAAAAGATCTAGGCTGAAACAACTGGTTCAGTGTTACTAATCTGAACAAGTAACGTAAGTGACCTATGAATAACTTTAAATTTGCAATTGAGAAATATGTCCCTTAAAAACAAAAGTTGAGAAATTGGGGGAAGAGCTGAAGCAAATGATGAATTTAAAGATCAGATTTTTTTTTTTTAAGAGTCTCTGCATTTTTATTGAATATAGCAGAACAGCCAGCACCACCACCATGGTAAAAAAAACCAAACAAAACCCCCGCAAAGTAATAAAAGAAACAGGAACTTCAGTACAGTTGGAAAAAATTAACTTTTTTAAAGGCTAAACTATTTGAGATAGTCTTCCTTTGACAAGTCTGCAGGTAGAGCCTAATGTTTATTGCATCAGACACAGATATATAGAATATTGCTCTAAACTGGAAAACAAAAGTTATTTTTACATTTCAAATGCTTTACAAGCAACATTAAAAGTTAACATGTCTCAAGAAATTTTTTAAGCTTCCTTCCCTTCCCCAAGAAGCTTCTTTTTATCTGTAAGCACTAGTAAATACATTCCACAATACCTCCACTTAAGCGGCCACTTGTAAATTATTACAGTGTGATAAACAGAAGCAAATGAAGAAAAATGAGACACTGAAGCTGTTCTATGTGGCTGTAGTACATAATCAGGACTAGTTCAGTAACTATTTTTGACACCTACTGATTCCCCCAGTCACAGTAGTTCTATCTTGGCAAGTGGCCGCTGCCATCTCTACCAATGCCAGCTCACAAACAAGTGAGTAACCTGAACCTCAAGCATGTTTTATTTTGGTCATTGCTGCTTGAGAATAATTGGAGCCCAAATACAACCTGCAACCCTTTTTTTGCTTTCAGGAAGAGGCAAACAGACCACTTTTGGTCTTAGTGCCAAAATGGCACTAAGAATTTATTTGACACAATTAGTCAAATAAAGCATACAAATGCCCTAAGTATATTCTAGTATTAGTTTAATCCCTAACCCCATGTAAAAATACATTCTAGAACAACCTCTTTAAAGGGGATCTTCGAAGTTGAAGATAAAGATTATAAATAAAAAGGAAATCAACTCCCTGCAGACTCAATCAGGGCTGTCAATTCACAAGAGGTTCTTAGTCCTCCTTCATGATACATTTGATATATTTATAGCACAGCGTGGGCATATACTGATACATAGCTACATCATTAAAAGTTGTACGTGCAGGTTTCTATTTGTTTCCCCTTTCGCGGAGGAGTTGCCAGCAGAAGTCGGTTACTTCCCATAAAATTTCTTATTCAGAAGAAAGATCAGAAGATTGACATTCACTTTTGCTCTGTCGAACAACTTCATGACAGCAACACCTTCATACTGCAGCTGCAAAAGATCCTGCCAAAGGGAATATCTTAATGAGTGAGGAATCCTCAAGAGCTTGTAGAGAATACAAAAGACCCTGTAGTACTGTAGGATCTTGAGGAGGATCTATCAAAAAGTACATGGCATAAGACAGAAAAACAAGAGATTCATTAAAGATCCACTCTTAGTGGGTGAAAAATAAAGTCATTCTAAGGCATTTAAGATCTTCATTTTTTTAAGCTGTGTTTGCTAAAAAAAAAAAATTATGAAAGACAGCAGAAACAGAAGACCATTCTAAGAAAGCCAAACTTCACATATAGCCATCTCCAGCCTTTTCATTTGCACAGTAGCCATAAAGTTGTTGTAATATCTGGAAAGGGTTTTCCATGTGCCTAGTTGTATCATATACCCATGAAACATTACGACATTCCACAGCATCACTTTCTAAAAGTTTTAGTCGTCAGACATCTCAGGGAGGTGGCTTAGAGCACTTCAGTCTAGGGCAGCAAAAGAAATGGCATCTCTGTCACTATGTATACGATGCCGATTCAATCTCTCGGGTGTTTATGTAGGCAGTATTTCCAGTTATACTTTGCTTTGTCAGCAATGCACCTGCACTGATTTATCTCAGCAATTAATTTCTTTCAGCAATCCCAATCTTGCAGGGAAACATGGTGGGTAGGATGCGGATATGTGTGTGATGTCAAATCTCTCATTGCTGTCCTCTCGGAACATCTAATTTATCTGCAAAGCAGTGCTACAAAGGCATAGTGGTATAGTAAACCATGTGCCCCAAAGGCGAGTGACCTTAGGTAGGCAGCCCCATGAACCAAGAAGTTCACGACCAGCTCTGACAAATTAGGAACCGGAATGAACCAGGGGAATCCTCAAAGCACACAACAGGTGAGAGGCAGCTCTCTGTCCCAGCAGCCAGTTAGGTGACACGAACTAACTGCAATGCAAGGTGTTTCTGCACACAATCTGTTTCGAAACACCTGAGACATCCACAATTAATAAACCTAATGACAACCCAGATGGGTAGGGGATGGGTGAAGATAGAAATGCAAGAAGGGGACAAAGACACCAGGCATAACATACTGGCATGAGAGAAAGAATGAGGAACCATTTGGGAAAAGGTCAGTTGGCGTACCTGTTCTAGTAGCCTGGCCTAAGTAACGGTTGAGGACACCTAAGAACTGTAAAGTATCTGATATGTGTAGGGTAGCCAGAAAGAATACCAATACGTGATGACTGGCTGAAGCCATCACACCCAAGCCCAGCTGACCACTGCCACAGACTCCCAATCTTTCTGCTGTAGCAGGAAAAAGTTGAAAATGAAAGTGTTTGTTTTGTGTGTGTACGTGTAAATGTAACTAAGAATACAGTCTGACATCAGGCTTTCATTAGTGAAAGAAACAAAAAACAGCTTGAGTCCCCCATATGTGCTGCATCTGTTTCGCCTGCAACAAATGGGTTATTCTTGGAAGCATCTTTCAGACTGTTCAGGTAGAAACATGTCATTGCTATTTTCATGAAGAGTCTGGCAAGGGGAACTTACATGCTAGTATTAAATAGGACAGTTCTTACCTGATAATGTAACATAAAGGTTTCCATTTGTACCCCCATGAATTTTGCTTTTACCTCAAAATCTCCTACTTCTTCTGTCGGGCTTATTTCAAAGATCACATTTTTAAACCTATAAAATTTGAGAAATGAAAAATCACAGGGGGAGACTATATGAGATGAAATCTGAAGATAAATTTCTAACAATTCTACTCTTAACTCTTTATTCTATATTCCCATTTGGAATGAGACTGTAAAAGCCAACCAGACTCAATACAACAATGAATGGAAGCCTAACAGATTCTATGTCTGCTAGATCACAACTTCAGACAAGCGTAGCAGGATTTAGTATTTAGCTTGTGTAGTCTAAACAGTCTACTTTAGTGCTGCATATATCCATGCCTCATTTAGTACACAGAGTACATTATAAAAAAATTGAAAAATTTTTCAATTTGGGTAGAAAAAATTCTAGTAACAGGCAGCTTCTCTATTTTCCATAGAAGATATACCAACTTCCAAAGGCTAGCAAAACACAGCTGGAGAAACTCAAGCTCGCATTTAAGCTGATTTTTGAACAGTGAAAGCTAGTAGCGATAGTAGCAATTCCCCTAAGAAGGTAACCTTCCATGACCGTGGGGGTGACTGAGAAGGGGTGGGTGGGAAGAGGATGTCATGTTTAAATCCCATTATATAAAACTGAAAAGTGATCATTATGCAAGGTTTCTTGGCCCTAGGGATGCCAGCCTAGATCATCAGAACAATTTCTTCAGCAACAATGCTAAAATTCCAACAACAAAACTGCAAGACAATCTGACACAATCTCAAACAGATCCCCGAATTTCTGTTTCTCAGCTATCGGCACCTAGACTAGTTCTAAGAAATAGATAAGAATTCAACATACCTATTTTCCTCTTCCTCCAAGAAAGGTTATTTAGCTCTAAAGAGTCTTAAAAAGATACTCACTGGTTACCTTGCAGGTCCTCAATCTCTAAAAGCACTCCCTTCTCATGAAGTCTAGCTGCTGTATATTTTAGAGAAATCTTTTTACTGTTTTTGCCTTTCATCTCACGAGGTTTCTTGGAGACTCTGGGGGAAAAAGAAAAAAATAAAACAACCAAATAAGAAGGTCAAACAAATAAAGAGATTTTGAACAACAAACACTTAATCCTATTTGAAGGAGGGGATAGAATCAGTATAGCTAATGAACTGTGACTAACGCAGACGATAGATGATTATGTATTTATACTAGTGACTTTATTTACAAAGCACTTGTAGCACAGATCAGACCTTTGATTTTCCACTATTAACCAATAATATGCTACAGGAGATGAAAAATAATATTAAAAAAACCAAAATCCTTCAAAAACATAACCACATGGTAATTCATAAAAAGCAGTACCATCTATCATTAGGTAAAAGGGGATCTAGTGACAACTGACATGGAGAAAGCTGAGATTACTCAACAACTATCTTGCCTCAGTTGTCACTGCCAATTACTCTTTTCACATTCCCGCATTTCACAGCACTTTCCTTTTTTTCCCCCCAGAAAATCTGAATTGTCTAGCACTATAACAACTGATTGCATTTGGCATAAAAGAGAGGACAATCTGTAATCAATGGTTTATTTGTATGTAACTACATTATTTTCATTCCCTGTTCCTAAAAAGGACAGGCTGGCTGAGCAGCATGTGCATTATCTGGGCAACCTGCTTCATAGCCACTGGACTCTCTACACTCTCTTCTCCCTGACGGACCAAAAAGTCTTTCAAGTTTGTCTTTTTGATGCCATTCATGGCACTGACCTCTCCCTGTATTTTCCTACTGCTGCTGAGACCCTTTCCCTAAAACTATCACTGTGGCAAAAGAGCTTGGCTGACGACCTTTGAGCAGATGGCATTACGATTCTTCTTAGCAACACGTGCTTTCTGAAAGAAGCACTTCTAGGGCCATGGAACCACCCACTGTAAATCATCAGGTTTGAGACCACCTAAGGAACCTGAAGGCGCACAAGTCCATGGGCCCTGATGAGATGTACCCTTGAGTCCTGAGGGAACTGGTAGAGGAAGTGGATAAGCCACTGTGCATCATATTTGAGAAAACGTGGCAGTCCAGTGAAGTTCCCACTGACTGGAAAAGGCAAATAAGGAACACCTAGTGCACTACAGGCCAGTCTGCCTCACCTCTGTGACTGGTAGATTCTCCTGGAAACTATGCTAAGACACATGGAAAACAAGGAGGTGACTGATGACAGCCACTATGCCTTCACTCAGGTGCTTGGCAAATTTGGTGGCCTTCTATGACAGGTTACAGCATTTGTGGATGAGGGAAGAGTGACTGACACCATCTGTCTGGATTTGTGAAAAGCATTTGACACTGCTGCACGACATCCTTGTCTCTAGATTGGAGAGACGCGGATCTGATGGATGGACCGCTTGATGGATAAGGACTCGACTGGATAGTTGCACTCAAGAATTGCAGTCAACAACTTCCCTGTGAGGGTGGCGAGGCCTTGGCACAGGCTGCCCAGAGAAGCTGTGGCTGCCCCATCCTTGGAAGTGTTCAAGACCAGGTTGGACAGGGCTTGGGGCAACCTGGGCTAGTGGAAGTTGTCCTTGCCCATGGCAGGGGGGTTAGAATGAGGTGGTCTTTAAGATCCCTTCCAACCCAAACCATCCTGTGATTATATGGTTCCCAGATACTTACTTGCCCTTGCTGGCCAGGTTATCCAAGCAGGTTTTTATGTAACTTTTGTAATAATCTACTTGTTCCCCATAAAATGTAGCTTTGGAGTTCAAGGCACTGTATGTCTGCTGCAGCTTCACCAGCTCCGCCTTTCTTCTCTGACGGTATCTACGCTGATTTCTGATATCCTACACCACAGAGGAAGACAGGCAGAGACTTTAACAGTCATTTGAGCTCTCCAGTTGCTCAGGCCCAGAGCACAGAGTATTTGAAACACACCGTTTGATTTTGCTTAGTCTTGCTTCATGCTACAAGCCTCATTTTAGGAGTCACAGTTGCTTCTCTGTGATGACTATTTGTGGAACTAACCAACTAGTACAACACAGCAGTACATTAGAACCTTTTGTTGCTTTCTCAAACTTCAATGCTGTCCTAGTTGCAATGACTAGAGTGGGCACCGACAGCACATGATATAAAGGAAAGCAGCATTTTTGTCACCACTGGGTAGGGAAACTATCTTACAAATCATGACTATAACCATAGCAGCACACAGACTTGGTTATTTTCTTTTGTTAGTCAGCCACTAAGCATCAGTTGCCTTAATACCTGAACAAAAAATACCATGTATTTGTCGACTCCTGTTTTAATTTTTGATATATATTATCCATAGTATGATTAATTCTAATCAGATCCCGCAAGGCAATTATTTAGTTGGTTTACTTACATAACATTTCCCAAATAGTTTTCCAGTAAACATGTGATATAAAATACATTGTCACTGTAGCAATGTACAACAGTATTGGATTCTTCCTTAGCTCCCCCCTACTTAGCATTCAGGTATTCTTGAATGGGTACATTTAAACAAAAATAACAGATAGGATGTCTTAAAGTTATGGGCAAAACTCCCTTAGGTGAACAAGTTTGTAAAGGTACTACTTCAAATAGCGAAAAGGAGCAGAGAAAAAGACCATCCATCAGGACTTCCCCTCCAGGCTATTAAGCTTTTCCTTAAAGTACCCAAGAACCTGGCAAGACAGTCATTTGAGAGAACAGAAACGTCCTATAAAGGACTTCCCAGATGCCAAAGAGGCGGAAATGCTGTAACAAAAGGTAGGTTTGAACTAGCTACTACAAACTTTACTCCTCCTGAAAACTCAGGCCAGTTTCACAACACTGCAAACTGTGGGGAAATTCCATTATGATTACTAGGAAACCATCAAATGGTATACTACCTTTGCAATGTCATTGATTAGTTCCTGGTATTTATTTTTGGCATTCACTGTCCCCAGTTCTGTCAACTTCTTCAGGCCTGCCTTGATTTTATCTTTTTTTTCTTGAAGATTCAAGTTGCCATCTTCCTTTACAGAGACAGATTTTTTCATCTTATCAGGAGTCTTAGCATCACGAATGGCCCGTTTCTGCATAGCTCTATGATGGTCCGCTTCCTAGAAGAAAAACCCAGAAAATTACAAAGTTCATAAGCAGATCGGCTTTAAGGTAACAAAGAAGCAGAAACAGATTGTCTGACCTCAAGCATAACACAGGACAAAGAGTTTTGCTCTGTGACTCCTGTACTGACTCCAGTGAATGCATTTTGATGAACATATTCCACACATGGGAACCAGCAGAAGCCTACCTGCCTTCTAAAACGGTCTTCTAGATAAACACATTCTAGTCACTATCGGAGGAGTAAGATTCACACATACAGTTTACTTCCATTATATACCCTCCTTATTGTTATTACACCCTGCTCCACCATCAGTGGAGACAGCTTCACTGCAACACATAAATGGAGATTCCTATGTATACCCACATATATCTAGACAGATGGCAATTTTCTAGTCTAAAACTAATGCAGATAAACAACTTCATACTTGCTCTGAGGTAGCTGAAGTTTCCAAGATTTCGGTCAGCGTCTCCCCTGGTTGGAAGCGGATTACATCAACAATTAAACGTTTTGTGCTGCAAAGAAATCAAGAATAGGAGAAAAAACTTTAAATGGAAAGACAGTCAATACCGTTCTATTCTACAACAATACCAATGTTATTGATTTACCTAAAGTCAGATTAACACTGGATGAGCACTCAGGTAGTCTTAGGCTAGATCAGACTTTTTTGACTTCACTTTTTTGACAGTGAATCACTGGAAACCGGTTCCCTGAAAGGTTCCTCTATGTAATACATAAAGTTTGCTCTTAGGTACTCCCTTGAACAGAAAGGACGTTACCCCACATATTCCAAGGTAACCCCAGTACTGCCATGTGGACTGCAGAAGCTGCCTCAAGGTGAAAGATAAAGGAGGTAGCAGCCACGGCGAATTTGTGCAACCAGAAAAGGTCTATACTATTATCCAGGCAGAAGTGCACTTCAGTGCTTTATAACAGGTGTCAAAAAACACAAAAGGGTTATTTTCTTATATGCATGGTAACAGAGACAAAGCAGATCCCCGACTCCAATGGCGACAGACAGGGTCATTCCTTGATCTCAGCTGGTATATAATCACAGTCAGTGGATACTCTGAGGCACTTCTGTCCTTGAGCCACACAATGAAATCAAACAGCTTCTTCAGTACTTTGCCATCAGGCTGGAATTATTTCTGACATCACACAAAGTGCATCACACACACACCTTTCTCATCATCCACAACTTAGATGACTACTAGTGCATCTGGTAAATCTTCACTTTTGAAATCAATGTCACCTTCTTCCAGTGGGTAGGAAAATACTGATGTATCTTTTAAGAAGCCCAGTTAAAGTTATTTTTGGAGACAAAATTTTCTTCTGGGAGATCATTATTCTGTCTAAGTCAAGGGCAAGCTGACCTGAAGAATTTTCAATTAAACTATCTAGCATCTGAGCAGGAATGCATCAGAGTGGGTAAATATGCATCTGAATGTCAGGTCACTGCTCTATACATCTCAGCAATAGGGATTTGTTTAAAATTTGCCAAGGGTCAATATTAGTACAAAGTTCTCCAGAATAAAGAGTCTGGCAATTATTAAATCCCTGACAGTCCATTGCTCTCTTTCCATTAGACTAATAACATCTATATTTCTCAAAAAGGCCATTAGTCTTCATCTATTAAGTGGTGCCACAGCATTGAAAAGGATATGGCTACAAGCTCGGTGTATTTGGAGTAACAGTCCCACTTTTGTTTAAATTATGCCTCATTTATCTTCTTTTCACCTGCAGATTAACTGTGAAAGTTCTGGTTCCTCCTTCCTTTGAGAAACATACCAGATAGTTAACCCTTACTTACTTCAACAGAATTGTTCTTGCATCCACCTCTGCATTCTCATCACCAGGAACATCAAATTTGTTAGTGAGTGTGAGAGAAACCTCAGTCTTTGCTAGCATTTCCCTGCTGGGGTCATTAACATTGCCAGACCCTTCCCCTGTCAAGCAGAAAGAGTTTATAGATTAAATCACATTCTTTACGTTCTTGACTGCTAGGGCTTTGTAATTTTTCCCTATATTACAGATTAGAGAAAAACTAGACTGCTTCCTGTACTATCAAAAGGACACTATAAAAGCCAAAACTAACTTTTTAAGACATCATCTTGAACACGTTACAGACCTTTTCTTAACAAATCTGAAAGAACGTTACTGAGAAGAGTAGCTGAACTGCCAAGAATCCTTTCGAAATAAAAATATGGTGACACGCCTATGTCCATGTCCTCATTAGAATGAATCTTCCAAGCTAAGAGCAAAGCTGTTGTTGGTAACTAAGCTTGTAATCTTCTACTAAACAAAGTAAGCTATCCTGTCAAAAAGAAATTTTCCTGCTCTAACTTGCACCAGAAGAGTTATTAGGAAGTTTCCCCCTGTTTCTTAAAAGGCTGCAGAAAGATTAAACTCTGACATATTAACCACAGCGATAGAATGCACACAGGAGAAATTAAATGGGGAAGGAGGGCAAGCTCTAGCTAAACCCAAGGTCTAGGTTTGCTCAGATAACACTTGTTATGTTCTGTTCTTTGCCAGTGCCTGGAAGAAAATTTGCTAGCAATCACTCCTTTAAAAGGTTCCAACCTTATTCATCAAGCGACTTCAAGGTAAGTGTTTGCTGTCAAAGCATCCTCTCCAAAAACTATGCCTGTTTGCCTCCCTCCTCCCTACTAGACTTCAAACTTCAAATAGCTGCAACGTAGTAATCAAGGTGAGGTGGGGAGAAGAGAAAGAACCCCTGTTTTTTTCAGGGCAAAAATTCTGCCGAGAGAATATGCTGCAACAAATCTGCTGCTGATTTTTAGAGCGCGTCCTCCCAAACAACCTGTGACGATTGCTTATACAGTTTCTTTACTGCGCTTTAAGTCATTTAAGGTAATAACATGTATTTCTTAAGCAAAATAAACTAGACCACCTATTAAGGACTCAATTGTAGGAACCTCTCCGAGATCGTCCAGAAGCTCGTGAATCGGATCATTGTGCTCAGGAGCAATTGCATCTTGATGGTCTAAGAGCAACTAGATGAACAGGAAAAACAATTATGTTGTTAACAGTACATCCTTTTCTAGACAGTAAAATTTCATTACTCTAGGCTAATATCTTTTAGAAAAAAAATCTTATTTCACTAAACTCCAAAGCATCAACATTAACATTCAAAGCTGTGCCAATATCACACACTTAAATGATTTCAAAAGAAACGTAGTGAAGCCATAATAAATTATTTGATTGATAAATCAACAAGCTCTCACCACTACAATCAAATCAAGACAACTTTCAGCCTTGTATTCAGTAACCTTGTGCTTCAGCCAGAAGTAGTATTTTCTTTGTAAGCACTGCTTATAAAGAGCAACTTGTGACTAATGTATACTTACAGTGTGTGTATTGATGATTTCACCAATAGAAATATAAATAACCGGTTTAGTGAGAGTCACCAGGTCAGAATATTCATCAATATTAAACTTATCCTGCAATTCAGGAACCTCACAGGCAGCCTGAAAAAGACGTCTTCAAAACAAAGGAGAGAAGAACAGCATGACACTAAGCGTGACGTGATGTATCAAGAGCATTAACTCCCCATGACCACCTCAAGTATAGTCTCTCCTCTTTAAACTATGGCACATTAGGACCCACTACAGTTGGTCACCTTTAGTTTAACACATTAGAACCAACCTAGCAAACTTAATTATTGACATTGGCCATGTTGACATTTGGGCATTTTCCGTATTGACAGGGCTGGTCTATAGCTTCAGTCACCTTGTTCACACATCCTCGTGCTCCCGCCGCATTATCACCCCTTGCCCCTAGCAACCTCTGGCTACTTTTCTTCCAAAACATGAGAGGTATAAGATGACAACTCTTGAACAAAAGATCACTTCAACTACATGAACAGATAAGTGCACCACTAGATTTTAATGTGGAACCAGGGTTCGCATGGGACATAAGAATGTATGTCCATGCTGGTTGCCCATGTCCAAAGTACCACAATAAGTAAGTGCAAAAGCAACCTTTATTCTGGAAGCTCTTAAATCGAAACACTGGACTTTGCAATCCCATTAACATACAATGTATTGCTCATAAATTCCAGGTACATGTTTTATCTGCCATTGTCAATGATGCTTATGGCAGTGAAATCTCTTATTTTCAACAGACATTTGACAGAGATAGAATCTATTATATTCAAAATTTATAATTTTCCCTTAATACTTCCAATGTTACCCTCTGCCAAACTTCCCAACTTAATTAGCTAAGGTCTAATACCTGAATTTCTGGTATGACTGCAACAGGTATTCATTAATGATGCTTAGATGAGCATTGTCTCCCATGAACATCTTATTGGATGCAGCATGCTGCAACATCTTTGCAATGGAACCAAGGTTTCTACGTTGATCTGTGGTCAGCTGACCTCCAGCTGAAAGGTCAATGATGTCAAATGCATCTGGTGCGACAATGGCTGGATTCATGTAGCGATAATAGAGTAAGTTGCCAACAATCTGGGAAAAGTTGAGTAGAGAAGAAACGCATCAATAAACAATAGTACAGGACGCAACTGGATTTTAGTGAAACTAATCTGTGCTTTGATAAAATTATTTTCTCATAAGCCAGAAGACCCTTCCCATACAAAGGTTCTGCTGTGCTGCTGTATAGAAACACATACCATCCCAAAGAATCTACAGTGTAAAAAAAAAATATCATTAAGATGCAATAGGACGGTCAACACAAAAAGGAAAGACTGAGCACTGCTAGTCACAGGACAATACAGCAGCAGATATTCCTACGCGTAAAGGTTTAGAACTTAAACTTATAAAAATGTATGGATAGGAGATATTAAAAGTTACCAATGGACTACTGATAAGAGCATGAGACAGTCTGTCAGGAGAATTAAATGTAATTGAGTTAGTCAAACAGAGGGCAGAACGATCACAGTATAGAGGAATCTGATAATGCAGTTTCAATATGGAGCAAGAGCTAATACTTAGAGGAGCGTGCAGCATTGGCTGCCATCTCTGACAAAGAAAAAAGGCTGAGGAAGAATGGCAGACCAAGAAGTTAAACTGAGGAAATTACTTTCCATTTATTCTCCAAAGCCCTTTTCTCTTTCAGAATAATTCTTCTATAAGCCGCAACATATTCAGGGACAGACCCCCAGTTAGTGAGTAACCGAGAAAACATTTTATCCAGAGATAAGGAACTCAGAAGTACAGAAGATGAATGGCATTTGACACTTCAAAAATCCAATTTACCTAGTCAAATGTGAGCAGCAATAAATTTCAAGGATCTGCAGATAAAGATTATCACATTATCCATATGCTCACAAAGGTAATTCTAACCTGTATTTGATATTTAGCCAAAAGTAATTCCAGCAATGAAACAGGAATTAACTCAACATGCTGATTTACAGCGATAGTTCTCTCATCACATGCTCATTTGCAGAAGAAGGTCACTGAATCTTGGCTTCACCTGCTTGCCATGTGACTTAAATGCACAGAAGAGACTGGGGTCTGAACAAACAGCTGAAAACACAGAGAAAAAAAATCCAGCTGTTGCTAAGCAGTCCCAGAAATTAACAACTGCTTTCAGTGAGGTCATGTTTTTCACAACTGTTTCATGCAAGCCTCCGCTGTACTCTCACAGATTATGCCATGGGATGGTAACAGTCAAAGCTGTTTACTACTAGTAATAACAAAATACATCTGTGAAAGAAACTGAATTAATAACTTTCAACTTGCAGGGCAAAAAGAACAATATATCACATGGGTATCTTCGGTTGCCAAAAAAAATCCAGAAGTAGTTATTGCACAAAACTGCAGTTTTGACTTTCATATGGACAGTTACATTGTTTCCACGAGGATTAACAAAAACCGCAGTTTTCCACCTAAATTTACAGATGGAAGAAATTAATTCACCTGCATAGAAAGAACCGATGTCTCAAAATGGGAAAGCACAGAACTAGAAGAGAGAAGAAAACAGCATTCAGATTGGTAATTATTTTGTAATGAAGTAGAGGCAGAGAAGTTTAAAGAGACGTTTCAAGTATTCTAAGAACCAAACTTTGTTTTATTAAAAAGTAAAGCATTCATGGGCACAAAGGCCTTCACAACTACTAAAAGTCATAAAACCAAAGAAATTTCAATGAAAATCCCAAAGCTATACTCATCTGAGAGCACCTTCTATTAGGATCCTTTTAGTTCTCAAAATTAACTGAAATGCAAAATACAAAACTGACTAGATATCACGGGAAGTGACTCTCTACATATTGCTGTCAAACTATCGTGGAGCGTTACAGAGAGGGGAATTAGGAATATCAGAATTTTGCATATAGACTTTTTGACTTGTCTCATTAAGGAAGGAGCAGCTGGCTGTGATCATACTAGTAAAGCCAAGGTTTACTTTCTAGGAGCAACAGTAACCCAAGTCAAGAAACCAAAAGGATCAAATGCCCAAGATGTTTAAAGCAAAGCAAAAGCAACAGGATACCGCCTTCTAAACAATGTACTATATCTCGAGTGATGTATATGAAGCTAACATCAATATCCTGATGTGAAATATTTTCTATCTGTAGAAGTAAACAAAGGAGCTTTATACAGGTTTACATGCACTCCTCTCCACACATATAGCCAAGAAGAGAAAAGAATGGCATGCGCTTGCCACAGCCAATTTGGATGACAATTATTCACAAGGGTGTTCAGATCCTCACCTTCAGAAGCTCATCCTCGCCAGCATCAGGAAACTTCTCGTGCAGGGAGTCTTTCAGGACCTTAGCAATGAAACGCATTCCATAACTTTGAGAGAAAGAACAGGTCAAGTCAGACTGCTGCAAGCAGGAACCCGCCAACAACTCAAGGATAATACTGTGGGTACATCAGACTCACGGGATTTTGTCCACTGAACTAACTATGGCAGACAGGAACTTGTCTGTCACTGTCCTCATATTTCTGATTGAGGCATCCAGGCGCATCCTCACCTCTTCGTGACTTAGTGCTTGTTCAGACGTAACATCGTAGGGCAGTTTGCTATTTGAAAAAGTCAAACATATAAAGGTGACTATTACTCAGGCTAGCATGTTTCAAGAATTTATAGCTTGACACAGAAACAAGTTTATATTCACTGACAAGAGCTGTGCATTGCCTTTAATTAACCTTTTAGGCACTGTGAGAAACGAAATTTTTTCCTTTTACTTCCTTTACTTTCCCTTGCAATGGTCACTGCGACAAAAGGCCCAGCTAACTCAAAAGCGAATCTTTCTTACAGCACGCACACTAGGCAAAAAAAGCACCAACCGTAACACACAGTGGTACTTCAGACTGCTGAAACAGGTGAAAAAGAAAGCTACACATTTGAGTACTAAGATGATAAAAACTTGGACACAAGCAGAAACTAGAACAGCATCCATAAAATCAATATAACATGCGATTGGTGGGAAACTGTACCAAATTAATCGTTACATTTTTTTCAATCAGTTGAAACTACTGCATAGAATTCCAGTGAACACAGATGGACAAAGCTGATAATTCATAAAAGCATATCCTAAATCTCATGTACAGAGAAGAATCTGAACACACACCTTCGCCTACATTTTTAACATGTCCAGAATTTTGCACAAAGAGTACGAAGATATATGACTGCAGATATGCTTCAAGTGGAGAAACTCACTCATCTGTATGGCTTTTTTTTTTTTAAGTATGTTAAAAAAACCCCAATAACACAATAGAAACCTCCAGTTCTAGCAAATCACAAGCATTGGAAGAAAAAGAAACCAAAATGACACAAAATCATGTAGCACAATGCAATTGTCATCAATGGCCAATATTAACTAGAAAGATTTCAGGACTAAGAGAATTGCAATGTCATGCTTTTTACCAGCAAAAGAGGTTTTGTTGGCTTGAAAATAGTACCTGTTTGCAAAGGCTATATATACGACATGAACACAGACTGACGTGAAGAGATTCTCAAATACCTTTTCTTACCATGAATTCTTTTAGGTTAGAGGGCATCTCATAGCTAACTATCAAGTCAACTTAGGAGAACAACAAAGAGCATTTCTTCTTCCATCTCCTAATGACATTCCCTTTCAATACCGTCACAGCACCATCACCGCAGTATGATCTTTAGAATCCTTGGATGAAAGCCGTCTTGAGGAGACCAAAAGTCAGTATCGGTTGGATAGATGGATGAAACGGAGCGAAGGATGGTTTTGAATGATTAACCAAGCAATGCAAAGCAGCTAAGCAATGTTTAGAAAAATACAGTATTAGCAGGTCCCATACCTGGCCTCTCCAGTTTGAGACTCCATCTGGTTAACCCACGACTTGTAAATATCCACCGGATCAGTTTTGATATTAAGTGATTTGTCATCAATTATTTCCTTCACAACCGGTCCCAGGATCTGCCTCAAGGCATTCTGACCGCGAGCACCACGGTTGAAACTTACCACCATCTTAATAACAGTAGGATTCCCAGTCACAATTTCATGTATCTGGTCTACTTTTGATCTGAAGAAGAAAGAATCTACGTGAAATATGAGGTATGCATAACTCTGTCAGTGCCTACATCTCCCTGGACTACTATTCCAAGCATGAATTTAAGGGCAAAAAAAAAATCTTCTTTAGAAGTTGTTATTTGTTTCAGGGTATATACCATCTTCATGCTTTAAAAGCATTCCCAAAAATACTTAAAGAGTAGTTCCTCAAAAATTTCATTGAGCATTCTTCCTCACAGCAAGTTATGCTGCTCTGCATTGTAAAGAACTGAAGTCATATAACACCGAGCTCCTAAGGCCTAACCAATCTAACAAAACATGTCTGAAGAGAGCCTGAGTTTCTAACAGTGACAGGAAATAGAAATGCCAAATAATAAAGCGTTTTGTTTTCAGACTCCTCATCAGCTTTTGGGAACCCAAAAAGCTTGGATTTAGCTCTCTCCCTAGCTTGTAAAGCCTGGGTTTGCAGTTTGTTGGAGGTGTTTATAATCAGACACCGGAGAATTGAGATTAGACTGAATTTTAGCATGACTGCATCAGATCAAAAGTAGCTGCCATGTTGAGCAGTGAAGTCTTGACTGAAGTAAAAAGCCCTCATCCTCAATGGACATACTCGATTCTTCTGATATAGACTACACTAAGAGATATGAAATGGGGAGAGGACAGTGAAGGGACAGATTAGCATTATCTGCATATTAGCACAAGACTTAACATGAAAATTGCCTCAATTTGAGAAATTGCCAAAACTGATTCAACAGCAAGAATGCGCTATATTGCTACCACATACTTGATCTCTTCCTGCAGTGCTGTTTGGAAAAGTCGCAACAACAGGTATTCCTCTCTTTGATTGGATGCATAGTTATACAGCGTGAAGATGACAGAATCCATGAACTTTGTGGATTTGTTTTGAGGCATCTGAAAAATCAGCTTGGCCAAGTAGGTTGGATTAGTCTACAACAACAAGAAAAATTACTTAGTGTGCATGTCCCCATCAGTGTTGCCGAAAACTAAGGTAGTTCAAAACAGTTGCCAGTTGGACTTCATGACCTTAAAGGTTATTTTCCAACCTTAACGGTTCTATGAAAACTACAGTGCATAAGCAAAGACTGTGCTAAGACACATAAGCCTCTATGACAAGAGGTTACTGAGCGGCGTACAAAGTTTCTTACCTGAAGTAGGTAGAACAGATGCTGATAGGCTTCCAGCTTTTCTCTCTTCTCTTTGCTCAATGCTTTCAAACCTCCTCTTTGTTTGTTCAGCATCATCATGTCAGAGAGCTGTTCCTTGTTCTTCTTGGTAAGTTTTTTGCTGTGAGAAACAACATCCTGGAAAGAAAGAACAGGTATAGATTCCACTCTAAGAAGTTTCTAACAGGCAATATTGGAAAACAGTTGCATCTGAGAGTCCACTTCTCTTGGATGTAGAAAGGCAGGGTCAAGGTATGCCTGGGGCTATTAAAGTGAAGCATTATTTGCTAAGGCAGCAGTTTCTCTGGGCTTACAACTTAAACCCCCTGTTCCATACTTAGTTGGTTCACTGCCTCTACATACTCAGACAGCAATGGCATTTTTCACTGCAAGCATCAGTCAAGCGCTGCAGCTTCCTTCCAAGATAAATTTTGGTACACCAATGGAGATTTTGCATAGGGAGAAGCCTACAGTAACGAAACCCAGGACCACACAAAAAGCTGACCAGAACTTCAGCTTGAAGAAGAGGCAATGTTGTATCAACAAGAGTCTTTTTTGGTTTTTTGGTGCCAAGTGATAGAGGGGGGGTTTCTTTGACCAACAATCAACCAAGTGGCACAAGCATGTCTCCTGCCTCCAAAGTCACCCCCCCTTGCTGCAAGCTTGTGGCATGTGACTTGTTTAACCACAAAGGAGCAACAAAAAAGAGTTATCAAAGTGTTCAAACACAAAATCTGTTGCATTTATTAGATCAAGAAAGTCTGGTGTTTGCCTTTTTTAGCTTCAGGTCTTGTTTCTTCTCCTCCTACAGTTTTTTTTCTAGGGATGCATACTAAATTAGTGGAATGGACTAAGAATGTATTGGGAGTAAAAACCGCAAGTCTGGGGCAATGTTTTCTACTGGGTTTGAGCAACTGACATCTGCAGCCAGAAGCTCTCCATGCTAACTACCACTGGGCTCAATTCAATCTGTAGCTGGTCTCCCATAAGCACATTTCTCACCTGCAATGTAATTTTGTTTTTCACTAGCAGCCCAATTTTGATGTCCATGAGATTGAGGTCATTTTCCAATTGCTGATTGGATCGGATCAAGGTTACAACTTCCTCACGCAGTTTCATTAGCTCAAGCTCCTCCTGAAAATCTTGGTCACTCTGATCGAGCAAATGGACAAATTTCCGAACAACAGTCATAGGTGGGTTTTCAGCATTAACTAAAACCAGGCAAGAAAAAAGAAACATCAAGGGATGGCAAACAGAAGTAAATATATGCCTTATCTATGTTTTAACAGCACATCAAGGAGCATCCAGAACTAAATTAGTACCAGTAAGTCTAAACAGCTTCTGACATTTCTTCATTTCTTGTTTAAGAAAATCATAAGAGAAGCAAAGAACAAAGTCAGTATCAGCACAGGCTAAGTCCACACTGTCAAAGCTAACTGCAAACCTATACTTCTAGATAACAGCAGAAAAAGCAACAGCTAGAATCAAGTTTTCCTTCAGCCTCAAGAACTACCTACTTTCTGCACTGCCCTACCAAAGGTTCATCCCAATCACTCCTCAAAACTGTCTTGATGTTATAGATCACACAACCAACATCATGTTAGTTGACGAGAAGTTTGACGTGACCCAGCAATGTGCACTTGCAGCCTAGAAAGCCAACTGCATCCTGGGCTGCATCAAAAGCAGCACGGCCAACAAGTCAAGGCAGGTGATTCTCTCCCTCTACTCCGCCCTCGCGAGACCCCACCTGGAACACTGTGTTCAGCTCTGAGGCCCTCAACGTAAGAAGGATGTGGAGCTGCTGGAGCGAGTCCGGAGGAGGGCTACAAAGATGATCAGAGAGCTAGAGCATCTCTCCTATGGAGACAGGCTGAGAAAGCTGAGGAACATCTTTTATGATTCTATGATCCTTCGCAAACAGAGATTCGAGGCACATCAGTTTTATCCTCTTGGCAATACTTACTGAGGGTTTTGTAGTCTTCTCGTGCTTTGTTCGCTCGGATGAAGGCCTGGATTTTTACAACATCATTTATCTAGGATTTAAAAAACAAAAAAAGCACTTGACATCATTCTGGAAAGAGTACAAAAGTCAGGTGCAGAATACATTTAACAAGATAGCCTCTTACATGGTTTCTGAAATACTGCAGACGATCTCTGTAACGTCTTCTGGCTTGATACATCCTGGTCATTGATTGAATCTATTCAAGGGTAACCAAAACATTCAGAAACTTTTCTTACTAAGTTCACTACCCAAAAGGTTTACCAAAAAAGTCAGCAGGGTCCCCGCACTACCTTTACTACTTGGTCCTTTTGTGCTCGCAGGTAATCCAAACGGCTTTGATATGCCTTCCTTTGCTTGTAGCCGCGCCACTGAGACTGAAAACAAAACAGGCATGCTCACTTTACTTTTCTAATTAAGAAGAAGTAGTTACAAATCTGAGTTTCTTTCTGTTCCTCAGCTTCTGACTTCCCTTTTGGTTAAATAAAACATGAGGGAGACATGCTTGTCTTATCAAGACATACATTCTGTGAGGCATTTAACTATTTTCCCAACTGCAATCATGAGAGACTTGAAATTACCCCATGAAGATTCTGGGCCTTCTGAAACACAGTTAGGGGATCAAGGATATAACAAAACAGTCAATTTGACAGAAACTGTTCTACAAGAGGATCACGTGTTACATGCTGCTGCCTGTGAGGACAGGGATGTAACATTTTAAGCCTTCAGAGCAGATCCCTGCTATCCACACTTGGAAGAGAAGTTAGGCAAAGGGTTGGACTACACTTAAAGGGACAGTGTTATTTTAATGAGCTAGGAGTGGGTTTGGAGGTTTTGTTAAACATACAGGCAGAGGATGTGTTACTTAGGCAGAAACAAACATACACTGCTCAAATAATAAAATGGTAATAGGGTGCAAAGCAACTATTTCATCTGCATGCGTTTCAGTTACAACAGCACAGAAAGGGTGTTTTTGTTGCTGTCCTGTAAATGAGCCCAATCTCATATGGAATTATCCCATTACATCTTTCAGGTCCTCAGTCCTCCAAATCCCTGGACAAATTTGAAGAGAACAATCTTACTGAATACTGAAAACCACTGTTTCTCTTGAATTCATGACGAATCACAACAGCAATGCATCTCATAGTATTATCACTATCAAGACATGCAATACACTTCATATTGCCCTATTTCAAAAACACTGAAACTTGTTAAAAAAATAATAGGTAAAGCTTCCTCAAATAAGTTTTTCTCTCTCTAATCCTGTGTGAGAAGATTTTACTGACTATACATGACACGTAAAAGCAAATAATATACCAAAGCTCACTGGCAAAGGAAATGTCTTTAGATAATTTACAAAATGAGGCAAAGACAATTGTGTGCAGAGAACAAGTTTCAAACATAATTAAAGGATATCATTACCTGAATGCAAGTGATTGCTGGGACTTGTTTCTTCAAAAAATTCATTCTTGAGTTGAATTCCTGGCGAACAAGATACCCTCGACAGCAAGCCTGAAGTTTCATAATCAGGTTCTCATTGGCCAGCCACAACTGCTCTCGGTTGTATGCTGCAGTGACTCCAGATATAGTGCTCTGAATTCATGTTATGATAGGAAGAAGAGTTAGAAAAAGAAAACGGAGATACAAAAAGAAAGATGTTACATGAGCTTTCCACTTTGTGCTTACAAGAAACTTCAAAGCTGTCTTTCAAAAAAACAGTGACACTGTACTCTTTTAGTGACAGGATAAATTTTTCTGAAATGGGACAAGAAGTTCTGAACGCACAATCTGACGATGCCTAGCAAATCAAATGAGTTACTAAGCCTGTTAACGTGACTATGGCATTGAAACACTCTATCTCAGAGCTGTATTAAGGGTGGGAATGATAAGAATGTCAACTTTTCAGAGAAAGGGCATTTGTTATCTACCCTACCTGTATTTCCTCCCGTGACAGCTGTGTGTCATTTTGCACAAATTCTGCTGGTTCATCCCATCCTCCCTCTTTGGTCCGCAGGTTATGATAATAATGATAGCCTCCTCTCACCCAGTGTTTCACCCATTCACTGCCATTGCCTCCTAAGAGCAGAAACTGCAGTGTCAGTCTCAAAACTAGACAAGTGTCTTACCTCTCATGCATATAAACGTTACAACTAGGAAATCCACATTACAGATGCTTCTTTCTCCAAGCAAAAGAAGTGATGTTTCCAAGTCCCTAATGACCTCATATGAGAACTACCTAAACACAACACATTCTACAAGTGGAGAACATTATACTGTCTATTCACACACTTTTTTGGAAAAAAAAAAATTTAGTTCACAAAGCATCCACAATTGCCACCTATAACACAAGACTTCTTCCCAGGGGCTTTTTTACCTCCAGTTCCAATTCT
The DNA here is from genome assembly GCF_003945595.2 of Pipra filicauda. Taxonomy (NCBI): domain Eukaryota; kingdom Metazoa; phylum Chordata; class Aves; order Passeriformes; family Pipridae; genus Pipra; species Pipra filicauda. The sequence goes on along the minus strand of NW_024104627.1, from coordinate 382,943 downwards.
GCATACAATAATCTTGAATTTATTTCACTAACAGTAGGCTACTGAAGGTGTACCTGCTGCCATTTTTCTTCTCTTGACTTCTGACAGCTCTCGCTGGTACGTCTGAGCACATTCTGGAGTGACTCCATATAGTCCCACATCAGGTGAACGCAAGGTACTCAGGGTCTGGCTAACATCACCATGATCTACTGCTTCATTAATGGCCAGAATTCCTAAGGAGACTTGGATAACACCAGGAAGCAGGTTAGCTTGGCATTCACGGGCTCAGTGACTCACAGCAAACACACACTGGCAGAACAGAGTAAGGCAATGTGAACACACTCTTATAGTTGGGGTGTTTGTGTGCTACACCAATAAGTCTATATAAATACAAAATATAAATAAAAAGCAATCAGACAACTTGCAGTATAGAGGCCTCTTCAGTACAGAGTGTCCAACCATATGTGGTACTGCACTTGAAAGCATGTAATTTGTGTGCCCCAAATCCCAGTATGGTGCTGATTTACCATCAGAATTTCTCAATACACAAAGTAACAATAGTGTGTGATAATACTTACATCTCTCGGACTCCTCTGTGTCCTTGTTAGCCTTATGAATCCCATCCTGAATTTCATCTAGCCAAAGTACAGCTGTTTCATCCTGTGTGTCCTGAAGAGAATAGAACAAGAAAAATATACACAGTGTGGGGAGAGAAGTATCACTATTTTTGCAAAGTAAAATACTCCATGCTCAACAATAGCCAATAGAGTAGTTACCCATATCAGAGGGAATAAGAAGTATTTCAGTCTTCCAATACAAGGATATCATGCACATTTCGTATCACAGGATATCTCTGTGACTAGCAGACTACTATGGCATTACCAAACTCAATACTTGCTCCCAGTCAAAAACTCTTTTCAGGAAATAGAACGAAGAAGAAATTCTATCAATGGAATCACTCTGATAAGCAGAGAGAACACAAGGCCAGGGACTCGGTACTGGTCAGTCCTAAAGCCATACCTAGCTAGGAGGACATGACTTCCCAAGAAGTTCGTCCTTCAACAGAACACGACTACACAGAGCTGCCAACGCGCATCTGTGTGCAGAAACTAAAAACTTTTTGGGTAAGTAATGTCATATCAGGCTGCTCTTGCCCCTGCCCACAAAAGTTCACAAGATTGTACAAACTAGCAGAGCAAAAAAGCATTGCATGTGTCGTAAGGTGGGTGGACACACACAGCAGTCAAAGCCATGTTTTAAGTCTTTATTTTAACAGATTGCTTGTCAAGGAGCAGTGATCACACAGTATCCTGTATTTTGGCTGGGAAATCCAATGAGCTCATGTTACATGAAGAAATTTGAGAAGAGGAAAGAGACAAGTGTTTAGCAAGTCTCAAAATATATATAAAGAACAATGACCTAGCAGTTGCCAAGCATAAGCTTTTCTCCACCCACTGGTGTTTCCTGTAGGTAACTACTGAAAGAAATGTAAGATGCAACTGCCACCCCTCTGATAGCTCTCCTCGTACAAACAGAACACAGGAAACATTTAGTTCTGGTGCGGAATAATAATCACTCTGCACAAAAGAACCACTACTTACAATGTTCAAGAGCTTTAAGGTCGGACTGAAAATGAACATTCCCTTACATGCCCTCCATATTTTTCCCACTGTTCTGGCAAGTTTGAAACTAACTTGTTTAAATGATACTTCATTCAAGAGCTTAACATGACTTTCACAGGCAGATTTCATCTGAAAGCCAGATATTCCCACAAGAGTATCAGCAATAGCAAAAGTCCTGTCCAGGGAGTGGGGGAGAATAATCACTGCAACTGTACTGTACTGTGTACCAGCAGAAGTCAACCCAAACACTACCAAAACCATCCGGTGCTTGTCTACAGTTTTACTCTTGCAAGGCTTTCTGCAAGGTACACAGAGTGTAACATACTACAAGGTCTACTGCTTTTTTTCTCTCTCTCCTCATCACAAAAGAAACATGTATCATACAGCACTCCCCATTCATGTAAACAACTGAACAATGTCTTGAGGTAAAGTACAATCCCTCTCAGCCCCAAGGTATAGGAATCACTAGTTCATAACAGTTGACTTCAGATGATAATTATTTTCCCCACATTGTTACTTTATAATATGATCTTTCTATTTCGGAAATTTCTGCCATGCTGCTGGGACAAGCTCTTTACTCGTTTTATGTCTAAATAAGGTAATTTCAGGCCAACTGAGAAGTTACCAGCACACCCTGGCACAAGTTTAAGCACACACTAAAAAGAGTTCATTATTTTATTCTGACTCAGCGGGAGGAAATGCTTCAGCACAAAATGGGTTCCTGAGAAACATTAACCCTGTCAGGGTCCTTGGGAAAGCTGCTTAATGATTTTCATTAGAAATGCATACAGTTTTCAGCTATTGCCATCACGTGGGTTTACCTGTAGTCAAAAACAAACAAACAAAAAGTGTTCAGGACAATCCAGATCTTAGTCTCTATACAAAAGCGTGCATTGCTACTAGAGCAAAGAGGTCCACAGCAGAAAAAAGAAAACTAAACACTCTCAAGCCACTGAAACCACAGACGTCTGCTACTTCTTTGTAAATAGAGGAGAAAAAAAACTCAGTGTCCTATCCCTACTACTCAAAAATTAGTTGAGTACACACAGGCACACTCCTCATCACCTTTCTTAAACCTGTAAGATGAAACTTGCTCTTCCTCTCTCCATCTTCACCTTTCATTTAGTAAAAGCTGCAACTATGTACAAGCAGGTAGAAGTCCTTGGTTAATGACAACTACTGCTCAAAAAAGTCATAAGCTATTAAAGTGTCACAGGCATCAGCATACATTTTGCTAGTAGCATGTATGTTGCTTCACGTGTTTTTTCTAATTTATCACTTAACAGATTTTTCCACTTTCAGAAACTTTCTTTTTGCCATATATAACTATGCCTATGACATTTAATAAAGAACATTAGAAAAAAATACTTCAGCTTGCAGGAAACTTGCATTCAGAAGTTCAGTACTCCTGGAATGAACATGGTCTCCTTTCAGAAACAGATGATACTATTTTTCCGCAAACAAAACACATATCTCGCTGAGGACCCAGGATTAGCTGTAATAAGCCACCACATGCACTTAATATCCTTACACCTATCTCCAGAGTTCATGAAGATTCATACTGTTAGCTGCAAATCTCTTTCTCTAATACAGAAAGATCCAAACTGACCAGGTAAGATCAGCTGAAGGTATGCAGAATGCCCATCTCTCCACTGCCAGTTTTGATTCCTGATTTTCAAGACCAGTAAGAATTTCATTACACATATGTAAAGGTCTTTCAAGAGGTCCATTTAACTACACTCACCTGTGCTTTCTCTCGCTTGGCTCGAAGTAGCGTATCCTGATAATGCTGTGCTACCTTTGGGGCTACACCCTCCAATTTTGCTGCAGGAATCTGTAAGGCTCGAATAGTCTTCTTGCTGTCCCCTTCATCCAGAGCTTCATTGATAAGACCAATTGCCAAAATCCCTAGGGAGGAAGGCATAGGGAGAGAAAGACAAAGTTCCATTTTCGGTCAACAACAATTGCTTCAGAAGAAAAGTGCAGTTAGTCCTTCCTAAACCAAGTATCAGCCAAGAACCGCAATATTTTTAACAGAAAACATTATTTACTAGTAAAGAAAGCAAGACTATTTCTCCACCTTAAATTAGTCATAATTCCTGGGCATGGTAATTAAAAAAATAAAGTTAAAAAGAAAAAAATCACTCAGGGAGACCACAGGCAGGGACAAAATTGAGTCCTCAGACACACAGTTCCGAGCCACTGAAGAGAATTATCAAAGCCCAAATGGCCAGAGTTTACAATATTCCAAGGTTCTGGCTTATCCAGAAAGAAATTTTCACAGGAAGTTAAAGATTTGCATGGAATATAATTTAAAAATACGATAACTTCATATTTTAGAAAACTCTTTTATTAAGGATGTATGTAGTATTAGCTGTATCATCAGAGATGTAGATGCATCTTACAGTTAGCTAAATGCAAACAGTACATCATACATGTCCTATCTACAGCAACAATCTCCTGCAAACCACAAAATAACTCAGGTTGAGATGGATCCTAGATTTATCTAGTTCAATTCCCTGCTTAAAGAAGGATCCAATCATGGTTTGATCTCAGAACAGAGAGATCTTTTAGAAAAAAGAAAGGACTCAGTGTGAGGATTTCCAGCTTCGGTTATTGTATTCAAAGATTTGTGATTCTTCTGCGAAAGAAAGACTCACAAAACAGAAGATTATGCAAAAACTAGAACATCTTAGGAAAATGATTACATCTGGACGGAGTAGAGATCAGAGAAAAATACATGTTGAGGACATCGCAAGAACCGTATCGCTAAAATGATAGCATGGTTCCTACCAAAAAACAGATATGATAACTTAGGAAAGGGCACAGAACCTCAGTAGTAAATCTCTTTGATTAGTTTGCTAATGTGGACATGGCATATTCCATGGAAGAGCAATATGTTACAGCTCTTCACTGGAAAGCATTTTTTAATTTGACACTATTTACAAGCATAGTGGAAATGAAAAATATATATGGTCATATATCTTAAGGACCTTCTCAGACTAATTTAACTTATTCATAGAGAGGGGATAAAAAGTATCTTTGCATAAGGGCATATATGAAACAGGCCAAGGAATTAAGAAATTGCCCAGAAGAAAAATTTATCTCATTACAGGATTTTCTGCACTTTCTTTACAGCATAAGGAGTGTTAAAAGGAACAGGATGTTGGGACTGCATAAACTATTAGAACTGCACCGTGATCTCTTACATACTATGAACACAGCACCGGTGTGTGCATTCACAGTGTGGGTCCCTGTTTGTGTGGTTTTAACAAATCTGCTCATGTGACCGAAACAGGAAACCTAGTGTCTATTTGGAGAAGCAGGAAACAAGTTAACCAAGACAGGAGGCTTTTAATTTAAAATTTAACCCTCTCTAGAGTATAAGCTTTCCAAGGTGAAACACAAGTCACCAAGCATACAACAAGGAGTGGCAGAAGACACCTGCTTGTCTCAGTGCAAAACATAAACTTTAGCATCACCTCCACACTTGTGACAAATCTCTCCTGCCTTACGATGCAAGGCTTTGAGCTAAATATTACACAGATGGCTTGAAAACAAGTGATACCCAAGAGGTTTTCAGTACTGGTCATCAACAAAAGTTAAGATCCCTCAATGAAACTGAGAAAAAAAAAATAGAAAATTAAAACCATCTGAAACAGAACCTCAGAAGAATCTACCTAAGAATTGTTTAAGTCTGCTATTTTCAAGGACTCCTTTATCTCTGCTCTGGATTTTAAATCAACTAATACTGCATTAGAAAAAAAAGAATTACTCATATTTTCTGTTTTGCTGAAATGTTCATAATTACGCTAAGTTCCAGTCTTTTATCACTGCTAAAAGACATTTATTAACATAAATACTACTGAAAAATAGAAATTTAAAAAATGTAGGGCTAGAGGCATAGAAGTTAGGTTAACATTCACAATTTTCAGCTTGCATCAGTAATTTCTTTCCTTCATGAGTACTTAAGTTTTGCTACTCGGACTTGCTGCATAGAACAGACATTAGAGATTATCTAGTTCCAAGCTCTTCTGCCATGGGCAGGGACACGTTCTGCTAGACTAGGTTGCTCCAAGCCCCATCCAGCCTGGCACTGTACATGTATGTATACACTACACCTCTTCCTGTTCTCTTCAATATAGGGCGACTGACCAAATGCCTGTGAGCGCAATGCATTAGTGGTGATTCCTGGATCACACCTTTTACATAAATACAAAGAAACAGGTGTCCATGCTCTGGTCAATAAGCCCTGCAATGGAGTACTGGGCAGTGCGAATTGCAGTGCACGACACACACGGTACGTCTGAAAGATTAACTCTGGCAGCATGCTCCTGGTGAGAGCTCAAATGCTCCCCACACCCAGAGAGCTAGAGTCTCACCAGTGAGCTGTGTTGGACGCTTGTAACTTCTGAGGGATTTTGCACATCTTCCAGTAGGGGATTTTCTTTTGCACTTTACCAATATTTCATATCAAAAGGCAACAACTGTGCAAGCATACTCTTCTCTTACCAGTCAGAATGTCAGCTAGCAGTCATTTCAGCTTTTATAATACTGGTTTTAACAGCAAGAAGGCATACATAGTGTTAAAACCAGTATTATAACAGCTTCTGATGGAAAACCAGTATTATAACAGTTCTGATGGAACTAACAGTAAACAAAGTAACGAACCTATTAAAAGATCAGTATTTCCCATTACAACCCTAACTTGAGATTTAGGTCCCAGTATCTGGAACTTAGAATTTGAATGGCACCAAACTGATAATATGTTCTTTGAAAAAGTTGTATCAAATGTTTTAAGCAAAAACAATAAGTAGTTGTGGAACAGAAAGCATTTCAGAATAAACTTTCTTGGGTATCTGTTGATTTATCACTGAATATAAGTAACTGAAAAAACTTGTTTATTTGGTGCAGTATTTGTAATACTGATGTTCAAAGAAGCTGTAATTTGGAAGTAGTGTTAATACAGCCAGGAGTTAAAGGACTGAGAATAAGACCTGGAAATAAACTCATCTTTCTGTTGTTCACTCAAGCTCCTCGTCCACTATAGAAATGCATCTAGTATCATTACAGACCTGAAAGTCATCGACAATCGACAAAAGGTGAATAGCTTATCTTGCATATGCAGGTCAAATTAGCCACAGATAAAGAGTAGAGGATCTTGGACTGAGGCTGTGGAACTTCCACTAAATACTGCGAAGGTAAAAAGGCCAAAGCACATTCAAAAGAAGGAATAAAAGGAAGAAGAGGAAAATCTGAACAGGGCAAAGTTGCAGTCAAAGAGAGAATAAGACTTCAAGAAAAATATCTTCTACTGAACGCAGCAAATTAGGAAGGAGGATTGAGCACTCCGAGTTGTAGCATGGGCTACAACTAACTGAGAGATTTTGGTAACACTAGCTTTCACTAAATTTGGGGGACTGAAACAAAATTAGAAGATTCTAGACAAATCCTAGACACTGACATCAGAAAACGCATTTTCAATCCAAAAAAGGGTTGAAATTTACACTGGAAGGACTAATAAACAGTTTTGAGATATTGACTTCAATACCACAAACATTCCTGATTGCCTGCAGTCCTGCAATCAAGACTTTTGTATTACAGACCACCAAGTCTTGTTCGGAAATAAGAGACCTTTCTAGACATCTAACATATGACATAACTGTAAGTCAATCAATAACTTTTTGTATTGAGATGCACCTAATTTTAGCACTCCTTATAAGCTAGGATCAGTCTAGCATGAATTGAGCAGAAAAACTTACTTTCGTGTTCTTCATGCACAACTTTGTTCACATGATCAACACATGACTGGATATCATTCCACGTGATAAATTCATTTCCTTTTGCATTTGTTTGAGCCTTCAGCTTCATCAAATCATCGATGTATCTGTCAAAAAACAAAACCCAAACCCAATAAACATCACATCACAACAAGCTGGCCAGGGAACACACGACACAGCATGAGAATTGGTACACAAAGTGGGAGAGGTAACATGAGGGTTGAAACTAGAACAAATATGAAAAGGGGGAGAAAGAGGAAAGGCTGTGTGCAGGATGCTCAGCCCAAATGTGAAGTAGGTTCAAACAAACAAAATTGCCAAACAGAGAAAAGCACTAAAACACTGAATAACAGTCCAGGGCAAAGAAAATAGTGAGTGGGCTGGCGTAAGAATTAGTGACAACCTAATGGTATCACAATGGGGCTTTCATGTGAAATCCATGAGAAAGCATTGAGTGACAGCACAGAACTCAGACCAGTAAGAAACAGTAACTGCAAAAACAAGATGCAGGAGACAAGAGATTAAATCAATACTGTAATAAATAATGTAGAAACAACGTAAAATGTTAAGAGAAGAGAAAAAAAAATTCATGAAGTCACAGAATATAAGCAACATCAAGAACAGATATGATTCCTTGAAATATCCACCTCTGTGAGTTCTCATCCTCAATGTTTGTAAGCCCTGTGACAGGACTGCTCAGTTGTTTCCACACTGTATTCACATCCCTTGAATCCAAAGCTCTATTAATCAGGGCCACAGAAGACAGCATCTCAACAGCAACAGACAGTTCTGGATGGGTGAGGTTACCCTGCATACAAAGAGGACAGCAAATTAATTCTCTGTGCCCTATACAAACTATTGCCGCAAATAGAAAACAACAGAGTAGCTGTCAAAACAGACATGTTACAAAGCAAAGGGACAACCTTTTATGACAATGAAGCAGAAAGGTGAGTATCGTAAACAAAGCTAGAACACCAAGTAAGAGATTAAAGCAGAACCTTACAGGGCCAAGTAACTCAAGATTTAGGGATTAAGCCACATCAGAACAGACTGAACACCAAAGCAGTTCCATGAAGACTCAAGACAAGTTTGTTCCAGAGAATGCATTTAACAGAACAGACAAGGTACACCCGGTGACCCATGCCAACTTCCAGAAATAAAGAGAAGGTGATACTTACTTCAGGGCTCTGTTGCTGTAAGGTAGCCAGCTCCCTTTGGTAAAGATCTGCAGCAAATGCATAGACCTCTGGTAACTGGGCCTCTGGATTCATCATTTCTGCCACAGTCTTCTCAGCATCACCCATTCGAATTGCTGAATTAATTCTGGCTACTGCTGCCAGTTCTAGAAGTTCAAAGAGCATACAGAATAAGGCAGGGAGACAGTTCAGACCCCCACAGTAACAGCATTTTCATCCTACTAAGATACTTAACTAGAAAAAGAATAATACCCCTAACTGTGGAGAAAGAGTCAAGCTTTCTGATCCATTAATCCCCGGTTAGTCTTCTGTTACTGAAGACAATTAAATACACAACGCTCACGTTTAACACTTGTTCACCTTTTTGTCTGGTTATCAAAGGACTGTTTTACCATTTCAGTACTGCGATAGTAAGAAGCCCCATTGCAGATTTTTGGATGGGTGAATAGTACCAACTTTCTCTTCCTGTTCACATCTACCCTGATCAAGGCAGTAAGAGGCACTCCATAGTGGGTACACCCTGTCTAACTTCAAATGGCACAGTAGGTAAACAAACACAGACCTCCATGCTGAACAAGTAAGGTACTTCAAAGGCAGCCAGCTACTTAATTCAGCATTCACTATTTTCCCCTTGTATTCTAAACCCTCTCTCCTCAAATCTCTAGTAGAGTCCTTTCTACCTATCACACATTGAATTGCTCCTGCACAGCCAGAGTGCTGCATGGTCCCAGAAGCATCAATCAAAAATAAGTCAGCCATCACGATCTGCATTTTCTTTGCATCCTGATATTCAGAAACAAGTTGAAGGTTCTGCAGCTCAAATCAAGGAAGATTTATGTGAATGGTCAGCACATAATCTAGCTTTCACACCTCTTGGAGCAATCCAGATTTTCTTCACTGATCCGCAGCACAAAAATTCATGCAAGCATTCTCTAAAAAGTGGTTATTTAAGGTGGAAGCAAAAATTCCATGTTTCCTATATTTCAAATTATATGCTGTTATCTCCAGCCACATTGTAACAGCTGGATAAAAGATACTACAAATCATTAGGGCAGCCATCTCTCTAATGTTCTTAGCAGCTGTAAAGTACTTAAAGAACATTTGTATTGACCACTCATAATAGACCCAAATACTGTGCTGTCTCATTCTTTTGATCACACCCATGGTCACTTTGCTGCTATAATTCCTGCTGATCCTCACTTTGCTGGTACTGTTGTGCTGCCCTGTTAGCAGCATCCACTCCCAACTGCAACTCTTCCTTCTGCAGAGGACCTGTAAGGCCAGCCTAAAGAAAAAAGAAATATAAACCATGAGGTTGAAATGATGTCACCTTATTCACTTCAAATACCTCAATAAAAATACTCTGCTTTAACTTAAAATATTCTAATGCAATATAGCTTCTGCAAACAAAGAATGCCACATATGTTAGGAAGCCAGAAATTACTCTCCAGATTCTCAATTAAGATGCTGAAAGATCATATGTGTACACCCTGACCCCTCTTATATTAGAAGTGCAGTCTCATGAACATAACAATTAAAAGCAAGACCCGGCTTCCAAAATTATAAAATATTTAAAACAAAGGTCATAATTTTGTGGGAAAAGACTCCCCATACATGAGCTGCATGCTGATGTGAAATTTGTGTAGTTTGCCATGAAGAGACCTGTTAACTAATGTTGTGTTTTACCTCTGAGCAACTAAAGAGTTAGCAAGACATCAAAATGGACAACACGCAGCTTTGGCTTATACATACATGCTTCTTGGATTATATGGTACCACACAAGTACAAAAAGAACGTGAGACGGAGTCACCAGGGAGCAAGAGGGCTTGAATAACTTGGGCAGAATCATAAAATCATTTAGGTTGGAAAAGACCCCTAAAATCATTGAGTCCAACTGTACACCTAACACTGCCAAGTCCACCACTAAGTCATGTCCCTAAGCGCCACGCCTACAAGTGGTGTATGGTCATATTCTCCACAGTGAAAGTAGCTTATGCTTATCTGATAGGTGTTTACAAAACACAAATATCCACATTATTTGGACACTGACAATAGTAAAATGAGGGAGGACACACCTTAATTATAACAGTTTTATACACACACAAGTTAGTATTTTAAGGTTTGGTCAAAGTATTTTAGTTATATATACACACACATACAAACATTATATTGGCCTTTCACATGCAGACATAAAACCTAAATGGCAGATATGCTTACTGAATGCTTCCATCTCTCAGCACTAATTTTTTCTAACCAACACTAAACTGCAATGCAGGTATATAGCAAGCGATTAGTACACAGTGGTACAGTGAAAGGCAGAGGCAGGCAAAAACTTAACGAATCAGGGTAATCTACACTTTTCCATACCTCCTGTTTCTGTTGCCTATCACTCAAAAACTGCTTGAAATACCAGTCACAATTTTCTCGTAGCAATCCTCGGAGTGCCAGGGCTGGTGTTGCCAAAGCTTCATACAGTGCTAATGCATCTCCTCGTTCCAAAGCTAGGTCAATCTTTGATAAGGCTGCATGTGCTAGCAACAGTAAAAGAGTTTTGAGAGAAACGTGAAATGAGGAAGTCCCGTGGTTTATGTAACCTACTGCTCAGAAAGAAATACCCTTAGACCTGATAAGATAGCAAGCTAGGTATCAAATGGAAGACTTCTAGAGTCAATTACGAAGCAGTACTTGAAAAACGGTCTGATGGTTGGAAATAGTGTGCATTATTCAAGATGAAGAACTGGAGGGGCCAGCAACATGGATAATCCATTTCCAAAAGGAAGGGTAACAGAAATCAGAGTAAATTAAGCTTACAACTATGTACTAATAATGAGTAAAAACAAACCCTCTCCCTCCCAAAAAAAACCAAAACCAAAACCAACCACACAACCAAACAAAAAAAAAAACAAAGTATCCCACAAAACCAGGGGAGCTGCCTTTAAATTTGGTCAGCATTACAGAAAAAGAGGAGCACAGATATCGTTTTGAAGTACTATTTTAATTAAGACTATTACTTTAACGTGATACCTACTGTTCACTTTATTGATGTTTCCCTGAATCTCAGCTTGAGTCAGAAGTTCTTCATACACATCTCTCTCTCTATCTGAACTTTCTGAGGCAATCTGAAGATGAAATAAAAACTAATCAGTGCTTCTACAGCTCCCGTTGCCCTCACAGATCTTCTAATTGAAAAAGTCAGGGAGGAAAACAATTTACCTATATAGAGCTTGTGATAGGTCACAGACAGGCTACCTCTACGCTTCCAAAAAAAAGCCCTATATGTAAACACATCTAAAGTAACTACAGTCAAACTCCGATACAAACAGGCCAGAAACACCTTATTTCAATGTTATGCCTCTATATGAACACACAGTAGAGCTCCAGAACATGGAAAGCAGTATACAGAGCTAGGCTTGCATTATACAGTGTTCTAAAACAACACGGTTCACTTCCAAGAGCATCAGTCAATTTTGCTCATTTCTTTGTCAGGAAAACACATCTATACTGTGTGAAAACAGAGGGATGCATCCCCAGCATAAAAAGGATTAAATGAAATCTGTATCTATGCGGCCCATATTTCAGACAGCTAAACAAACTAACACAGCCAACTGTTGCCTGTCTCCTATAATAAGAAGACAGGTTACTGGGGAACATACTAGAATACCACCAGGAGTAAGTCCACCTAACACTATACATACAGGACCGTAACACACATTCTGTGAATTCCCCCCATTTTACACTGCAATACAAAATAGCAATGCATGCAAATAGACGGCTTGAAAGAAGAACTGAGCTACCCTATTTTTAGCATTCTCCATCTTGTCTTGCTTTGCTCTGTAGAGTGTGTCTTGGTAAGTGGATTCCAGTTGATCATCGAGATTTATTAGCATGGCATTAGGGTTCTTCATTGCCATAAGAGTGTCAGCTGGAACCTGACGGTCAATTGCTTCATTAATGGCAATGACAGCAGCATGTACTGAAAAACAAGGCACAGTCTGCCAGTTAGTACCAAACAAATCAGCTTTGTTAAAAATCGAGAACTTATTTGAAAAGAGCAGAAGAATTATCTGGAAACTAACTGGAAAGCAAAAGAATTAACAAAGTACCTCTCATTTCATCATGGCTTTGTGTTCCGGAAAAAAACCAGAAAGCAGCCTGCTTTCTAGTTATGATACTTTAAGTAGTTGAATCATGTTCCAGAAAGAAGAAAAAAAAATACAGAAGAGAAAGAACAAAAACATCTTCCCAGTCTTCCAAAAGGCCTATCAAAAGGACTGTACAAGACTTAAAACAGGGGGCATTAAAACCAACACTTAATTGATCTGCTGATTTGAATAATCAAAGAAAACACTCTTTCCTTACATGCTGCTTCATCCACAGAAAGCTCATTTGCTAGAATTCCTCCAATCTTGCTGAAGGCAGGCATCTGAATACCATACTTCTCCAGTTCAAGTCTCATATTACTGATTTCCTCCTCTGAAATATACATTAAAACAGTGTTACACAGGCTTAAATACATTAGCACTGCTATACTATTTGCTGCTAAAAAAAAATTAAGATAACTACAATAGACTGCAATTACCATTTAAATAATACTCTGAATATCATTCAGTAAGTGAAACAAATAAATGAAAACTAGTAAGACACTTTGCACACTTTCCTAAAATCTACATTTTTTCCCAGAGACTCATATGGGAATATTCTGTAGTCTTTCTCACTAGAAAACAGCACAAGACTCTCATGAGGAGCTGGAAACAGACTCCATTCTGAGGTATCTCAACTGTGGTTGCCAGCAGGAAAACGCACAGGCAGTAGTTTAGGATTTTCTTTTTCCCCACAGAGAGACTACACTGAGAAAAGTGAACGGAGGGTACCAAGATACGCTAGGAAATAAAGTTTATATACCTTTTAAATCTGATGCATGCCCTCAGGCAAGAACATCACTAATGCAAGACACAGAATTTGGCACTTTTGCAAAAATTAAGGAAGTGAAACCTTGAAGAGGCATGTGAACATGAGACTTTGTGCTGGCATCTCCTGCAGCCGATCAGCTGGCAAATGCTTCTTCAGCTGATGGCACCTCTAGTTTAAACTGTCACAGGAGGTCAGAACTGTTTACCCAAGTTCAAAACTGAAAACTCCCAAGAGGATGGATGCAAGGCTTAAGCATCTTACAACAGTGACATTGTTACAACAAAAAAAGTTATGACGTTATTTGCAAAAGTAGTGATTAGTGAACTGATGGCTATAGTTGCCTGGCTCAGAAGCATCCAAATCAAACCTTCTTCCTAAATTACAAGAAGTCCTCATAGCCATTAATGTTTAATTTAATTTGCATTTAGGGTATCAACAGTAGCAATCAGTTCAACAACTGATCTAGTAGGGTATGAGATAAAGGCAGCACAGGAGTGTTGGGGGCTTTTTGTTTGTTTTTTTTACCTGTGAAGTCTACCTTGCCATATAAATCCTGAATCTGGGGGGCAAGACCCAGTTTGAAAAGGTACAGGCTAGAAAAGAAAATAAGCAAATAATTAGAACTAGTAATTTTTCTGTGTGGTTCTGACAATGATACAATTTTAGAACAGATTCAAGGACAAGTAAGCCAATGTAACAGCTGATAATCATCAAGTGGGTGAGTTGACTCCCCTCTTCCCCCCTCAGCTGAACATAACTGGCCCACCGCTCTGAAGTCTTCAGGGAATTACAGAATGATTGAGGCCAGAAAGGCACTCTCAAGTTTGTCTTGTTTGAGCTCCCTTTTCAAACCAGGTCACGTTGGATCAAGTTCCCCGGGATCATGTCCAGATGGCTTTTGAGTATTGCCAGCGGTGGAGACCCCCAAACATTCCAGGGCAATTTGTGCCCCTCCTTGGTCACCCTCATAGTAAACAAAGTGTTTCCTGATGTTGAGAGGAACTCCTCTGTGGTTCAGATTGTACCAGCTGCCTCTTGTCATGTCATGGGACATCATCGAGAAGAGCCTGGCTTCACATTTTTGCATCCTCCCTTCAGATAGCTGCACACATTACTGAGATTGCCACAGCCCCATCTGTTATCTACACTGAATAGCCCCAACTCTCCCAGCCTTTCCTGAAAGCGATCCTTCTTTCAACTCTCTCCAGCATGCTCCTGTCCCTCTTATGCTGGGGAGCCCAGAACTGGACACAGGATTGCAGGTGTGGTCTCATCAATAGCGAGTAGGGGGGAAGTATTCACTAAACTGATTTGGCTTATTAAAATGGGGTTAATGTATTCACCTAGGCCTCACAAGAAACGTAACTGTTACAAAGAAGGGATGAATCCATACAGCTAAGTACAGATGGGATTGAGAAAAGTGAAGCAACTCCTCTACTTTTGCCTGTCACGCCAACTCAGCATGATCACAGAATCATATAAAGGCTTGGGTTGCAAGGGACCTTAGAGATCATCCAATTCCAACCCAGCCCCCTGCCATGGGCAGGGACACCTTCCACTATCCCAGGTTGCTCCAAACTCCATCCAACCTGGCCTTGAACACTTTCAGGGACAAGGCAGCCACAGCTCCTCTGGTAACCTGCGCCAGTGCCTCACTGTCTTCTTGGTTAAAGAATGTCTAGCTCTAACTGAGAGGGGTGAGAGGGTGAGAACTGGAATGGAAAGGTAGAAGTCACAACATACTTGACTGATTCTTTTTCCTTCGGCATCTCATTTAGCCACTGCCCAAGACAAAATACTGGCTTCATGGATCTTTGCTCTCACCTGGCAACATTGTTCTGTTAGAAAATTTGCCCTCATCTAGCCTTCAGTTCAGCTCTCTCTCCTCTCACCTTTCAGCTTTGCAGAAAGATTTCAGAAGCAATCAGATTTTCTGTCTGGTAAGGTATGCCTTACCTGAGTGCATGAATACAATAGATACAGCGTGGCATGTTCTTGCGATCATAGATATCTGTAGTTTCTGGGTAGAATATCTAAAGACAAAACAAGGTTAGCAGCCTGAATGATATTCACTCTATATAGCCAAATCATATCAGTCCAATTCTTCTGCACTACAGTAATGAAACAGCCCACAAAACAAAACTCTTCAAGCTTTTCTGCCCTGGACCAATGTTTCTCCTACCTGAAGTGCCAATCCTGCCTTTTGTTTCTAACACCCACACCCAAAACAGAGCTCCCCTTTTCCTGCCAAGTTCTACACATGTGAATAGGTAGACCCTTTCTTCTGTGTGTGCACCAAGATACTGGGTCGTGACTTTGGTGAAAGCCAAGAGATGAAAAAAATAATTACAGCAGAAAAGAGAAAAGAGGATTTTGTTTGGATTAAACGGGACTGAAAAGCAAGAGAAGAGATAGTTTCAAAAGGAAACGTAGACCAGCACTGAGGTGCTCTGCATACTACATTTTCAGTTACCTGGACCCAAAAGCTTTCAGACGGTCTCAAACACAAATGTCTTCAAAGTTTAACAAAAGGGGTTAATACTGGAAGTCACAATTAATTCAGAAGTACTGAAAAGATACATTATTTTCTAGCTATTGGAAGGTTCCTTGCTGTTGCCTATGAGCACAAAATAGCATTGCTCTTTCTGTAAAGACAAGAGCAACTGGAGGACCCTCAATTCCACAGCATCAGTTCCCTGGCTCTTCTGCATGGGAAAATACTTAAAGCAACGGTAATTTTTGTAAATGTACTGGACCCCAGCACAGTTTCTTTAACATCTTCTCACACATTTATTTCGACCCAAAATCCACTTACATCTGATACTCTTACCTCATACCTGGCACTTAACATCTCTCTAACTCCTCCTCGTTTATTTTCACCTAACCACCCTAACAGCATATTTCAGTATTTCCTAATCCCAAATGCGTTTCTGTAAGATCATCATAAATCCCATGAAGGCTCAACCAGTTAATCACAAGTTATTTAAGAAACTTTGCCAAAAATGAAGTGTTTAATTTTCAAGCACATATGCAAAGAAAACATACACCAGATTAAACTGCGCAATGCTGGTTTTGGTGAGACTAAGCATAACATGGCTTACAAAAAACCTTGGCTATAAGCCCAACACTACCACAGTTCCATATATATTTTCAGGCAACTGTGTTTATTAGCTCAGGGAAGTTTATCTAGCCATTTCTCTAGTCAAGCCAACAATTCATATTTGATCAAGCTACACCAGGAACATTTCAACTTGATATGAAAATTTCACAGGGAAATCTGAAAAAATGAAGAATATAGTATTTTCTGTTGTGCTCCTATTTTTAGCATAGATTTCAAAAAAAAACTTCCACAATCAAACTGTAGCTCAGATACTGTTCAAAAGAATGCAAGGCAAGAACAATGTAATGCAGATGTCATGCAAGATTAGTAATAATAAGGATACAGTACAGAAGGATTAATTATTTTACTCCTAATTGTTCTCACACACATAGCAGAATGAAATCTTCCAGCAAGTTTTAGGAGAGAGTTTCTACAGGGACATAAATCTAGAATTAACTAGATTGAGTGTGCTGATTTTTGTACAACAGCAAATGCTTCCACAGAACACAAAGCTTTTCTGAGATTATTTATTTATTTGCATGTACAACATAGAAGTTACCTTGGGGAGACCAATCTCAGACATGGCATTCAGCCACTGGATTACATTGTCTGTGTGTCGGAAGTGGAGACCAGTTGCCTGAAATAAAAACAGGCAGAAACAAGAGGGAGAGCAGTAAGAAACAAAATATCACAGCTGCCAAGAACAGCAGGGAGGCTCATTAAGACTGATGGTGAAAACAGCACTTTTACAGAAGTCAGAAGTTTTCTATACACACTTATATTGACTGGTTACGACAAATTATTTCACCTAAGTGCAAGCTTAGATACAAAGCTAAGAGTCCGCCTAGTCCCTCACTTAATCATTATTCTAGAGTGAAAGCAGAGTTTTTAAGGTAAGACTAATATAAACTAACTTTCTGCTTATTTTTTCATACTACCTCCATGTGTACATATTCCTGTTTTAGATGTCTGTCTAAAGAAGTATCCACGGTCAACAGCACTCACCTTATATCTAGTCTGTTCCCTATCATAGATTTTTTTCACAGAAACCACCTTAGGGGAGAAAAAGTTTCCAAGTTTGGCCAGGTAGACTCCATTTCTCAATCCTTCTTCCAGCTCTGTTGTGGCAGGCAGCTCCTCATTCAAACAGGCCTCCATCCATCTGGAAGTGCAACAACAACAAAGCTGGTCACACGAGTGTATTTCCAATTTGTGAACACAACCCCATGCTAAACAAGCTTCATGCTGCTACTGCTGTCATACTCAAGCATACTATTCATTTAACAATAAGGGTTGAAAATGGATATAACACTACCACAGAATCTGTGTCATTAAAATGCTAGTCAGTAACACTTCAAACAAAATATTAATGAGAAGTACGGAGTCCATCAGCCAGAGTTTCAAAAGTAATTAAGACACAATCTCATCTTCATGTTTCTCCTCCAGCCCATGATTTAGTTGGTACTGGTCTAGACATAGCAGCCATCCTGTCCTTTTAACTACCTTAAACCTTCCTCATGAGTACAGGTTTATCTCACAAGCATTTCTTTACTCTCATTAAGTATTTCCTAGTTATTTCATGACTTTGTGCCACTTACTCAAGCTCTTTTACCTGATGTCACAGAGAAGCCCTACAGATTCTGTTCACAGAATCAAAGAACGGTTTGGATGGGACAGGACCTTAAAGCTCATCTCATTCCACCCCCTACCACAGGCAGGGACACCTTCCCTTAGACTAGATTACTCAGAGCTCCACCCAGCCTCGCCTTGACCACTTCCAGGGATGGGGCTTCTCTAGGCAACCTGTTCCAGTGCCTAACCCCCCTCACAGTAAAGAATTTTTTTCCTAATATCTAATCTAAACCTACACTCTTTCAGTTTGCTGATGTTGTCATCAAGTGTATCTTTCTATGTATTTTCTCCCACTCTATTATACATTTCAAAAACAGGGAAAAAAATGGAACAGGCATTCCTCTCCTCATAACAACTCATTTTCCTTTATCTTCTTGACTTCCATCTCATTTATGGTGTCACGGATCCTCATGAAAAAAATGAAGAATACAGCAAATAATTTGAAAAATCACTGTCCTCAAAACAGAGGCGCACATTGATATTTCTTCTGTACAAGCTATTGGAGGCTGTATACTGCAAGCTCAGCTACAGTTTCTTCTAAAGATGACCTGCTCCCTGGCTGCTGTGTTCTGTAAAAAAGGGAGCTGCACAACCATAGGCCACTTTCTAAAGCTTTTTACTTAGATGATGCCTCACTTGCAGCTGAACTCTAAAGCTCTTACAGGGCAGATGAGCCTTGGATCAATTAAGATCACAGAAAAGCGGCTTTCAAGACAATAGTGGCCCAGAACAGCAACAGTCCGTACTATAAAACAGAGCTGACAGTGTAACATAAATGAAGTTAATAATTTGGCTCATGGGGATGATAAGTCCACATCACTGGGACTGATCTGAAACACAGGCAAGTAAACAATCCTGCTTGAAAACAAAGCACTTTAAATCCCAAAGGAGACATGATTACATTACGGACTGCAGTGTGAGCCCAAGAAAAGCAGCTTGCAACCCAAAACAGGACCCAAAAAAGCAAGAAGGAGTAGCGTTTATCAGGAAGAAAAAGGTTCTGGGAACACCTGGCCAACTTCTCCATATAAGCTACAAAAACCCCTCATTCTTCTGAAAACTACTATTTTCCCAGTAGTTTTCCTCTGCTGCTTTCCTCTCAAAAAACTTAGTTGCTTTTGAACATGAAGTGCTAGAAAAATGCAGATAAGCAACTGAATACGTGACAGAGAGAAAGTATAACATAAGTTTAAAAATTCCGCACCATTACCCAAAAGACACTGTCACTGGTATATCACAGACCATTATAACCAAAGACTCCTAAGAGAACACAGAGCTACTCAAACCCTGGAAGAGTCTTAATCATATTAACAGCTTTCATAGTACCTTCCCAACCACCTTACTGGGAAAACAAACAAAAAAAAAAAAACCCACCACCCACTTTGTTCAGACTAGAAGACCTCAAATGGAAGTAGGAGTGACATGTGACCAAACCATTAAATTAATGCCTTACAGAAGGACACAGAGACAGTGAGTTCTGTTTAAGCATTTTGATAAGATAAATAGCCCATAATTAGAACATAAGCTGTCTCAATGTACTCATATCTGTTTCAACAGGTTCCTAAATGGGTGTTAATATAAGTATAAAACTAGAGCAATTTACATACAATAACGCTCCCCCTTGGTGTAGCACTGCTTAACCATTTGCCAGGCCAGAGGACAAAGCTATGTTTGCAGAAAACATTATTCAGTACCTTTCATATTTAAAAGCCCACATACTTGTATTAAAATTAACACCTGTCATTGTTAAAAGGCAGAAATAAATGTGGAATTTCCAGGTGAGCAAGAGGAATGCATTTCTCAATGAGGGGGGAACCTGGTTGAGGGCAACAACCTCTACTCCCTTTAGACATTAGGCATTAGAACACTATGCCACCGATAAGCTTTTCAGAGAAACCTGGAATTCTTTCTGCTACTTCAGCAGTTTCCACTACACTCCCTCCCTCTCACTAGCACAGAAAAGGTAGTGTTTAACCCAGAATGAATTCCTCAATCAAGTTTCATCACATGACTGCATAGGTAACACTGGATTCTACAATTTTACTGAAGCTAGCTCAAATAAAGTATTAATTGCACCTTTCCAATCTGTTAGTCCTACTGCTACAAAATGCCTCTCCTAAAAAAAGATTCTTGAATACCTACATGAAGCTACTACCATCATTATCAATTTAAAGCTAGGCCTTCCTTTAGAAGAGATGACAATAAAACTGTAACATCACGTACTGTCAGGCAGCTAGTCTCTCAATTCATGCTATCTTCAAACTTTTAAAGGAAACTTGCTCCATTACCAAGGACTGGAAAAAAGTAACATCAGTCATCTCAGCTACCAACGTTTTTATTCTCCCCCAATACAGCATTATTGAGTGTTGTGACAAGTTACATAAACGTGTTCTATGTTTCAACAGTATTACAGGCAAATTTCAACCAGAACTGAAGTTTAGACACAGCAAAAACTTAACATTTGATCACAGGGCACACATTTTGCTCTTACACTTGTGAAACTGTCAACTGTGGCAAACCCTAAGACAATGGAAACGATGTGGAAAAGAAAGAAAACGTCATTCTTTTCCTCTCATACTGATTACAGATAAGCTTGAGGAGGCAGAACTAGCAATCCGTTTCTCTGGAATTTGTTGCAAGAATATCCAATATAATAAACAAAAATAGTAGAGCAGACAAAAAAAATGGACAAAACCTCTAAGGAACAGTGCTCATAACATGACAGGACTGCCACGCAGTATGTCCCAGCACAAAAAGAAAACAGCACAGCATAGAAAACACAGAAGGCTTTAACGGTTGGAAAAAAGTGATCTTTACCAACCAACAAAGAAAGCTCACTTCTTGGTCATTACTAAGTAGCAGTAATTTCCAGGAAAAACTAATTATCTGCAGGGCCAGAAATAAAATTTTTAACCTTCCATTATACTAGAATGGCTTTTCCTTTTTCACACAGACCTACCCAGTGACATTTTTCAACTCTAAGATGACACTGCAGCCCAACCATCTGCATCTGCACCCTGTGGTCACTTTCACGGTGCTGGCCTCAAAGACACGTCCTTTCCGTACTTCTAGCAATTAAGAACTCTAAGAAGATAAAGTATGTAACCCCGACACATCATGCTGAAGGATAGCCAGTACCACTAGTATCAGGGTCTGGTACCAATGCTGTTAGCTGAAGATCAGTTGTCCACATCACATTCTGCTTACTGCACACCTCATCGATTTCATTAGCAGGAAAGCTGCAAACAGAACCTTCGCATAAACTTCTGAGCCCCTAGTTTGAGAGCACTGGCCACAAAGTTCTTGATCATCACACAGGATCGTTTGTCTTCTCTTTGTAAGCACATCAGTGCCACAACACTTCTTGGTTGCTTCTAGTGTCGCCCTATCAACTACATTTCAGAAGGTGGTGGTTATTGTCTGCTTCTTCAAGAAGGGTGAATACGCTGTTTCCTTCTGATTGAGGTCTAGAAGTGGGCAGGAGGAGCATAAAGCTTGATTCTCTTTCCAGGTTCATATGACTTGTTAGCCTCCAGTCTCTGTAACACTGTCTGTATACTGCACCAGTGTATTTTAATTAGAAAAACAAGCCTGCCTAAACCTGTGCTCTACTTACACAGTCAGACTGCGTTACATATTTTCTTCTCATAAGCATGAAAGAGGCAGGCTATTTGCCAAAAATCACATTCTTCCAACAAATCTTCAAGATGTGACTTCCATGTACATACTCACACTGTGGGTACAATTTGAAACACAGTAATCTTTTTGCACTTCCAAAATGCCTGGAGCATCAAGAAAATCAACACTGGATACCTTTATGGTCTAACTCTGTCAAATATCATAATGCTGATGCAAAAGTTTTGTCCATAAGAAAATAAATGGAAAATTTACTCTTCATCTGCCAAAGTCGACACATAAAAAACTGCAGCAGTAAAGACCCAAAAATATTTACATGCTTTGGGTTTTGGCAGTTAATTAGCTAGTTTCACAATTCCAGGACAACTTCATTTTGAAAAACAAGGACCTATAACATAATGAACCTAAATAAAAAAGGACTTTTATTTAGGTGGAAAGTAACTGTTTCACAGGATTTCTGACATACAGTAAATGATATAATCTTTCTCAAGTAATAAGTTGTGATAACATCTTCTTCATGTGGCTGCTGCAACTGGAAAATTTGTCAAGAATCTGGCCGATGGCAGAAAACAGGCAAGAAGAGGTCAGAACTCTCCGTCAAATGGAGTTTCAGCAATCACAGAATAACCACCAGTCAGAAGTTGGAAACCAGCCAGTGAGCAATGCTAACCTGCCATTCAATTCATATTACAAAAATGACAAATTATGTCACGCGAAGACTTTCAGAATACCTAGCATTCCACTCAGAACAACAATACGTCCAGAAAGAAAACTGTGTCCCTTTCCCTAACTCCCCACCAGGTTTGTTCACCCTCAGGGTCAGTATTTGCATAACACATCAATGTCTTTACTGCATCTTGCTAGTACCCTGCACTGACACACAGCATTTCAAATATTATCTTTTGCCTGAGAACTCATCCTACAGAAACAAAGCTCACAAAAGGAGACTAAGGGACACCAGCACATTCCAGACAGCAGGTGTCCAACCTAAAGGAAGGTAGCAACAATACTTATTTAGAATTCCACTCTTCCAAGATCATATTCAAATCCTGGGGAGGGCCGGGGGGGGGGGGGGGGGGGGGGAGAGAGGAGCACAGGAAGGCTTTCACAGGGGTGTAACAATCAACATCCTGGGAAATATGATCACCACCAAGGGATATCGTGTTCAAGATCAGTCACTTACAGTCTTCCAAAGCAGATAAACCTGAAATCACACCTGTAAACGCACAGGGCTTTGCTGATATCAGTATAACATATTAAGTGAGGTACCTCCTAAACTATTAAAATTACACCAGTAATTACCATAAAACTATCAGATGGTAATTTGAAATATTCTATTGAGCAAGATCTGTTTCCTAAAACACATTCTGACTGTTCACTGGTTTATAATTCTCTAGTTCTCTATGAAAAGCGGCATTCTTAGTTTCAATATCAACTCAAAATTTAAATCTTTGTCACCTTCCCCAGAATAGAAATGCTCTTGCCTTCAACTAGGTCTAAAGCCAGTATCTATTGAACCTGTAATGTGGCAGATAAGCACGAAATGCAGTTACACCCTTGTATCAACAGCATAGCAAAATATGACAGACCATGCAGAAGGGGGAAGCTGATTGTATTTGACATAAAAACTGGAAAAAAAAACCCAGGTTTCACTCAATCTTATACTCAAAAGCACCAGAAAGCATTTGGTGCCCAAGAGTCTGTCCTGCAATCAGTCAAGCAGGAAAAAGATGTTCATGCTGTCCATCTAGCAGTGGGCCATTACACCTGGCCCAACAACAAGCATCAGGAGGTCCAGGACCTGTTGCCCTGACATGGAAGGCGAGAGATACCAGTCAGCAAGTGCTCCTCACATCTCCTGGGCACTTCCTCAGTCAGAAACCACATGCAGAACTTACAGGTTACAGATAGGCCTTTTCATACCCCTTGGTAGCAAACAGTGATGATTATCTCTGCCTCGTACCACGTCCATGACTTACCAGTATTTGTTCACTGTGCTGAACACAAACAAGTTGGGGTCTGGATGACCAGCTGCTAATCTGGGCATTTTTTAAAGACAGGTCATTCCACCTGTTGCCTGTGGTGCCTTCACATCCAGACGCTTCTGTTCCCATTCATTTAGCCCTTCTACTGCAATTCCCCACACATTTGCCAAGGAAAAGATGCATGGCCATTGCAGCATCACAGCAGAGGGAAAAGTGGCCAAAAGGGCAGCACCTTCTTTCCCCCCCTCCACCAGGGTCTGCATAAGCCATCAGAAAGAATGTACAAAGCTATGGCTTAAAGGTTTTTTCACCGCTCAGTATTGACAACATCACAGGTATTTTTTAGACAAATCATAGTACTCATTTTATTGAAAGAAGAGGAATCTCATGATCCAGCAGATCGTTCATATGTAGACGCTATCTCAAACCTCTTTAGTTCAGTTACAATTGCAGACTTAGCAGACATTCTCATAGAGCATGAAAAGAGAAAACTTGGGAGACAGCCTCAGCTCTTCATCCGGTTCACCTGAGCAAGGACGTTAGACACATGCGGAGAATCCCCAACAAAAACTTCTCTTTAGAATAACTTATTCTATCAACTCTGAACAAATCAAGGAATCACCTCAGAAGATTAAAGATCTCTCAGAGAGGTAATAACAACCAAGTAAAATAAATTTATCATATCAGGAGTGTTCTCTTCTAGAAAAGTAGGTGGCTATTTAAATGTCTTTCAGTAAGGTTTGTACAGGAAGAGTCACAATCTCTCAAATGGAGAGCTAAGAAAACAAGCACTGCCCACAGCTAAAAGGTCCCAGAACATTCTCATTATGCACACAGTTCAAAGATACTAAAAAGCAAAGAATTAATGAGTAACACAGGCCAGATTTTTTCCAGTGATTGACGTACTCTCCCTGGCAACAATCAGCTGAACCAAAGACCGTATTAATACTCTAGCATTTAAATCTTTACCCTCAGCCCCCCTTCTTAAAAGTAAGTATGAGGTTCCTCTTTCCTCCCTTGCAAACACTGCCAACAACCTGTAAAAACTGCCTTAGCTGCTCTTGCTGATGAGGATACTACTGCATTTGCCATGTTTGCCAAAAAGATTTGTCATTTGTCCTAGAGAGCTTTCAGATGAGTACTAAGCCAACAGTCATGAGGACCTTAATTATCATATACTCAAAACCATCTTTCAAGCTAATTGCCATCATCACTTTCCATTAGAAACTAAATAGGCCTAAATGCTTGGAAGTTACAGCATCGATTAAGTTACCACACCTTAAGACTAACTTAATTTCTTGTAAATAAGGGTTATTAAGGAGCACTCCATAGTACCAATACTCAAGAACTGTTAATGACAACTATTTGCTTTGGTTATTTGGGGCTGCTCTCTTCTTACATTACATACAATATTCCTTCAGAAACCATCCTCCAAACAGAAAATCCCTGGTCTCCAAACTGAATTCCGTACAGTTGTTTCTTTCCTCCTCGCCTGCCTTTCATTACTATTTCCAGTGAGTCATTAAAAAAGTATCTAAAGTAAAGCAAAGTGAAGCAAAGATCGTGGTATTCCACCACTGCCCTCTCCCTACCTCTCTCCACCCACTTCTCAGAAAAATACAGTTCTGAATGTGCATTCCAAGACACTTCCAGTCCAGACAGCCACTCCCTGCCAACTGCATGAGGTCATCAATGAAACAGTACAAGATCTGTAGAGAAATATCTCCTCAAGTGCAAACAGGAGCCGATAAAAGCACCAGATAAAGTGGTGAGAGTTAAACAGAAGGTACTTCAACTTATAACTACTGATAGTAAAATATTATCTATGAATATTCATGGCTATTCAATCCAATAGGGGACTTGCATTGTATCTGACAAAAGCAGAAAACAAACAAAAAGAAATCCACCACAAAACCACACACATGCAAAAAACCCAATAACCAACCCAAAAACCATTACTTGACCGGACTTACAAGTGGAAACACGAAGAAATAAAGAAAAAAGTCTTGATTAATCTGGAATAAAAAGAAGAACTCTGTTATGTCAAACAAGAATAAGTTCTGCTATGTCAATTAGTGACCTTCTGACCCACTCACCTGATCTAGAGGGGTAACTTTTGGTGGGAATTATATAAGTCATATTCAGTCAAATGCCAGTTTCTGGAATTCTGTGACTTGGATTATACGTGAAGATATCAGGACTTCTCAAGCACAAATACATTTACAAATACAAACATTTATGAAGGAGCTCATTTGCCTCTTGACTCTGCAACCACAGAAATCCAGTCGTACTTCAATACTATAAATGGTTCAAAAATTTTAAAAAAAGTCCTCATTCTAAAGTTAGAAAATAAAAAAAAATATTTCTGAAAGGAGTCATAAGTTTAAATTAAATATCAGGAAACGAAACAGATATAATTCAGAATACTCAGACTGTCTCCCTTCTAAATGTGAAGACCTCATCAACAAGAGGAACACCTTCTTTGGCTTTACATTACAGGCTACTGACAAAATTACTGCAGATGTTTTCTAAACATAACTAATTCCATCTTTAGATCTTTTTCAGCATGCAATGCTAACCAGCAAATATTAAAGAGAGGATCATTGTGATCTGATAGATTAAATACAGACACAGGCCGTCCTGTAAAAAGCAAAATAGCTTTCACATATCACAACTACAGAATGTCTCATATCTAGTCTGTGAACAGTTCAAGATCCACCACATTATCTTTTTCTGTTATTTACAAAATTCTAGTAATTTCCTATGCTTCTGAGGTAATACAATTAATTGCTAATAAAATCGCTGAAAGACACAAAACTGCAGCTGGACTGAACACACTCTGGACATTCAAATATGAATGCAAATGGAAATACCTTTAAAAGCTAAAAGAAATCCCATCCCAACGAGTCAGGTTTTCCTAAATTGGGGGCGGCGGGGAAGGAATGGGAAAAAAGAATGAGCTCAGAAATATCCAAAACAATCCCCACCTTTCTTTTTCTTTGAGGGACTCCTGAGTTACAACTCTTGCTACCTTGAGATTTACAATAAAACAAAGCAGCAATAAAACCAGAGCAGTGGTTCACACCACCAGGACGGACTGTGGCACTCTGGGCTATGTGCCACAGATTGTTCTACCACCTCATCCTCAGAATCCTCTGAGAGGTAGTGCCCTACAGCTTCAAAACCCATAGGAAACCTGTCTGTGTTTAATTTGCACAATAATTTAAGCAGGATTTAAATAAGATATTTTGCACATGATATACTTACCTGACGTACACTGAGAACCATACAAAAGTAAGTGAGAAAGCCTAATCCTGCTTTTCTCAAACTACCTTTCTAATACCTAGCGCTCTATCACAGCCCTGTTCTTAACCAAGGTTCATAAGACACATATTTTAACTGAACTACTTCAGTTTTTCCAAGTTCAGGTTAGTAAGACAAAAGAATCAGTGTAATTTATCCCCCTTTTTGAAAAATCTGATTTGTAATGAAGAAGCCTCTTGAGACTAATCCTGTGTAAAAGAGCAACTATCACATTTCCTTCACAGAAAGATTTAAGCTGCACTATTTTAAGCATCTTCAAACAAGAGCTCCTACAGCAACTGATATCTACACCTTTACAGACCCTGATGAACCAGCTTTACAAGATTACTCACAGAATAAGCTTTGCAGAGCACTAACTCTAGATGTGTTTAATCTGTCTAGAAAGAGGTGTCCTCTGTAATTCTTCCTTATCATTCTTCTGGGCACCCTACACCTCTGAAAATAAGAAACCTCTTGAAGCAAATATCAGATGACTATGCCAAATTCTGAGAGACAATGATATCCAGTCAAACACTTTCAAACTAAATGTGGGAAACCTAAAAAGATGAAGACCAGATTTTTTTTCTTTAAACATTAGTTTTCTTGTAGGAAATCTAGCTCCCCGGTAAACAATTTAGGTTTACTTTTTGCTTCAAGACGGACAAGTCATCCCAGTCAAAAAAAAAAAAAGTGTTCCCTACCTTAAGAGAAAGCATGGATGAAGGTGAAGGGAAAGTAATTTACAGAAAAGCATCAATAGGAAAGGTCCTTCAGACTCTGCTACACAAGCACAAAGTATTAATTTCTTTCCATGATTTCATCAGTTTACACTAAGCCATCTTCCAATCTGTCAGAAAAAAGGGGATTACCACAAGAACATAGACAGTACACTTCAATCCTGAACTGATTAGATCCACAATATAGAACAATCATCATCCTTTCCTTACTAAATAGGGAATATTTTCTACAAGAAAACCCCAAAATGAGAAAAAACCCCATAGGGACAGATTCCATCCTGACGCATTCTAGAAGAAACACACTGCTCAGGCAAGTTAAACAGTTACTGGAAGCAGCATAATCTGGGCACTAAAATGTTTACGCTATACTAGGACATAATCCAGAATGAAAATATTTCCTACTATCACAGTGGAAACACATGGTACCATCACCCACAAAGTCAGATGAGGAAACAAGAGAGCCAACAATACTCTCGTTGCACTTGGAGAACTAAAATATTCCACTGTGAAAGACAAAGCTTGAAAAAGCCTTTGCCAGATTGCTAAGCGCTAATTTCATGAAAATGCCACAATACCCCAACAAGTACCCCACATAGGAAAAGAGGCTATCACACAACACTGATGAAGAATATTATAGTGCACCACCCTGACTTCTTGATAAGAACTACAAAAGAAGGTCTCTCGAGTTGCTTCTATTCCAGATAAATACACCCTTACCCTTCTGCGAGCATGAGCTGCCATGTCACAACAGAACAGAGTATACTCTTATAGTTTTATCTTCACTGCCACAGCTTTTCTATTGGACTACTGTGATTTGGAGACAAAAAAAAAAAAGCAAACCAATCCAAACATAAACAAAAATAGAACACAAACCATAAAACCCGAAGTATTAAACAACACTTATTAATAAACCATTTTATTCAAGAATGAGGCATCTAGTTGACACACAGTACAGGAATCCCTCTACTCACAATCTTCATTTTAGCTCCAAATTTCATTTCAATGTCTTTCACAATCTTGAGCAACTTAATTGCACTCTGCCTCCCTTTCTCCAACTAGCAAGAATAATTCCTGTTTCGCAAGACTGTTGCACATTAACTGAAGTCAAAAACTGCTAAATAACAAGAGAACAACAGTGACAGTGGAAAAAAAACCCAAGACAGCAGGGTGGAATACCACTAAATAAGAACAAGTTATTCCTCTGCTAATGCTTCTGATGTATGCTCCCTAGCAGACAGGTACTCCAAACAACTTCAAGAAATACTCGAAGTTACTGCACATTTGTTGTTACATCAGACAGTTCAGAAATCCAAACTTTTCTAAATTTTTCATTTCAGTATGAAATTAGGTGCTGTTGCTGTGTTAGGTATTTTTGCCTGAATTTTTTTGCAAATCTGGGCAAGGAATTGAACAGAGAATCAGCACCTCCTCGAGCATTTACTCTGAGGCCAATGACAGGAAGAGTCCACAAGTGAGGGATCTCCTCCTTGAAGAGGCTCCTTCAAGCTTGTACAGTGACCACAGTGCAACTCCTCTCTCCCGGTTTGCCCAGGACTTGCTCCTAATGATTTTGGATTCAAAGGGAAGAAGTTATTTTGAAATATAGTCAGATCTTTCTCACTACTTCAAACTTCATCCAAGTCCATACAGATGGAAAACTATTATCTGCTAGTAACTAAGCAGTCTCTCTGAATTTGTACTAGTGACAATTGTTACAAAGCACTTAAAAGACTACAGCATACACTGAGTGTTCCCTGCCCTTTCAAAAATATACTATACATTCTTGGCAAGGCAACATAAACTATTAAAATCTTGGAATGAGATCCTTCTTTATACTCTGTTAGAAGTGAGCTAGTAAAAACTCAGCACTTCCTCCTCATTAAAATCGCTACAGCTGAACACGTCTGTCTTGCTGAGGAAGAACTACACAGATTTATATGAAATTCACCACCCAGCCAGTCAAAGTTTTCTAGCTCTTAATCCATATCATCTTTTGAAGGACAAAGGCAGACTGAAGTGTTTAGCGAGCCATAACAAAACATACTGTTGGCTATTTCAAACATGCGTTTATGTATGTCTCATTCTATCTCCATGTACAGCATATATGATTTAATGTTAGCAGAAGATTTTTAAAAATACCAGCAGTAAGACTTCAAGTACTCATTTTTAATACCAGTTCTTTCTCCTTTAACAGCAGATATACAGCATCTACTGTGTTCTGATCATACTTTCCATTAAGTCTCTGAATAAAGATACACAGCATGCTTACATGCTTATTAAACATGGAGATGACACGAAAGCTACACACATGCTGGAAGACAGGAATAAGATCGAAGTTCTTTCAATATTTTAAACAAAGATCAGGAAAGATCCAACTCAGCAGGATCAAGTGAAGGGTAACACACTCAGGAAAACATGATAGACCATATAAACACAAGATGAGGAACAAATTTCACCAGCACGACTACAACAAAAAGGTGGCAACTCAGCAAAACTGTATTACATCTTAATATCATGAAAACACAAATGCCATGCAACAGTGTACAATACTAGCAAATCTACTGGGGTACACAAAATAATCCCTGCACTCTTTAAAAGTATGCATGCTAAGACCCTGTAGGAAAAGTTTTCTGTTTTGGAAGTGCACTTCCAGAAAGACACAGAGTGCATGGAGAGAAGTCAGAGCAATCCAGGGAAAAGTACTACAGACTTATTAAAAAAGACACAGAGAAATACACAAGAATTGTGTTGTCAGTCTAAGAGAAGATAAGTGCAAGGGAAATACACTGTTACAATTTAGTTTTAAAGAGGTTGCAGTTAAGAGGAAGGGAATAAGTGTTTTTGATGTCCAGTGCTAAGCAAGGAGATGATACTGCACTAAGATACAAGTTAGACAACAGGGAGAACCCATCCAGTGCTAGGAAAACTGGAGCAATAGAGCAACAGAGTTCTTGTCACAAAGTCTTCAGGAACATGTTAAATAAACGCATTAGGGGTTAGGGGTTTTTTGGGGGGGTAGGAGGGGTTCTCTGGTTTTGGTCGGTTGGTTTTTTTTAGTGAAACTATATAACCACTAAGAAACAGAGACAAGAGGTAAGATGCATCCAAATTATTCCCTTTACCAAATGTCACAACTTCTTTTAAAGCACCAGCAGTTTCAAAACCACTTATTCTTACCTCTTTGCTTCCTCCAGATGACAGAGGTATTCATAGGCTACATTCTGGCGTCGTCTTTCATCCATTTCCTCTGCTGTTAATCTCTCATTATCCAAGACAGCTGCAAATAGATAAAACATATTTCTCAGGGGGTTGAAGATTGAATATAATTGAACGGGCATATAAAAAAATCAGATCCAACCTCTCCCACAGAAACTCATCCATTTTTTTCCCTAATTCAGAAGAATTAAGAATCTGATGATCTGTTCTTTACTAGTATCAGAAGAAACCCTGTTTCCTTATCCTCCTCACATAAATTTGTCATCTTCCTTCTTTCTGATTTCACAATCTGACTGCTTCCATCTTCCAATTTCTTAGAAACGATCCTTCATTCTCTTATTTTCTTCTAGTTTTGCCTTTGTCTTCCTCAAAGGCACATCAGTGACCACATGTCCCATCTGTCCTCTGATTTTGACAGCAAAAGACTAAGGAAGGACAAAAATATATATTCACATTATATAATCCCTTCTGTATCTTCATAGTCCCCCTCTAAAAGAAGACGGAAATGCTACTCATAGTCCTCATCTGGAAGGGAATCCTTCAGATCCACAACCTGCATGTCATCTTTGATCAAGCTGAGGACCTACATAGGGGTATACGCCTAAATCTTTCAGATTCTGTGTGTTTAAAGCCTCGGTGAAAAAGTGTACTCTTCCCATACTTACAGCTAAATATGTCTCATGTTAAAAAAAAACCCAAGCACACAACTTCTTAGGTTCTATGGGCCACTGGACAAATAGGAAATGTCTCATACTGTCATTAATTAAAGGTTAGCTTATACCTAAAATGCTTTCAACAACTATCTACTGTGCACTTATTGAGACCCCACCAGGAGAACTGTGTCCAGCTCCAGGGTCCTCAGCACAACACCTGTTACACCAGGTCAAGAGCAGGGCAATGAAGATGCTCAGGGGGCTGGAGCACCTCTCCCACAAAGACAGGTTGAGAGAGCTGGAGTTGTTCAGCCTGGAGAAGAGAAGGCTCCGTGGATAACTCATTGCAGCCTTTCGCTACTTAAAAGAGGGCTTATAAAAAAGGAGGGAGAAAGGCTTTTTACACAGGCAGATAGTGGTAGACAAAGGGGAACAGTTTTAAACTAAAAGTGGAGAGATTCAGATTACATGTTAGGAAGGAATTCTTTAACCAAGAAGATGGTGAGGCCCTGGCACAGGTTGCCCAGAGAAGCTGCGGCTGCCTCACCCCTGGAAGTGTCCAAAGCCAGGTCAGACGGGGCTTGGAGCAACCTGGTCTAGCGGAAGGTGCCCCTGCCCATGGCAGGGGGTGGAACAAGATGATCTTTAAGGTCCCTTCCAATCCAAATCATCCTGTGATTCTGTGAACTACATCAAGTGATGAGGTATCAACTACAGCACTTGGGATCAAACAAGATCGTGGTTCAAACTGCAAAGGAGCTTTGGAAACCAGTATGGAGTACCGCAAAAGCACCATTCTGATTACTCCAACCTACCCCAAGTCACGTGAGCTGAAAAGTGTCACAATGCACAGGGCAATGCCTGACAGTAGGGAAAAGTTCCCTCCTCTCCCAAACCCTCAGACTCCATCCTGCCTTCTTTAAACCGGCCCTCCCTGCCCGCCCCGGCTTCGGGCGGCACCGCACGGTCGGATCGACTGCCGCTTTGACGCGGTATCGTAGCACCGGTGAGCCCTCGTCTCGGACGGCAAGAGCCAAAGCCTCCCTCTCCACCGCAAGCCTATGACAAGGTGGTGGAGGTGTCGGATAGCAGCGGTGTTTCGCCCGGCAACTCGGGTGTGGTCGCCGAAATCGGCGGGAAGGCAGAAGGCAGGGCCGCCCCCTCCCCGCCCGCGGCGGACATCTTGGGCGAGGCTCGGGGCCCGCCCGCGGCAGACGACGGCGGGACAGCCGTAGGACGCCCCTGCGCTGTCCACCCACCGCCTTCTCCCAGAGCTCATCTCTAGCATCCGGGAGGGCCGTCGAACTTGGACGGGCTCCCGCGCCACAAGGCGCCCACCCCCGGGGCCCGCGAGGAGAGCCGGTGGGGCGCATCGCGCCCGCGGGACAGCCCCGGAGCCCGGGCCCCGCGGCTCCCCCCGTGCCTGCGGCGTCCCAGCCTCCCCTCCCAGCGTGAGACCCTGGAAGGTGCGGGCAACGTGGGCTGGGCCGGGCTGGGCGTCGCTTGGCGGCCACGCGGATTCCCGGACTCCGGGCGCCCCGGTACTCACAGCCATAGTGGGGCCGGGACACGGCCAGCCCGTCCACCTCCTCCGCCGCCATGGTGCTGCGCTGGGCCGAGGCTGGCGCGAGCTGGGCGCGGCTGTTCCTCTTCCTGCCGCACCGGGTGTGGCGGGGGAGGAGCTGCCGCTCCGCGCTCTCTCCGTCTTCCCGACCCGGTCGCGCCCTGGCCGCCTCCGCCACCTTCGTCCGCTGCTGGAGCAAAGCGACGATTTGTCTTGCCCTGCCGGTCGGCCCCGACGGACCCCGGCCTGGCCACCCTGTCTCTCCCCGGAGTCTCTCTCACAGGGCCACCGCCCTGGCCCTGAGCCTTCCCGTCAGCCCCATTCGTAACACCCAGCTAAACTCTGACCTAAACTCTGCGGAACACAGCCCGTGTCAACCTAGCCACGACTCACATCTTACCCTGTCAGCCTTTCCAACCTCCTTACACACAGCTCGGCCGTGCCAGCCCCACTGCGTGCAGTGCAGCCAGATCAGCTCAGCGTCGACAGTCTGTCTGCCTTCCACACGCTGCTGATACAGGCTTTTCTAGGAGCTCTGCTCCTGCCAGGCTCCCCACCTGCATCACCCTTCTCGGCAGTAAAATCTGACCTTGCTGGATGCAGCTCGGCTCTTTCATCTAAACAGCTTTGCTGACCAAACCATGGTAACTCACCTGAAATGTCAGCCACAAGTTTAAGCAGGGTGCCCCAAAACAACAGCAACGTTCAGCAGCACTGCCACGGGAGAGAATCATGCCCTGAAAGTTTCCTTCCCTTCAACATGTATTACTGTTGCTTTGCCTGGTTCTTGTTCAAGAGTCAGAGCACTGAAGATGCCAGCCACCATGTGTCTGTTTTAATTAGCCCCATGAATTTCACTGCCAGGGCATAAGTTTACTACTTAGGCACAACTTAAATAATGTGGTAGACAAATAGCCTCTATTAGGAAAAGCATCACCAACAGGTAAGGGAGTTGATCATTCCCTTCTTCCCAGTACTGGATTCAGTTCCAGCCTCCCCAGTACAAGGAAGACATGGAGAAAATAGAACAGTGAAACACAGAGCAACTGATGACGAGCTTGGAGCATCTGACATATGAGGAGAGCCTGAGAGATGACATGACAAGAAGCAATGGGCAATGGACTGAAAAATATGAAAGTCCCAAATAAACATAAGAAGAAATACTTGTATCCTGAAGGTGATCAAACACTGGAACAAGTTGCCCAGAGAAGTTGTGGAGTCTCTGCCCTTGGACATACTTCAAACCTAACTAGGCATGGTCCTGGACAACCCGCTCAAGTTTACCCTGAGCTGAGGAAGAAAGGTTGGACTAGAGACTTCCAGAGGTCACTTCCAACCTCAATGATTCTGTGAGCCCATCAAAAAGTATATTTACTCTATATACATAGGCAACTAGCAATAGGACAGGAGGACATAGTCTTAAGCTGTGCCAGGGGAGGTTTAGATTGGGCATTAGAAGGAATTTCTTCACAGAAAAGTGATTAGATATTTAAATAGGCTGCCCAGGGAGGTGGTGAAGTCACCGTTCCTGGAAGTATTTAAGGAAAGACTGGACATGGCACTTAGTACCACGGTCTAATTGACAAGGTGGTGTTGAGTCATATTGGACTCAATGATTAGGTCTTTTCCAATCTAGCTGATTCTGTGATATTTAAAGAGTCTGTATGAAAGGAAGACACACTTCAATAGTTACAGAAATAACTAAATCAGTGAATGCCAGACATAAATTACAAAACAAAAGGGTTTATAGTGAAACAATAGGTCTAATTATTAACATTTGCATTACTTCACATGTGGCTACTTCGCAGTTATGCAATGAGAAGACATTTAAAATAATGTTTATATGTAGACTATGGAGTGCAGGACTGGTTTTGTTCCCCCTAAAAATGTTGTAACATTTTTGTGCAGTCCCACAATCTTCCCTCGAAAAAATCTCATAAATTTACTCTTTCCTGTAAGACTCATTCTGATAACAAAAATAAAACGCGATTATTGCACATCATCAAAGAATCTGGCTGAACCTCTTCAAGATTATATTTAATGGTTCCTATAATAGCTCCCCTGACTTAAGATTACTGGTCTTTTGTTATTGCCTCTAACTGGTTTCTGTTAGGATTTGTGTTTCTATGTCTTTAATTTATCTCCTCTCCTGTTTCTTTTTTTTTCTTAATGTTGAATAAGCACTAGCCAGATGGCCTTACAAATAATATTACAGAGGTACCTATTTTTATCTAGTTTTGTGAATGGTGCTGAAAAAAAGTGTGTTTACAACATCTGAAGACTCTGAATCTGATTCTATAGTCACTTAAAGATACCCTACCTGCAGGCTTCCACTGAAACATAAGGAATCTCTTAACCTCTTCAAATCTTCCTTGAAACAGGATTGTATATACAGTTATCATACCTACCTTTCCAAAGTTCTAGAGTCTTGTAGTCCAAAAAAAGATTGTGAAATAATAGCATATTCATACAAATGTCCACTGAATAATTGTTCACATGTATCCTCATTTCTGGCAAAGCAAAGTCTGAAGATTGAGTGGGATCTGCCCTAGGTCCCATTTAGCATTAAGAATTTCAAGCTATTTCTTACTCTTTCTTCAGCGCACATGAAGCTGACAGCTGGAATAACATAGGTCTAATGCCACTCCGCATCTTAGCATCCATCATTCTCATGATCCAGCTCATCATTATTAATAATTTTTTTATTATTTTTTGTGCTTCTATCATGTACAGCCAATCATGACCTTTCCCTTTAGGGCCCATTAATTCTGAATAAGTTTAGCTCTTACCTTCTATGTCTGGAATAACATTTAGATACCTGTAATTTTCTCTGTCTTCTCTAACGACCCAGTTCTGTTTCCACAGGGTCAGAATGCCCAGAACCCAGAAGGAGCTATCTTAAGTGAGTAGGTGTATACATTTAACATATATATTGGGGGAAAAAAACGTGTGTGTGTATGTGCATATATGTATACATGTATATACATGTTAACAGACACATACACATATGACTCCTATTTCTCATTTACTTCGTGAGACTTTTTTGTATGTGGTTGCATGTTAGGCTATGGATTGCCAAGAGGAAAAGTTGCCTTTTGGCTCCCAGCATCAGATCAGAATTATGGTGGTCAAATGAGACAAGTTACTGACCTGATCTTAAAAGAAAGAAACAGCAGGGATAAATACATACAAATATCCCAACACACAATCCCCCAGTGCTAGTTCACAACTGTGCTCAGTGCTAGCCCAGATCACTCCCACAGCCCTGACCCACCCATATATGCAGCAGAGAACTTGGCATGAAGCTCTGGAGAAAATGCAAGGGACCAGCTGCACAGTTGGGGCAAGAGAATGCAGAGTGAACCCATCCCACATTTCCAGTGCACCAGACAAGCCAGGCAGGAAAAAAAGGAAGTCTGGCTTTCAAAATGGGTATTGCTTCCAGACTCTGCTTTTGCATCCTGACCTCACTTCAAATGGCCCACAGCTTGCCTGGGATGCACACTATCTGCAGGATTCCCCAGGGAAGACTGAGAGCAAGTGACTCTAACCCAAATCCTGCCCAGTTCTGCTGATACTCACAATGCAATGCTAGGACACACCAACAGGCTGCTGGAATAGCAGAGGAGTCCTTACTCCTTAGAGGCAAGTTAGGAAGCTCCCCACCCTGCATGCTAATGATAAAATCCTCTCCTTCCCTCGTCATGATAGTGGAATATGGGCAAGCTCTGTAGTGGTAAAAAGGCTTCTTGAACTGGAAAACAGTGCACTTGTCCCCATGCACCAGGTACAGTTTCTCTTGAAGGACCTGTAGAGTCCAAGGAAGCTCCACAGCTACCTGAAAAAACAGAAGAAATATGGGTAATTCAATATTCATTTTGTCTGTGATACACACTCCCTGTCTTTTCATCTGCTTTGTAATGCTGACTTGTTGCCCCTGTATTTGTTCTCATGCAGGCTACCTAAAAAGACACTTGGGGAACCAATAAAGTAATTTAAGTCCTGAGCAGTCCACAACACTTAGCTGGAAGCAAGTGGGGATGAGCCAGATTTACAGATTGTAAAGCAAAGATGCAATAAGACATCTATGACCAATTCTGCAATACTGGCCACATACCAAACACCCTGCACCAAATCCCTGATTTTCACCTCAAAGGACTCCTCCAATTATGAAAAAGCAGATTTCTATTTAAATTGTTTTCATGTCAATTGTAATTTTATCCCTAGAATGATTCACTTCCAACAATTCACTGCCTCCCACAAAAAATAGCTCCCCCCACATTTGATAAAGGGAAGTTCCTTCTACTCAAATAAATTTTAAACTGTTTATACTCCTGCTGTGTTCTCAAGGAAGACTCTTCAGATTTTCTACTTTTTGTGAACAAATGCTGCTGTAAGCTTAGTTTCTGGCTGCAGAAGATGACTGTATTTACATGCAAGATTTCTTGGATTAAATATGTAGTATGTCAATCTATTTATGCTAATAAAAGCATTACATTAATAGTACCGTACAAAGATACCACTAAATTACGTATTTAGTCTTTACAGACTAAACATTTTTGTCAGTTACTGAGCCATCACCACATATATAATTACCTATAAGATATCAACAGCCTGCTTAGCTTTATAATCTGCTGAAGATAGTATTTAAATTCAGCAATAATCAAAACCCACCTGTTAGCACAGAAATCTTGGTAAACAGCATGGGATTGAACCAAGTCTTTTACCGATAAGGGAAGAACTGGCACTAACTCCAGCACTGCAGGATTGAAGCCAACAGTGCTCAGTCTCACATAGTGCATCCTAAAAGCAGGAATGGCACGTAGCTTTTGTAACCCAATTGTATACTGTGATATTTATGTCAATGATGCACAACCAACTGCCTAGCCAAACTCCTCAGTCTTTATTATGATGATAGAAGTTTTGTTAATAGAAAGAGGGTAGTTTTATTATACTTATACATGATAAACAATACTGTTGCGGCTCCCATGTTACACAAAAAGTTGTATAGCTGTAGAAAGCACGTGCCCATGTATCAGAGACACTGCACAAAAAAAATTCTTTGACAAGGAAGCAACGTACTAGGACCTCGTTCATCTCTGTAAAAATGTAACAGAAGTTCTTACTGCATTTCAGACCTTATTTTGGCAAGCTGATCATGAACCAAATACAGATTAAATGGTATTTAACACTAAACACTAATTTCTTCTAAATGAACAAGAGTAAACACGCACATGAAGAAAAACAGTACCAAAAAATAGGAGGGGAGGGGGAATGAAAAACAGGTTGCTAAAGACCAATTTATTAGATAACTCCACAACTTTGAAAATGGACAGTTTTGATTAAAAGACTACCCGGGATAAGACAGAAACTAAAGAAAGCAATACATAATAAATGGAGAAAGGTAAAACTGGCACGCACTCCTCTCGGCTCCGCTCAGCCGCTGCCGGTGCCTCTTTCGGCAACGCGGCGAGAGCGGCTCCCGATCCGATCCGATCCGATCCGATCCGATCCGATCCGATCCGATCCCATCCGATCCGATCCGATCCGATCCCATCCGATCCCATCCGATCCGATCCCATCCCATCCGATCCCATCCCATCCGATCCCATCCCATCCCATCCGATCCGATCCCATCCCATCCCATCCGATCCGATCCGATCCGATCCGATCCCATCCGATCCCATCCCATCCCATCCCATCCGATCCGATCCCATCCGATCCCATCCCATCCCATCCCATCCCATCCGATCCGATCCCATCCGATCCGATCCCATCCCATCCGATCCGATCCCATCCGATCCCATCCCATCCCATCCGATCCCATCCGATCCGATCCCATCCCATCCGATCCCATCCCATCCCATCCCATCCGATCCCATCCGATCCCATCCGATCCCATCCCATCCGATCCGATCCGATCCGATCCGATCCCATCCCATCCCATCCCATCCCATCCGGCCCCGCCGCCACCGCCCCTCGCCCCCCGCGCCCTTCCCGGCGGCCCCCGCGCGCCTCCCGGCAGCCCGCGCGGCGCCGGCCGAGGATGATCCACGAGCTGCTGCTGGCGCTGAGCGGGTACCCCGGGGCGGCCTTCACCTGGAGCAAGCGCGGCGGCCTCCAGGCACGGCACGGCCCCTGCCCCCGACCCCGCCCCGGCC
Source organism: Pipra filicauda (assembly GCF_003945595.2). Taxonomy (NCBI): domain Eukaryota; kingdom Metazoa; phylum Chordata; class Aves; order Passeriformes; family Pipridae; genus Pipra; species Pipra filicauda. The sequence continues at coordinate 343,468 of NW_024104627.1, read as the reverse complement.
AAAGCTCGCCCTCGCCCGCCCCTCACCGCTGTTGTCCCCCCCAGGTGTCTCAGGAGCTGCCGTTCCTCCACCCCAGCGAGACCAGCGTCCTGAACCGGCTCTGCCGCCTCGGCACCGACTACATCCGCTTCGCCGAATTCGTGGAGCAGTACACGGGACACGTACAGCAGCAGGTGGGGCCGTCTGGCCGCGGTATTTCCCGGGAAGAGCACAGCAGGTGTCAGTAAGGCCAAGCTGCCCCGGACACGTGAGTGTCCCGCGGCCCGTGGCCCATACCCGCGCCAGCACTAAACAACTGTGCTTTCCCGAGCGGCGCTCCAGAAAGCTCAGGGCGGTGCACTTATGGGAGGGTACAGAGCAGTGAAAGATGGACAAAATGTAAAATCTCGTTCTTGAGGAAGTCTTGTAATAATTTCTGGCCACAGCAGACTGGCCAGGGTTTGTGAACTGAATAGGATGCTCATGTCTACCTTGTAGTGACTCCTCGTCATGGTTTGTGAAGAGCCTTGAGAGCCAAGAGGCATGCTTAAGTGAAAAGAAGCACTGGTACCAGTGGTTCCCAGCACTTGCATAGGTCCACAAAACTTTGCTCAAGTAACTTTCCTTGTGACAAGGTTGTATTTGTGGTTTTGATCACTTTATGGTGGGATAAGGTGCGTTTCAACACCTTTGGAGCCCTGACTGCTGCTGTGACACTGCACAGATACTCTGTTACTCTTCAGACCTACACTAGGGTGCTGATGCAGTTTTTACTGTTTGGTTTCAGGACCATCATCCATCTCAGCAAAACCAGAGCGGATTACATGGCATTTATTTGCGAGCCTTCTGCACAGGTCTTGATTCAGTGCTGCAGCCATATCGACAGGCACTACTTGACCTAGAACAAGAGGTAAAGGGGAGAGATGTGGAACAAGAGGCGGTCATGCTGCTGACAGATGGTGGAAAGCTGTCATTTCTGCAATGCGTATGCTAAGTAGTAGTACCTAAAATGAGACAAGGTATTTTCCTTTCCACATGAGGGTTGCCTTCCAAATTATTCCTGTGAGGTGCCATTGTAAATTAGTCTTCGTCCTAATAAGTATTAAGTCCCCTCTTCCTTCGGTTCAGTAGGTGCTCCATCTGTGTCAGAGCCCAGTGCCGTCTCAGACTACTGTCTCCTGTTTTCAATTTTAAAGGTTTTGCTTAATCTCCTCTAGATTAATAGCTGTCATATCTTGGGTACTGTGACCATCCAGTGGTTGTCGTAATTACTTTTCATTAATTGCTTTATCCTTACAGTTTCTGACTGACCCGCATCTCTCCATCTCACATGTTAATTATTCCTTGGACCAGGTACGTCATGTTAATAAACAGGTAGTGGTTTTTGGTTACTCTTATCACTCATTGAGTCTAATAAGAAAGCATATGGGATAAAGAAGGGTTAGTTTGTCATGTCATGCCATTTCTGTCTAACACCTCTACATTTGTAGTCCCTTAATCATGCTCAGAGGAACACCTGCACTTCAACACAAAGCTTAGGACCTCCACCTTGACTCTCACACATTCCTCACTGCCTGTGTTTAGCCTGAACTACTTCTGGAATATAACTTCGTGCATCTTGCTCCAGTGGAGGGAGGACATGCTTCCGAGAGATTTTCATGTCATGTTTCTCATTTGTGGGGAAAGCCATATAACAGTTTCATTAAATTGCTGTGTTTAGCTGCTGTCCAGACTTACTCAACTATAGTGTTTTCTCTCTGTCTTGCGTAACAACCTAATTCAATATTTTGCTCCTTGTTCTGCAGTTTCAGTTACTCTTCCCCTCTGTAATGGTCATGGTGGAACAGATCAAAACTCAGAAGGTACAGTAGAATTGCAGCTAGTTTCTCTTAACAAGTTTCCTCTTTAACTGATAAAGTTATTGCTGCCCCCATCCCAGACTTTTAATACTAGCAAAGAATGTGGTTTGAGTAATGGATGCCCTATTACTAGTACTACTGTAAGTATTGAATAACTGTTTTGCAAATCTCTTTACACTGGATTTGACTTTTTTCCATTATCAGTATGATCTTTGATGACTTGCATTTTATAGTCACAGTGCATTTTATAGGACAAGATGCTGTTGGTTGGAATTTCTTCTTTTCTGAATCGGTTTTCTCTGACTGTCACCGGAAAAAAAAAAGATGCTTACATTTTGTTAAGCAAAAGTTTTGACAGAAGCTTGGGTGTAGAGCACACGTGGAGTATGTTACATCTTTTTTTTCTGTAAGGCTTGTTCAGTTTGCTAAGGGATTTTCTTGTGAGCAGAAAGCATAGAGTCTAAATGTATGAAAAGGTCAGTACAGATCCAAATAACAGACATAATGTAACCTTTTCTTTCTGCAGATTCATGGATGTCAGATATTGGAGACAGTCCACAAACATAGCTGTGGGGGGTTGCCTCCTGTTCGCAGTGCTCTTGAAAAGTATGTCGATACAGTAAAACTATTATTTCATTCTTCTGTAGGAACTGGAGTTAGTGTCAAAGTATTTATCTTACTTGTTGAAACAGTACATGCAAAACAGCCTTGCATGATATAAAAGTAGGAGTAGCATGCAGGGAAAACTGTCACAGTCCCCATTATTTATCTAAAGCAGGCTTATGGTGGGAATTAAAGTTTTCTCCATGCTTTGGGCTAAGGGCTCAGAAAAGTTAAGACCCAGTGTTTTTTTTTCTTTTGAAGTCTACAGGAACTGTTTTGCATATGATAGACTTGTTACTGATTTTGATCCTTCAGAATGATACATGTGACTGGGTGAGTGTTGTGATGTTTGTATGTCCTTGCGGAGAAAGTCAGACTACTTAAGATATAAGTTGTGTTCACGCTGAAATGTAATTGAGTAGAAACAGCAGGAATGGGAAGCTGCTGCAAACTTATATCTCTGGCTAGCAGATTTCTGTGAAGAAATAATCAGAGGATATGTTAGTTTAGCTTTGCATCTTTTAGTTTTGTCCACTTTTCTATATTTAAAAAAAATTATAAAATTCCACATTAGCCATTTAGCACTTGCCATACTGCCAGGCTGACTGACTGGACTTTCCAGAATGATGTACAGTAAGGTTTTGGTTACTGCGTTCAAAGGCTCCATTATCTGTTTCTCTTGACCTCAGGATTCTGGCTGTGTGTCATGGAGTCATGTATAAGCAGCTCTCTGCCTGGATGCTTCATGGATTGCTACTGGACCAACATGAAGAGTTCTTTATCAAACAGGGCCCTTCTTCTGGAAATGCCCCTAGCCAACCCGAAGAAGATGACGATGACTTAGGAATTGGGGGACTTACAGGAAAACAGCTACGAGAACTGCAGGACCTGGTAAGAACTACAAGTCATAGCCTGGCATGTTTTGGTCCTTAAGGAACTAAAGAAGAAATATATTGTCTTCTGCTTCAGTGTGAGCTATGCTAGACTAGACATATACTGAGGCCTGGCAAGATGGTAAATCAAGGTAATGAGGTAATGTAGTAGCTTGCTGCTAGGCATAAAGGACAGAGACATCTTTTGGCACAGTTGGATAATCTGAGGGCAGAAGGCCCTACAGATGGAATCTCTGTAGATGCTGATGTTAAGTGATTTGGAACTGTTGCACACCCCTTGACTGACTGGTGTCTCGTTCCTTATGGTCAAGGCTGTGATCTATAGTAGTGTGAGCAATTGCAAAGGAAAGGGTGTGGGGAGCTTTGCTGTTGACTTGATTCACACCCTTTCTCTGGGCAGCTGGGTCAAGTACCTTTCTTGCACAACCATTAGTTGTGCAAATGTTACCTAACACGTTAGTGCTACTGACAGTACTGGTGGAAAATGTGCTCTGAAAAGTCAAGAGGCTGCTAAGCCAGGGAGTGACCTGCCGGTACACTGGTGAAATGCAGTAACTCTTCCTGTAGATGCCATACCATTAGAGCGCCCTTCCACACTTTGAGCATTTGAGTGTCTGAATAGAGATCAGTGAGGAGCAACTGCAACTCTAATTCATGCTCTGGTTTACGGTGAGAAAACATTTCATGGGCACCTATGGTGTTAGTGTGCTGCATGCAGCCTGGCTGTGAATGCACAGAAGATTCCCCTCAAAACAGCACGTTGCATACTAATTAAGTACCCTATGCAAATAGTCTCTGCTGAAAACAGACTACACACAGGCAAAAACAAGGGAAAACTTTAAAAGGCAGTTAGTGAAAAATCTGTTATTTCACTGTATCAGATTAAGGAAGACTGTGAAAATCGGTGAGTCTTCTAGGGCCATGGTGGAAAATGTGGACATTAAGAAGATAACACCTAGACATCAGCCTTATTACCTCCTTTCTTCAGTATTATTAACTAATGGTGTTGGCAATTCCTCAGTCAAAGAGCAGAATAAGAAATCCTGAGTGTTGATGGGAGAGACCAATAAAATATTTGGGTATTTGGGTATTGCCTCATCTAAAAGTGTCAGTAGAATCTATAGAAAAGAATTGCCTACATCTTAATGTCGGCATTAACATATATATGTAGAGATATATATATATACACAAACTTGTACTGAACTCTTCTGTTTAAAAGTCTGTAGATGGCAAACGTTCTCAAAAATTTTTCAGGATGATGTTTTTTTGGATTATGGACTACTGAAACTAATTCTCCAATAACAAGAAAGCCAAATTAAATGATCAGCATTGCTTCTCTGAAGGAAAATCTTGCCTCTGTACTTGGAGTGCTTTATTAATACATTCAGAAAAAAGTTAATAACTTACTGTATTGTTTTCAACAGCTTTCACAGGAGATGAGAAAATTGCCTTAGTTTTGCTAGCAAGCCTTTGGATCTTTAATTGCTCACTAGTGGAGGCATTTACATTTGGCCTGTATCACAAGCGTTCTAGAAGTGTTAAAACATAGGAACGGGTGTAGGGGAGGATTATTTTTGGTAATGCTAGTTAACATTGTTATAGCAGCAAAAGGACTCACGTAATGCAGTTTCAATAAAAATTCCTTTTGCTGATGTAACTTCCTTTGGTACAACCAATTTGCTGCTATTCCACAAAGGTTTAGCTTCTCCTTTTTCCACTTCTGCTCCACTCTCTGATGGAAGCAACATCTCTAGAGATATCTGCTAGCATACTAGAAGCATAAGGAAGTTTACTGGCTTACTTAAATGATACAAATCAGTTTTGCTGCCTTTCTGCTTACTTCCAACATTCTTGGATGCCCCCTCACACACACACACACACACACACATACACACCACCCTTTATACACCTCTTCTACACCTCTGGTTTTCTCACACTGGTTTCCACTTGATTTCTTTTCCCTGGTGCCTCTGACAGCGCTTGATTGAGGAGGAGAACATGTTAGCTCCATCTCTAAAACAGTTTTCTCTGCGAGTAGAAATGCTGCCTTCATACATTCCTGTGCGGGTTGCTGAGAAAATCCTCTTCGTGGGAGAATCTGTACAGATGTTTGAGAATCAGAATGTTAACCTGACCAGAAAAGGTAATGAACATCTTTCTTGCAACCTCTGCTCAGTTATGACTGACTGACAAGTAGTTTCCAGAATGCTTTCCAATATTAACAAATTCCTCAACAATCACTGATGATTGCCTGATATTCTTCAGACTATATGGATGGTTGTGCCAGGACAGAGCAGTGGTCCCAGTGTTCTGCTTCTGCTTCATTGCCAGGGAGCAGTATAAGAACTGGATGAGTAAATAACACCTTCCAAACACAGTCTCCAAATTTCCAGCAACAAGTCACCATGTGATTTGCTCTGGATAAATAAAGCAATTGCAGAGGTCTTGTTTTCTTTTCTGTTTGCATCCCTGTCCCTAAATGCTGCAGATAGACACAATGGCACATCTTGCTGTGAGTGTATATGTTGCAGAATGGTGTCACAGTATTAACATGCATCCACAAACACAAGAAATTCATTTGCAAGGTGGTCCCAAAAGTTGCTGTGGAAGACAAATTATCAAGATGGAACCTTGAAGACAGCAAGGGAGAAACAATTCCAGCTGATGGTTCTCTTTGAGAGCCTGATAAGTTTACATTGGAGCTGGTTTGGGAAATACATTCTTACACCAACTGGGGAGGACTGCTGTGGTGGCTCTATCTTGAGTTTGTCTAAGCAAAAGTACTTAAATTACTTGAGTGACATTACAGAGAACAAAGGACCAATTCAACTAGACTCTTTTCTTGCCTTAGCAGCAGCAAGGTGAAAAAAAATTGGTCTCCTAGCTCAGCTGGTTAAAAAAAATGTCCCCAAGTTCAAACAATAGGACAGATTTGAAAGAAGCAGGGATAGAGGGAAAACCAAACCAACTTATTATTTTGTGTTCAAAGATCTAACTCAGTCCTAGAAAAAGGGCTGTCAGCAGCAACCATTTATGTAGAAAATACCTGGCGTTTTTACTGATACCACAGCACTGCCATGGCAAGTATCTATACTGTAACTGTACCTGTATTAGTAATCTTGTACCTTGGTACTTTGAGACCTGCTCTTCACGTTCCTTGCCAGACCTGAGACACTGCTGCCTGGACAGCCTTTCTGCCTCACTGTGCTGGAAGGGGTCTGCAGGTCTCCAAATGGCATTCCTTTTTACTCTCCAAAACACTTCTCATTGCTGCCCAGGCTCCATCCTAAAAAACCAGGAGGACACTTTTGCAGCAGAGCTACATCGACTCAAGCAGCAACCACTCTTTAGTTTGGTGGACTTTGAATCAGTGGTTGACTGGATACGGAGCACTGTTGCTGAGGTAAGCCTCCTAGGAAGGGTAACTGCTGTGCAGGCTGAGGAGCATTTAAGTTTTGTGAGTGACTGGGAGAAGGGGGCTAACAAGCATGTGAGCATGCAGGTAGCTTTCATGTTCTTATGGGTCTCAGAGCTTCATGTAACCCCAGCTTCTAATGACAAAAGGACATTCACAAATACTATGCACTTTCATGGGCGAAAAAAGGGAGGTTTTTGTATATTTTTTTTATTTCACTTGAAATGACTCCAGAACTTTTCATTGTGCTTTTAGTATAATAGATGGCATCTCACTGGTCATATTCTTTGCTTTAGCAATTTTTAATCATTTTTTTTAAGTTGCGGTGGGGAGGAGAACCTGAGAAGATGGGAAGGTTAGAAAAGTGAGAACAAAGCTGAGGTGGAACCTCATAGGAGTTCATAGGAATTTGCCTTTTTTTTTTTTTTTTTTTTGTTCAAGGGTCTTCATGTTTCTTAGGCAGAGTTTTTTGCTGGTACATATCAAGAGTTCTAACTAGTAGCATGGGCTGCTACACAGGACTCTGTGTTCTCTTGTGCTTTATATAGCATTGGCTATAGGTGCTTTTTTGTATGCATTGCAAGTGTTTCAAGACAGCTACTATTCTCTCTGAATGGGTAAGATAATTCTGAGGGGAGGTCTCTTGTTTTGTTTGGCTTTTGTTTCCTCACTAGCATCTTTGGAAACTGATGGTGGAGGAATCGGATTTACTAGGACAACTGAAGGTAATGTAACTGCTTGTTTTTGCTGAAGCAGCTTATTTCTTTCTTTCTTTTTTAAAAAGCTGTTTCCCATTAAATACTTTACTGCCTTCTATTCTGGGCTTTCTTCTTTTAGATAAAGTTGTTTTCATTTTTCAGGTCTCAAGAATGAGCACAGAGTGATAAAGAGTTAGAGGGGTATGCGTATGTGGTTTTGTGGTTTGCATCTTGAAGCAAAGGCGGTGTAGACTCTTTGGTCAGTGAATGAAATTCAGAACTCTCCAGCTGTGTTTTGAAATGGCAGAAATTGCCCAAGCAATAATAAAAATGGGTGCTATCAGCTAGGATGCTTAAAATTTCTGCTCATTTTGGTATGTTTAGATACAAAAAGTTTATCTTCACAGATTATAAAAGACTTTTATCTTTTGGGAAGAGGTGAGCTGTTTCAGGCTTTCATTGACACTGCACAGCACATGTTAAAGACGCCACCTACGGCTGTAACTGAACATGGTGAGTGTTGATTATTCACTTATCAAACCGTCCTCACTGGGGTATAGCAGGAAAATGGTGAGCCATGTCCAGTACAGGAGAGCTCTGTCTTACCTTCCAGATGATATCATTAGTTTTGAGACAACAGCATTTGTAAACTAGAATGTCTCACAGAGTGAAAACAACCTCTCAGAAACTTTCAGATGGCAGGTTTCTCCCCATATTTGAAGCTGGAATTAAAAGAAACCAGTGGCAATAGCGCATCACTGTTGTCTTTTATGGCTGGGCATAAATAACTAATGGGTGCAAAATTAGCACTAGCTGCATCATCTTGGGTTGATATGTGTGTTCTCTTGTTGTCAGATGTCAACGTTGCATTTCAGCAGTCTGCTCATAAGGTGCTGTTAGATGATGACAATCTTCTTCCTCTTCTTCACTTAACCATTGAGTATCACGGAAAGGAGCATAAAGGTATATATACTTGCATTTTTAGTAGTGAGTTAAGATGGGAGATGATGACCTTGTTTTTCAAATCCTGTTGCTCTTCTCTAAAGTTACAGAAATACTAATTTTGTTCCCTTTATACCCCAGTGCGATGACTGCTTTGGCTCTTCTTAATTCTGTTCTCTCCCTTTCCCCTTTTCTTCCTTGCCATGGTTGTATTGACAAAGAAGATAATGTAATTCAGCACCTCATTTGTTTTCAGATACTTCTCAGACTCGTGAAGGGCCTTCACGGGAGTTATCTCCTCGTGAAGCCCCCACATCTGGATGGGCAGCTCTGGGCCTTTCTTACAAAGTTCAGTGGCCACTGCACATTCTCTTTACTCCTGCTGTTCTTGAGAAGTAAGTACTAGATATGGTCTTTGTATATTCATCTATATGTTCCCTGAGCTCAGGCAATCACTAATGGGTTTTTTTTTCTCACTATGGAGAGAAAGGTAGAGTTATAATACTTCATCTTGCTCTCTGAACCTTAAAATGGCTTTTTTCACTTACTCAAATATTGAGAGTATTTGTAATGATAGTAAGACCTACAAGATGCTGACAGATCTGCACTAATTTACAAACAGTGCTACTTTAACAATGTTTTCACTGGCAGCTCCCCTCCTCACACCAAAATTAACTCTGTATTTTTTAGGTCAGTAACCAATACAAGCAGAAATCTTACTCTGAGATGGGCCATCACCTGATCTGCCCTATCTATTGACAGGCAGCCACCTCCTGTTTCTTTTTCCAGTCTTTCATTATGTTCTCTAATACCTGCAGCCAAGGAAGATTTTAGCCTTAAACAACTTTGTATTTTTTTTTTCACTGTAGGTACAATGTTGTGTTCAAATACCTGCTGAGTGTGCGACGAGTCCAGGCTGAGCTACAGCACTGCTGGGCTCTCCAGATGCAACGCAAACACTTGAAATCGAACAGAACGGATGCCATCAAGTGGCGTCTGAGGGATCACATGGCTTTCCTTGTGGACAATCTTCAGTATTATCTGCAGGTCAGTATTTACAGAGTAAGACAAACTATCAGTTAGTCAGGAACTGGCAAAAATGCATGGAGGGAGCACTGGAGACCTGTCTTTCAGGTTTCAGATTCTTTCTACTGTAAGGAAATCAGAATTTCCTTTACAAGTCTACACTTCTTCCAAGTTCCCAGACTTAGTGTTACAATTAAAAAGTTTTTGGACTTGTGATTCAGTGAGTGTTACTAGAAATGCAGGAGTTCTCTAGTGGCTCCAGTGCTACTAAACATTTGTGAGAAACCACAGACTAAACGTTTGTGAGAAACCACAGACATCTCTGAAGGATCATCATTAAGATGCCATCCTGGTTTCTTCCCTTGCCTCTTATGTGAACTCCACTGTGAGTTAAGTTTTGGGGTTTTTTTGGTTGGTTGGTTTTTTAAAGAATTGAAAGAAGCCATATTCTGACCATTTGAAGTCAAAAAAGAGACTTTTCAAATGTAAACAGCAGTTACTAATAGCATGTTTTTGTGAGAATTACCTATCACTTTGTTAATAGCTGTAACAGCGAATTGATGGGGCCTGGCTTTCTAGCTTCTCCGGAGTATCTCGGCTCTGGCTGAGCTTTTGCACTGCAGCCTTTGCCCTAAGATTCCAGATAGCATCTCCCAGTATAAGATTCAGAGATTACTACTATCAAATACCTTTGTTTACATGCTGGTTATATACTTTTTTAATAGTTAATCTTAAAGAAAGTGACCATTTCCCTTTCTGCATAGATATTACTTAGGCATCAAAAATTCCTTTGTCCCCCCCATTATGTACTGCTGTTGTCTATAATTCCCCATTCATCGGGTGGAGAGAAGGGGATCCTCAGCCTCTAACATACCAGTAGCAACAAGCAAGTTTCTTCCGCAAAACTTCTGGGTGGTCTGATACTAATGAGATATCTTTACATATCCATCAGGTGGATGTGCTGGAGTCTCAGTTCTCACAGCTTCTGCAGCAGATAAATGCCACACGAGATTTTGAGAGTATACGATTGGCTCATGATCATTTCTTAAGTAATTTGTTGGCTCAGTCTTTCATCCTCCTAAAACCTGTAAGTAGGTCTAGTTTTCACCTTTTTCTACAAATTCTCCAACTGCCCTAAGAAACACACTTTTTTGAACAGATACAACAAATCATATCTTTTAAAACAGATCAGTGATAATCTCCTGCAGAGCACAGACTACAATTCTAGGAATAAGGCAGGTTTAAACTGGAACAGATAATCAAAACAGATAAATCAAATTTACAGCTGGTGAGCGTGAATGCTGCATTCCTGGCAATTTTAAATCAAGATTATTTCAGTGTTCACTATTTTATCACTATATTTTTATCACAGGCCATTTTATTAAAGAAGTACTAATTAGCATAATTCTGGGAACTGTATTCCTGAGGGACTCGTGCTGAAATGCACTAGACTAGGAAAAATTCTCTCTCCTACTTATGAAGATAGCTGAGATGTTCTGGAGTAGACTTTTAAGGGTCTTTTTTCTTTTAAGAAAAAATATGTTATAATGTTGCAGTATTTTTATAAAGCTTTAACCTCACAGAAGCATTCCCGAAGAAAGTTAGTTTCAATGAAACAGTGTCTTTTTGCTCAGTCTATGAGACTATTATAGCATAAAGATGGCAGAATACCAACTATCCAGTCTGGAATTTTGATGTGTTCCAGTAGCTACATCTGTGAAGCATTTGGCCTTTCCTAACACTCCTGAATGCAAGTTACCTTGACCAACTGATACAAAAAAAAAATTCCAAGTTTAGTGAACAGTGAAATCAAAGCCTTGAACCATAGCCCTTGCTGGTCTTTCTTCTTCCTTCTTCATCCTGAAGCTGCAGTGAATGACCTGCTGGTTGGACAGGAAAGCCAGTGTTCAACTACTGTGCCTATGTGGACGGCTCGTGCCAATCCTGTTTCCCCAGTAATGTCTGCAGAAGGTTGGAGGGAGGGGGGAAGGGCAGGGTGGGAGATACAGCATAACGTTTAAACCCTTTCTCGATAGAAAACCTTACAAAAATGCTACAGATACTTTAACATCTTCCTTACTAATTAAAAAATATAGTATCACAACATCCTGATTATGAATGCTGCAACTTTTTGGGTACCAAGAACTGCTTTCCTTGTGTTTGAACTCTGTTTCAACTACTATCTTGTGCTTTTTATCCCATGCAGGTTTTCCACTGCTTAAATGAAATTCTGGATCTTTGTCACAGTTTTTGTTCTCTGGTCAGTCAGAATCTGGGCCCATTAGATGAACGGGGAGCTGCACAACTCAGTATTTTGGTGAAGGTGAATCTGTGTTTCTGTGGATCTGTTGTTCTTCCATGCAAACATTTGCCTAAGCAGTTATCTTGGCTTTAACAGTTGTAGTACAAGAGTGTAAGCTGAGATGTTCTATATGAGGACTTGTAATTATTTTAATCAATCAACCATACTTAGGCTGGAAATTCTGTGTGCACAGAGAGGAGGAATGTGGCCAGATATTGGAACAGAATGAGGCAGGTATTTGTTGGTGTCTCTATCCCTCCTTTAGGATAACTAACACCTAGGAGTTCTTGTGGGTCACAGCTTACCTCATCCTGGACCACAAGATCACTTCTCATGCAGTGCTTCTTTTCGTCAGGCTGTTAAAGGACTGGTTGGGCAGAAACAGAGATTAAAGGCTTGCTTGCTTTCTGAGAGGGCCCAGAACTGACTTCTTCTAATTTGTAGGGATTCAGTCGTCAGTCATCACTTCTCTTCAAGATTCTCTCTAGCGTTCGCAACCATCAGATAAACTCTGACTTAGCTCAACTGCTGCTACGCTTGGATTATAACAAATACTACACCCAGGCTGGAGGAACCTTGGGCAGGTAGGAATATCTTCAGGGTTGTTTGTAGCGTTATCCTGAGGTACTTGGAAATACAGAGCCATTTTTATTGATTGCTTCTAGTTATTTTGGCTTACCCAAAGTGTTGCTAAATACCATGACAGAGAAGTAACAAACCAGCATGAATTAATTTGAGGGTTTCATATGCCTTCTCCCCTTTATTTTGGCAGGAAGTTGAACAAGCTGCTAGCTCATATTGGCTGAAAAATGCCAATGTGGGTTGATAAAGGGAGTTACTTTCAACATGTAATTAATACTTTACCCTTCTCTTGCAGTTTTGGGGTCTAAGTACTAAGACCTTTCCTTCCGGATGTGACCAGTGATGCATCAAGCAGTGGAGACTGGTGCTCTTGGACAGTTGGGAGAATTTGCACTCAGCTTCTTTGTAGCTGGCTCTTGCCTGGTGAACTACTGTTTCAGAAGGAATTGGCAAAGAAGTGCCACTTATGTGAGGCTGCCCAGCGATTCCAGGAAGCTACTCTGTTTTTTCTGAACTAGTAAAAACATGCTTTCTGCAGCCCCACATATTCTTAAAAATGCTTCTAAGGAGGCAGTCTGTGCCTCTTCAGAAATTGTAAAAGCACCAAGAATTATAATGTCTTGACTCTTCAGCTGGACTATGCTCCGTTGCAAGTTGGAGTATGGAGAAAGTAATCTATTGTTCTTGACTATGAATGAAGTTTTAGCTGTATTCAGAAGTTCCACTTGTGCAGTAAACCAATTTACAATATACAATGTCTGCTGATCAAATACATACTACCTGGTAAATGAAACAAGCAATAGCACTTTTCACTTGAGGTGAAAGGGGAGGGAAGAAGGAATAGATTTCAAGAATCTCTTCTGCAGTGCACTATTCTAGCATATCTGTGCAGGTGAAAGAGACACCAGTGTTAAGACACATGCTTTCTCTATACAATTTAATACATTTTGCGTGCTGATACTACGTGTGCCTAGACAAAGCAGGAGCTTTGCCTTATTCGAGTACCAAGCACCCTGTGCCGGCAGAAAAGTGCACTCGCAATGAACCTCATCAGACATTTCCCGGGGGTATCTGTCTGCTCCGCCTGGGCTGTTTTCATTCCAGACTAGTTAGAGTGCTACTACTGACTACCCTACTGTACCGAAATAAAACCATTTTGTCATGCAACTGTATGGAATATTGTCAATATCTGCCCCCTAGTGCAAAGGGAACAGAGTGCCATAGCTATTCTCTGTCAGTGAAAAGCAGTATCTTGCCTGTTACTAGGATTTTGTAGCCTTGCTACAACAAACAGACTATCTTGCTGCAAGTCCATTTGAATGACTGGCAGAAGAGAGCCCTCCAGTCCATCACTGGGGTGTTGTATCAGGTTTCCAATTTGAACACAAAGGCTGCCAGGAAACCAGCCTTCTCTTCAAAGGGTTTGTATTTGCACACAGCTGCAGCTCTACACTAAAGTTTCGTGTCCTTGGCGGGGAGGGGGGGAAATCCTCTCTGCTCAGTCAGAAAGACATAGGAACAACAGCCAGCAAGTAGAAGACCTGGCACCTTCCATGCACTACAGCTGTTTGTGGTAGGACTGTAGCTAATGCAAAGTTTAAAATCCTGTGACCATGGAAAAAGCTAGAAAGCGTGTTGAAGAGCAACACATTCAGGTGTCTGAGCTAGGAAATGATAGAAGAAAAAATACACATTAAGAAAAACTTTATACTTCTGAAGCAGGGGACTAAAGACTGAACATGGCTGGATGGAGGCCTGGGTGCACCTTCAGCCTATAGCACTGTTAGAGTGAAGAGCTTCTGCCTTTATGCCAGCTGAGCGCTAAGATGAAGTGCCTGGTTGTGAATGCAGAAGCTCAGAAGCAGATGATTTATCCCATTACTACTTAAAGATACACAGCACTTACATGATCTTTGAACCTCAAGTCTCCCAGCAGTTTAGTTGTCCAAGGTTCTTGAGTCTATATCTCTACTTAGGTAGTGCCAGTCTCCACCAAGGCATGTTAATAGGTATATAGTCACTACAGGAAAAAAAAGAGAGGTAGCCAAAACAAAATGGCACTTTGTCCTAGAAATTCATAGCAGTCACTTAGCAACACCTTAATGAAATCAATGGAAAAGAACAACAGCAAACTGGAGAAGTACAGAACGTGGTATTCTTCCAACAAACAGAATTGCTGCTGCCCTGAGCTTTATGGTATTTACTTCTGTAAATACAGGCTGCCAATGGAATATGCCCCCTTCCTTTCCTTTATAATCGACTTTGTGTGGAGGTCAGCCTTTACCCAAAGTAGAATATTAGTGCTATTCAGCTCAGAGAAATGTAAGCATTTCTTTTCTCTTTGTCCTCCTTTTCTGAAGACATTGCCCTGGAATAAGTTTAGATAAATGAGGAGTCCCAGCAGATACCACAAGAAATTGAACATTTATTTAATCATAAAAGTCCAGCAGATAAAACTATATACAATAATCCATGCATACTGCCCATTTCACAAATATTTGAAATCCGATTAAAACACAGTCTGAACAACAGTTGAGGCAGCAGGGCAAAGTTTTCATTTAGTGGGGGACATAGTCATGTTTATATTTTGGATGCTGCTTGTAGCCTACTCTCTCCCCGGCAATAAGGCTCTGGATCACCCACTCTTGCGAGACAACAGGCAGCTGTAAAGCTTCTGCACACTTCAAGACACCAGCTGGGCAGGACAAGTCAGTCACCACCACATCATAAACACCCAAAGCAATATCTGCACAGGAGGAAAGACAGGCATCTGTCAGGTGAAGAAAGAGGATCTGCTCTGTAGCAGCAGATCATAGAATCACTGAATCCTAAATGATTTGAGTTGAGAGGGACATTAAAGCTCATCTCATTCCACCCTCCTGCCACAGGCAGGGACACCTTCCAAGAGACCAAATTGCTCCAAGAGCCGTCCAACCTGGCAGATCCACGTGTTTTACCACTGTGAATCTCTCTTACGTGTCTTTTCATTCCTAGGCAGTGAATTCTCTTCATACATGTTAATACAGCAACCCCGCACCTTGCAAGTAAAATACTCCTTTTAGTCCAGGTAAGAGAAAACCAGTAACCAACATTACAGGCAGGACACTGAGTCCTGACCTCAGGCTGGGCATACTAAAACCTACATCCCGTATGGAGAGGGAGATACAGCTGAGTTGAAAAGGACAAGGAAGTACAATTTGAGAGGCCCACAAAAGGTCCAGGAGGAACTCTTGCCTATTTTCCCCTTTCAACATAGGCTGGAAGCTGACAGCTTGTGTTCCGAATTGCTGCAGCATCTTCTCTGCAAAGACAGGTCTCCCAGATGTAATCTATATAAAGATTACATTCAAGTAGAGAGCTAATATCTTGCACTTTGCCTTCCTTTCTGCTTACAGACAATCTTGTAAGCCATTCTAAATGGTTTTAAACCATACTAGAGACCACTAGCATAGGGTTCCCTGAGAAACTAGCCAATGAGTACCTTTGTTGTGAGCATTTGAGTAATGCTGTTTAACAGATGCTGCTCCCCCTGTCATGAGAATTTCAGACCACAGATCCAGGAAGCTCTGTTGCTGGTCTGACACCAGGAGAACCTTTAGGTCATGAAACAGGTTTTCTCGTGGCTGCCTGTAAAGAGAAATGCAGACTACTAAGAATACCTAGTAGTCTAGTCACCCGATTGGCTCCCATATTAGTTCTTTGAATATTTTGTGTACAATGACCCGCTCTTTTACTACCCCTCCTGAATGGATTATCCTGTTTATAGAGAGTAAAACAGAGCTAGACAATAACGGTGGGGTGTGTTTGTAGCAGCCTAAATCTGAAGTTAGGCTAGGCTCTTTCTTAATCCAGAACCACCTGTCTTGTACAAATCCAAAATGCTTCCACTTCGACAGGTCTGAGCAGGAAGACATCAGTCTCCTGCCCAAAAGCCTACAGCAATTTACAAACTTTTGTCTGCCCCTCAACTTGTCTGAGGAGTCTGACCCGGCAACTATTATCTCAGAACAGACCTACTGGATTAGCCTCCACAGAAAATGCAGAAGCTAGCTTCAAAACGTACCAAGGAAAAAAATGAGTATTGCTCTCCTTTATCCATTTCTGAGCAATTAGAGAAGTTAGCCACATGTTTGGGAAGCCTTTCCTGAGTTCTGTCTTCCTCATGAGAAGACTGACTCCTTTCTTACTTCCCAGAAGACTGTCTTTTTTGTGTATATAGCACCCATATGTATTTGGCACTAGAGGTCACAGTAAATCCAAAGAAAGAGGTGGAAGTGCTGTTCCTATATGGAAGGAAAAATATGAGGAGCAGTACTAGGGTCACCTTCAGTACCTGTAGATACTCGAGAGCCTCCCAAACGTAACAGTTCTCTTGGAGATTCTGTGGACTCAGATCATGGTTATTTGGCACTTACCATTCTACCAATTTTTGCTCCTGGAGGCTATATCCAGCTGGTAAAAGGTAATTCCGATAATTCTGAAGCTCATTAGCATGACAGCTATCATGGACCCAGATATGAGAGACACAAGGGATCCCGCTGGCAAGGCACAGCAAATATTTCCGAGTTCGACAATGCTGGTCCGCAATTAAAAGACACTGATATGCTGCATTACACTTCAAGGGAGATAAAAAGAGGAGACAACGCTTGCAAAAAAACCCAGAAATTATCCTGCTGCTAAACACTTTAAAGAAGAAAACAACTGAAACCCTGATTTTCATAGCCTTGTTACGTGAAAGATGAATTAGATAAAGGTACTATTGATTTCGGAATCTGTTTAATAATGACCTATTCCAAGCTCTGCAGTTCACAGAGAAAAACTCTGCCTAATAGTTTTTGCATCATAACCCTCTTCCAGATGAGATCAGTTATTTATTAGTTTGATACTCAGTAAGTCACTAGAGAAGACTGCTTCCTCAGGCAAGACGCTCCAAGAACAATTTACCCTCTTTATTAAAACACTCTACATTTAAGTAAAAGCAACACTAAATTAAATTAGTTGTCCAAGGAGATCTGGTAAGTGAAGAGCTCTACCTCTAAGTGTTCTGAAGCACAAACCTGTGGTGAGACCACATCTGCACCCACTCCTAGGTTCTGCAGTACACCGAAAACACCAGACATGCTGGAGCAGGCTCAGCCAAAGACCACTTAGAGGTCTGGGCATTGGAACACCTGACACACAAGAAGAGGCTGAGAGAGCTGAACTTGTTAAAGCTCAAGAAGGGAAGGGTTGAGTGGTCTTATTAATGCACATTCATGACTGACAAGAGGGCGTACTAAAGATGGAGCCAGACTATTCTCAATTTATCCACTCAAAGGACGAGAGGCAACAGTTACAAAGTGAAATAAAAAATTAAATAGAATTTCCTCTAATTTTTTTTAAATTGGGGGTGATCAAACACAGGATTAAGGTGCCAGAGAGGCTGTGGTGTTTCCATCCTTGAGGATACTCAAAACACAACTGGACAAGGACCTAAGTGATCTGCTCTATTTGATCCTGCTTTCAGCAGAGAGGTTGGACAAGATAAGCTATAGAAATTCCTTCCAATCTCAACTATTCTGTGACTGTTATTCTAGATTAGTAAGTGAACCATTACCTGGGTTTCATTGAAGTCTTCCAGGATATAGCCAGCTCCCGCTTGCAGCTGTTGTGCTATGTAATGTTTGTCGTATGGAGTCATGTCTAAAAATTCTACAGCAGAAAGTTCAGTTTTTGACTATAATCTATCTGCTTATATTCCCACACCTCAGTCTACAGAGTCCTCATTGATTCCAGTAAGGGACCCCAGCCTTTCTCCCAACAATATCTAGAGAAAACCCTTGGAAGAGTCCAAAAAAAAAAAAAAAAAAAAGGAGGCAAAAGAAAGGGTAGTACAGCAGCACTGGCCAGGTGAGCACCTTGTGACTTTTTTCATGTTGCAGTTCACTGCATGGAACATAACACTAGCAAAGGCAAACTGGAGCAACCCATACATGCTTTCAAGTTCTGTGTTTCTCAGCACTATCCCTTAGCTCTCAAAACCTTCCTTCTTACACTATACTATTCTGACACCCCTGATCTCACTAATTTTCACACCTTTCTTAGCTTGCTGAACAGCCCCATGATCACCACTGAGGTTTGCCACATCTTAGGCCAAAGACCTAAAACAGAGACCAAGTCTTGGGTCCTTTCTACAAAGGATTAAAGAGCAAAAGGGTAAACAAGCACTTACACAAATGTCTGATCAGACAGTATCAGGCATTTTTCCTAAAGCCACAGCATTTCACTTGAAAATGCAACAGGTAAGATTTGCCTCACCTTCTTCCTCCTCGCTGCTCCCTGTGGGACCATCTGATAGCTTCTGGTGACCGACCAATTTGTCACTTGGTGTTGCCATGGTGAGAAGAAAGGCATAGCCCAAAAAGAGGGTCTTATCGAGGGGCAAGGGTCCGTGATGGTCCTCCAGTACTGGGGGACCTACAGCACCTACACCTTCACAGGTGCTTACAAACTCTCCAGCTCTCACAGCCCCTGCAGAGAGACAGAAGTCTTCAAAGTCAGATTCTGCACAAAGACCCCGGGTAAGATATCTCACCTGGCAGATATGTTCAACTCAGATATTTTACTGGAGGAGACAGGCAGGACTGGGCTAGGATTACACTGGAATAGGTAGGGATATCTTACCCTTCTGGTTGCAAAGAATCCTCAAATCAAAACCTGAATGACTAATGGGACAATGTTTGCCAGTCTTATCAACATCCTGAAACAACACTGACTGCTGTGAACACTGATTCCTTTAACAGCTAGGCATTTTGGGACTGATTAAAGAGATAAGAAAGGAGGGAGACAAATCACAACAGTAAAGTCAGAACATTTCTAAAAGGCAGAACTGAAAAGATGGCAGGTAAGTACTCAGACTATGCTAAATACACCTCTGGCTGAATGCATCCAGGGAGAATGGAGGGCAAACAAGCATTCTCACCTACTTTTTGCTTATGAGAAGTGGAAAGATCAATTACAAAAATATCAGGGTGACAAAAAATAAATTAATGCAGGTTTAAGAGCAGAAAATAAGGTTCTCACCAGGCTTTATTGTTGCTGACTTGCGGCCACGTTTAGCTGGGGATCGCTCATCTTCAGATGCAACTAGTTTCCTTTTCCCAGACAGTGTGCCCGGTGGGATGCGTGGGCTCTCCTGCCCTTTACGAGTGGGAGTTGTGCTGCTGCTGGAAGTGCTGGGAGAACCAAAGTTACTACGTCTCTTCCTCTTCCCCTCCACCAGATTATCTGCAATACAGTATGCAGAGATTAGTCACAGGCTGCCACCAAACTTCATGAGCTTTCACCCTACCTACCTATACAGAGGTGGCTGAACGCAATAGTACCTAGAAGGTACGTGCCACCGCCCTCAGACAGAAGAAAGCAAGAAAAAAGGTATCTCGCTTGTGTATCTTTCTTCTCAAGCCCGGTCTCTCTTCCTCCTGGCACTGCTGGAGAGCTTGTATCAGAGCAGCCATCCACCAAGTGTACATAAGTATGGCAAGCATCACTGTCTTAGAAGCAGGGTGCTTTCCACAAGCCAGTCAATACCACTAAGTCTCTGACCCTGAACAATAAAAGGATCTCAAAGATCCCACTATGAAGTACCAAAAGCATTACTGAATACCCAGGAATATTTAAACATTGGTAATTCAGATCAGGTACTGAAATTATCTCAAAGGCACAAAGCACAGAAGAGCACAGCCAGCAGTTCAACAGCACCTCCCCTTACCAAGACTGATGTCAGCTGCTTTGGTCAGAGGGGTGACTGGTTCATAAGGACCTAGCCCAAATTGCTCACGGAGCTTATTTCCTTGTTCCAGAGACAGGATAACAGCCCTTCGTTTGTACCACTTCCTCTGGCCTTCCTTTTCAATGCAGTAGTATAGCTCTCCGGACACCTTCCGGTGTTGCTTCACTACACCTGACATGACAACAAATAACACCTGTTAACCAACCATACCCAGGCTTCTCATCCTCCTGGAAAAGCATTCGTTTTCAATTGCATTCAGTGACTCAGAAAACCAAGGATAAAACTCAAGAACTGCTCTTACCTGCACTGAAGTACTCATCCTCGGAGAGTGCAGTCACCTCTGTCTCCCGTGGAATAGGATCACAGAGTAAAATATCTCTTCCTAGCACATCACATTCATGTCCATCATCAAAGAGCAGCTTGTACTTTCCAGCCCCAACATCTTGGGTAATCCTCCCAGAATAAAAGTACCCATTTGAGGACCACTTCGCTACAACCCTGAGGCCCACAAAGCTGCTCTCAGAGGATGAGTCTGCACAGTCCAAAGGACCAGTCATCGCTTGTAATGGGATTTCTGGAGAGTCACTTCGACGTAATGCACAGAAGCCAGAAGTGTCAGATTTCTCCCCTCCACCTGGCAGGCGAACTGAATGCGTAAGTGATTTCTTCTCAGGTGATGCCATAGTTGAAACATCCTCCACACCTGGCAGTCCAGCTAAATCTCTGCAGAAAAGAGAAAAGCGTTCCCAGAAAGATCTGAAAAAAGTTACTACCTACAGAATAGTTGGGTGACATGCTTGCAGCTGCTACATGGTATCACTAAAAACTAACTCCTTTTCCTCTGTCTCATTAAGACAGGAGCTCCCCATTCTCCTTCTTGGCAATAAGTTACAGCCTCCTTTTTCCAGAGTACCTTGTTCCTGTTGTTCGAGATGGTGGGCGGCCTCTTCTTCCTCGTCCACGAGGTGTCACGGGTGCCCTGCCACACTGACGACTGCCAGTCATAGAGTCCTCCTCTTCCTCACAAGGCGGTGCTCCCATCTGGCTAACTCTGAGTGGAGATGCAGGCTGCCCAGCTCCTTTCCTAGGGCTAGAGAATTTATGAGGTAACTGTTCTGAAACGAGAAGCTAGCTCATCAGGATCCTCCCCTGTTCTCAATCATCTCTCAACATATCCAGAAGTTTGCCTCATTGCTGCTAAACTGGCAAGAGCTTAGGCAAAGCAATGCCTCACAAGGAAGCAAACTACTCCTTTAGGAAGAACAGATGTGAAAGTAAATACTATCTCCTTATTTCTGCTCATCAAGCCAGATCTTTCCCATAAAGCTTTTGATTTAGGTCTACCCTGCTTCACACTCACAAGCCCACTTCTGCAAACTATCTGTTCTTCTTTTCCTAAGACTCTGCACATACCTTAATTTTCCTAAGATGCCTCTGCCAGTGGGTAAAGCAAATTCTCCAGTTTCTGTCCCACACGCTTTCCCTTTGACAGTTCCAGTTCCTCGTCCTAAGCTGCTGCTGCCGTGTGTGGCAGAGTGACCACTGCTTGCTCCACTGGATGTTTGGTGGAGACTTGAGGCCTTAGATGAGAAGGAACTGACATCACCAAGATCCCCTGAGGTCAGTGACGAGCCCACTGCAGTTCTACAGGAGGAGGATACATCAGTCTCACATTCCTGGCACTCCACTACAGGCTCCTCAGTTTCCTTGAAAGGAACAAAAAGGTTCGTCAAAAGTGACGAGCATGCTAGATGGAAGCTACCACCACCGGTCCAAAGCGCAGACAAGTTGAGACCACATTCATGAAGCTGAGGACAACCACGTAGACTTGATTCCGGACTGATCCATGGTAGTGCATCTCTCACTACAGGCCTGCAGCTGCTCTTTATCAAGAGGTCACATTAAGAATTCAGCCAACAGTGTTGTTCAGGAATACATTCAGTGTTGGTAGCTCATAGCTCAGGGTGCAGCTGCAGTTGAGCCGCAGGTTAAACTCAAGGCGGTGAGAGCCTCAGGCAAGAGGCCATGAACTGCATAACTAAGGGCACAGGGGCCTGGACACTTGCAGACACAGCAGGGGCCAATGACTCTGAGACTTTCCCACCTTGGACCATGAGGGTACAAAAGCCCAGGGGTTCCTTTGTTCAGGATTCCTCCTCAGAAGCACCAGCTTAAGCTGTTATTTTGTTATTTAGTTATTGCACCAAGATTAAATTATTTTAAGGACCTAGATGTATGAGACGCTGCCATGGGAAACGTGGGGTTGAGCTGGTGAGGAAACCTGTTTGACTGTGTGAGTATGGGGTGTTCAGGGAGTCAAGCAAGGTCCCTGTTGGCTCATGGGAGCTGCCACGGCAAAGGGGCCTCAGTTCCAGCTCAGCAGTGCAGTTGTGACTGCCAGAGTGGCTCCTGGATAGTCAAGATAGGAAAGTTTCCTTAACTGCAGAACAGACTGGTCTGGCATTGAATAATTCCCACACTTCCAGACTGCGAGAGTGCAACAAATACACGAGACACTAGAAGCCTTTGGTTGCTCATAGAATCACAGAATATGCCAAGTTGGAAGGGACCCACAAGGACCATCAAGTCCAACTCCTGGCACAACACAAGATCATCCCCAAGAGTTACACACCACGTGCCCGAAAGTATCATCCAAACACTTCTTGAGCTCTGTCAGCCTCGGTGCTGTGACCACTGCCCTGGAGAGCCTGTTCAGTGCCCAACCACCCTCTGGGTGGAAAACCTCTTTCTAATATCCAACCTGTCACTGGTCACCAGAGAGAAGAGATCAGTGCCTGCCCCTCCTCCTCCTCTCACAAGGAAGTTGTAACTGCAGTGAGGTCTCCCCTCAGTCTCCTCTTCACCAGCTGAACACACCAAGTGCCCTCAGTGTCCTCACACGGCTTCCCTTCAAGGCCCTTCCCCATCTTTGTTCCCTCCTTTGGACACTCTCTAATGGCTCAATCTCTCCCTTCCATTGTGTCCCCCCAAACTGCCCCAATGTTGCAGGTGAGGCCGCCCCAGGGCAGAGCAGAGCGGGACAATCCCCTCCCTGGCCCAGCTGGCGATGCTGGGCCTGATGCCCCTCCAGGCAGGGTTGGTCCTCCTGGCTGCCAGGGCACTGCTGACTCAGGGCCAACTGACCACCGACCAGGACCCCCAGGTCCCTTTCCTGGCACTGCTTTCCAGGATCTCATTCCCCATTCTGTCCATACATCCGGGGTTGCCCCATCCCAGGGGAAGAATCCGGCACTTCCCCTTGTTGAACTTCCCATGGTTGGTGATTGCCCAGCCCTCTGACCTGTTGAGGTCTCTCTGCAGCACCTCTCTGACCTCGAGGGAGTGAACAGCTTCTCCCAGTTTTATGTCATCTGCCGACTTGCTCAGTGTCCCTTCCAGTCCTGCGTCCAAGTCATTTATGAAGATGTTGGAGAGCACAGGGCCCAAGATGGAGGCCTGCGGAACCCCACTAGCGACAGGTCACCAGTCTCATGTCACCCCAGTCACTATTACCCTTTGTGCTTGACTCGTGAGCCAATTGCTCACCCGCCGCCTGATGTGTTTATCCAGCTGTGGGTTGGACACTTAGTCCAGAAGGATCCTGTGAGAGACAGTATCAAAAGCTTTACTGAAATCCAAGATCATTTTCAACAGCTTGTCATTTGGAGCCATTTAAGCTTTATGCATTCAAAATACGTATGTACAAAATAGTGATATCAAATGGTGGTAGATAAAACGGAAATGGATATATCATTGTGATTACATAACCTACATAAGCACATTTCAGGAAACTTAATTCTCCATTTTAATGTTACGATAAGCAATTTCATGCATAGTATGAGGTGTAAAAGTATAAGCTTTGCACTGAACTAATTTATCCTTTTGTGTCATTACTCATTGTGACTACACAAGACTTATGGTATAGCAGAATAGCAGTAACATTTTATTCCTAGCAGGCTGATGTGATTACTGTACCCATCAAATCAGCATTTTTCAGCTATCTTTTGCGATTCCCTAAAGACTTTCTGACTAATGAATGGACATACTACAACACAAGTGTACTAAATATAGGCTAGCTTATTTCTTAATTTTAAGTTGATTTTGGTAGACCTCTTATAGAATCTGGCTCACAGGATGCCAAAGACTGCAGTTGAAAATAACACTGAGCTGCAAGACAGGATAAACTATCTTACACAGTTCAATTTTACAGGCAGAAGTGATTTTTGCTTACTAACAGAATTTTTGCCCATTCTGAAATATCTCTATTCTGACAAAACTCCAAGACTTCTAAAACAGTTGGATGCACATCTTTTGTTCAATTCTTTGGGAAGAAAAATCAGTGTGTCTTCAGAACACAGTAGCAGGCATGAAATACACCACCATCAAATACACAGCTTTTGCCACGCACTAAACGGTCTGCATGTTTGCTCATGAAGAAAGCTCTGTCATCACAGCACGCAGACTTGTTCATTCAACTCATTTTCTGCAGCCATAATACATTCTCATTTTAATTACTTCTGTTTTTCAGCCAACATATCATTCCATTTAGTCCCAAAACCAGGAACTTACCTCAACGATTTTTCGTTCCACCTCTGCACCATTGACGTAGTAAACATCTGTTATAACACGTGTGACCACGGTACGCACTTCTCGAATGGTTCGCACGTGGCGACGGTGAACCTGACCCTTGGGTGGGTGAAGAAGGTTAAACTCCTCCTCTCCCTGTAATAAAGAGGACACAGTGAAACCAAAACAGATCTCAACAAAAAGCAAATGATTTCTGGATAGAGCTATCTCTGCAGCACAGTTTCTTCATACCACGTTTAACTACTGGGGTAGGGAATCTTGCAGCATCTTGTTACAAATTAGAGGCAACAACACAAGAGACTCCAAACAAAGGAGAACTGAACACATTTTGCTGACTTGCTGACAAGTAGAGGAAGGGAAATCACAGCAGTCCAAGAAGGAAACAGCAAACTTGTTTAGCATGACTTCTCATACTCTTTCATTCAATGAACTCTTAGACATATCACATCAGTGTTGCACTGCATTTTTATAGCCCTCTTAATCTCCTATTTCCCACAGGATGCACTATTCTTAAATCAAGTTTAGAAAAAAAATCATTTTTCTAGTCTTTCCGTTCACAAGAAAATATACAAACTGTAACAGCAAAGCACTGTTCTTTCTTGAGTCTGCAATACTTTCTGAAATACTAATTCAAAGTTAGTCATCTTGTTAGAATGTTTTTGTGGAGGAGGTGTCCCCTTGACATTAGATGGAATGTCATTAGAACAAGCTGTCAGAAGTTGGTTGGAGCAAAACAGAAGGCACCAAACCAACCATTCAAAATTTCATGCAACTCCCATCTCCAGCTAACAAAAAGTGAAGAACTTTTTACAGTGTTAACTATATCTGCAACCCAAAAAACTGAACCCCAAACAAAACCAACAAACCAACCAATCAAACCTGTCACACTTTTCCAGAAAATAAATATGGAGACAATAAGTTCCCAAACTTATGCTGCCCAGGGAGCACTGCTACCTTAGCAGTTGTGTACAGTTGATTCAGGAAAGCTTGTAACATTAACATTTTAAAGTGGTCCTTTGTTTTTTTCCAACAGAGAATGAATTTACTGGCTGAAGTATCAGATACTTTAGTGTCCTAAAGCAGTAAAACTAAATACAGGCAGCCTTCATCCCACCTGACTGTGCAAAGGGTCCGTGTTGTCTCCAGAGGCGTTCACAAGCTTTTCCCCACTCTTGTCAGTTTGGACATTCACATCTCGTCGCCCAGGCCTCTGCCCAGACATACTGGTTCCCATTTCCACCTGTTTAGAGATTTCATCTGATGTTTGTGTTGAAGTTGTAACAGTTGTTAGGGTAAAAAGACAGTCTGCTGTAGTCTGGATCCCTTTATTCTTGGTGTTTTGCCACCTCTCTTGACTTTGATCAGTTTTAACAGCCTTACTTTGTTTCCTCTGCATTCTTCTCCCTTCTTCTGCCTGAGTGCTCATGACATCAGTCTCCACAGACTCTCCATCCTCTGCACCAGAAGATTGTTGACAGCAGTCCTGCTGAGTCCTCTGAGGAATTAGGATCTGTCCACCACTGTCATCTGCCTTGTGTTGCTGGTACTGCCAATCATGGGGATTTGTATGTAATTCAGCATCTTCTTCTGTGCTAGGAAACATGAACAGATTTCCCCTACAAACCAGTAACACACAGATCAAAATTACTGATTAAGAAAACAAGACAACCAATATGCTGCCACTCAAGTGAAAGTAATATTAAAAAAACCCCACCCTGGCAGTCATTTTATTGCAACTTACGATTGCACAGAACTCAGTGAGTCTCAAATTATAAAAAAGCCCTTTCAATACTTCTCAAGTGACACACATGGTAGCAAAAAGTATGGTTGACACTGTACAGGACCAGGTGCTTTTTCAAATACTAATATAGCAATCTACACTCCACACGTCAGGCACCAACTATGCAACTTGCTTCCAGAAGCATGCCATCTTGAAGTTACTACAGGCTGCTCCAGCACTTGATTGGTTGGAAACTGGTAATCACATCTAGCAAGAAGACCCAGCAGCATAAACACAACTGCTGTCTAAAGTTTTCATTAAAATTTGTCTACTCTGCCAAAAGTGTTACTAGGTACTATATGGGACTCTATACTGAGCCCTACTAGAAGTACATATTTGGCTTTCCTTGGGTACTTTGAGGAGTGAGTGTCTGTCTTCTCTTCTGTCTGTACCTCACCCAGCACCGCAACTCCCTATTCATTTTGGTCTTTAGTACAACCGTTCAATACTCTTGAAACACAGGTTATTCTTTCTACATAGACCAAGACCTTACTGCCCCATCAAAAGACAGAACGGAAAACACTGAAGAAGCAGATTTCTATCCTCTAGGAAGCAACCCTGTCACGCTAACATATGCAGCTGTACAGTCTTTCTCAAAGCAGAGACAGCAAAAGTTGATTGACTTGGAAGGGAGACAATAGCAGAAACAATAACAAACAAAATTGGTCAGAAAATCTTGGAAGAGGAGAAAGAAAAGGTATTTAAACAGTCTTAAGTATAACCTCAATTCTCTCAAACCCCAGGTTTTACCAAAGCATATAAGTTGTCTGGAATCACATTGCTGCTCAGTCGAAAGGTATGTCTGCTTACCATGTGAGATACAAACATACAGTATTTAGTATACTTACCCCCTTGTCCCCAACCTTCTGAGTCACCCAAAGACAATGACTTAGTGCAATTTCTTTGATGCAGAAAATGCACATGTGCATATAAATCCACCCAGGACTGGCAGGCAAAGACTGTGAGGAGTTACCTATATGGAGAGGTGGAAAGACCATGACCTCTGGCCTCATCCTCCCGACGAACTTCACAGACACGACTAAACACAGATGATGCTTTCTGGGAGCTAGCAGTGCAGATTTCAAACAAACAAACAAACAAAAAAGCATCAGGGAGCGAGAAAATCCCTTACTCAGCAAAACAAGAATTCTCTAGCCCCTTGGGAAAGCAGCAACTGTTGTATTGAGCTTGTTGACCTACACAGACACAGAATAAGTGACATGGTCTGTTTCAAAGGTCAAGAAACAAGCTGCAATTGCATAAGCATTTCTGTCATTTCTGCAGACACCCTAACAGCCAAGAGCTGTAACAATTCCAGGAAGCGTAGAACCGTGGAAAACTGCAGCACCATGTGGAGTTTCAGCATCTACTTCCTCTGTGTCCCACAAGGGGACACAGTTAGACCATTTATGGCTTACTTTTTTAGGAATTTCATGGCATCACAAAAATACTGCGAATGAAAGCAGACTTTGAGAGTTCATGTTCAACCTATACCTACAAAGGCAACCCATCCTCAACCAGTGAGAAATGACTACCACTCATCCTCAGCATTGAGGCATAATTACCATCCAGCATACAACCCTGTGACAAGAGGTACTGAGTTTATTCAGAAGTTTTCTCACTACTTCAAATCACTATGCTTCACTCAGGTGACCACAGGTAACTGTCTTCCTAGTCAGATTCCTATTAGTACTTACAAATGATACCTCCCAAAAGCTAAAATAAAGCAATGCTAGGCATTAAATGTGAGATAAGACAGATATATACAAATCAAAAGACCAAGGGAGTAAACTTATGTTTTGGTCAACGTGTTAAATTGTGATTTCTATATATCCATGAACTGATTATGTGTTTATCAGCTTCACATCAAAAAGATAATACTCTTTAGAGAGATAATACTCTTCAGAGATTCTTTGCAGAAAATTGCACAAGACAAGAAAGTAGAAAACCATATATTTGCAATTTAGGAGGTGGATAAGGCAGACTTGCATTCCGGACTGCACAAGATATGAATTTCTGGCTGACTACAATCACAAGGAGGCAAAATGCTGACATTATTAGGAAGCAAAAAGCCTGTAATGAACAAGTAGGTGGGGTTCCCACCTTGCCTATGTAATTAAAACCTGCTGCAAGAGCTAAAGAGTTCATGTCATGGCTACCGCTAACAGCGTTCCTTGCTTCTGCATCTCCTGATTTTTTTTTCCCTCCTGCTGGTAATGTGTGGAAACAGGATCTACCCAGACCTTTGTATTAACTCTACACAGCAAGAAGCCCAGTTA
Source organism: Pipra filicauda (assembly GCF_003945595.2). Taxonomy (NCBI): domain Eukaryota; kingdom Metazoa; phylum Chordata; class Aves; order Passeriformes; family Pipridae; genus Pipra; species Pipra filicauda. The sequence goes on along the minus strand of NW_024104627.1, from coordinate 314,752 downwards.
CCTGGCAGCAGTCCTAGCAGCAGCAGAGGATCCATCTTTCCTGTCACTGGCTATGGGCTCTGAAACAAGAGGGAAGGTAAAGACAATTTTGGTGTCATCCAAAAAGACTCTTCTGCCCCTTTCCAGCTCCCCACATTCAGTGAAGAGAGGCAGAGTAACACTGGACAAAGGGCGCCCAGGCTTCCCCATCCGACTTCTCAGAACAGACCAGAGTTTCTACAAGTTTTAGACTATTAGACTGAATGTCACTGTTCTGACTAAAATACTGTCAAACTTCTTTTTTCGTCTAGATTATGGACAGGTCCAAGGAGGCCACAAAGGTAATCAGAGGGCTCGAGCACCTCAGAGTCACCTACAGAGACAGGCTGAGAGAGCAGGGATTGTTCAGTCTGGAGAAGAGAAGGGTTTGGGGAAACTCATTGCAGCCTTTCAGTACTTAAAAGGGGGCTTATAAAAAAGAGGGAGAGAGACTTTTTACACAGGCAGATAGTGATAGGACAAGGGGAAACAGTTTTAAACTAAAAGGCAAGAGATTCAGATTAGGTGCTAGAAAGGAATTCTTCCTTGTGAGGGTGATGAGGCCCTGGCAGAGGTTGCCCAGAGAAACTGTGGCTGCCCCATCCCTAGAAGTGTTCAAGGTCAGGCTGGATGGGTCTTAGAGCAACCTGGGCTAGTGGAAGGTGTCCCCGCCGATGGCAAGGAGGTTAAGACTAGATGGTCTCAAAGGTCCCTTCTGACCCAAACCATTCTGTGATTATATATATATAAAAATAAAATCTTTTCCCTCCCAATACAATCAAACTCCACTTCCTGTCCAGTGACGTTGCCACTATATATCACAATTTTTAGTCTTCTGGAAATACCTTTCCTCACAACAGAGGCCTCTCCTCTCAACTCCATCCTTGCTTAGAGCATTGCAGAAACAGAAAAACAAATTTAAGTGACACTGCCCAAAAAGAAAAATGAGAAAAATTACAGAGACTCAGAGACTGTCTCAGGGAACGCCAAAGAGAGGTTTTGAGTTAGGGTTGAGATCCAGCAGGACCTCTACATTTCAGGTTTCGTCCTCTTACTTTCCAAACTGAATGGCAAGGACTCCTCGCTCCCGTTGTTCACAGGGGTAACAAGGTTCATTCGCAGAGAAAGTTTTGCATCCGACTCAGGAACCGCACCCAACTCTCCCGTCTCACACACTTCTGACACATCTGCTGACACCACTGCACTTTCCACAGTGACATTGTCGGTCCCCATTGTGCTCTCTGCTGTAACATCACTGGTTGCTATAGTGCTGTCTGGGCAACTACCATCCACTGAAAACAGGAATATAAAAACAAGAAAAACAAGAAGTAGCTACTGTCATTCACACTGCTGGGGTTCAGGTCCTAGTTCTTATTTGAAGACGCTTCACTGCATGTGCTATTAGTAATGAAATGGTACAATAGTGGAAATTCCTTTCTAGATATGAAGCATGAAAAGTCTGTAGCATAGGTATCTTTAGCTTGTGACAGAATACTTTATCATTACCCAAGCAGAATACATTTCCTTTCATCCAGCACTAGCAGGATGTTTTTTGTGAGCTTAGCAGAGAAAGTCCTGATAAAAGATCATGAATACTGGGTGCAATCTTCTTTTAGTCTAAGTTCTTTCACCACTCAGAAGGTTCTTTCACATTTTTTAATGGAGTCGTATGCAGAATGCAGTGAGTGGAAGGAAGATGTGCTCCATACTGCCCTGTACTCAGGGAGCAAACACCTTCACTAGAGATCCAGGAGAAAACATGGCAAGGAAACTGTGGGGAAGGGATGAGCCCTCCCCACAGAACAGCAATGCAGCAATGGTTTTTGCCAAGGTAGGTTTGAGTTATCCTATCAGATTATGCAGAAAGAATCAAAAGCTTCCAGGCTTTCACTGCAGAACAGAGCCATTCAGGTCGAACTCACCAATTGGTGTGCTGTGTCTTCTGGGTCCCATTTTAAGGTGGCCAGTAAGAGGTGGTGTTATGCTGGTCAAGGGCTGAATGATGTCACCCTCCTTCAGCAAATTAAGATGAAACGTGGTTCCTAAAAGATACAGAGCACAAGGATTAGTAATTTCAGGGGAGTACTTTAGTTCAAATACCAAAAGCACAGGCTCACTGTGCTGTGAAAACAGGGAAAAAAGTGTAACACTGGTGCTGTACAAAACTCCCCTGAGCAGTTACTGGTTTCAGGACAGCTGCTCTAACTGATCTTCCTCACATTTTGTGTGGAAAATCTGTCTCAGTGAAAATCTGGGCTGTGCTCGACTTGATGCAGATGTTCCCAGGTGCTAGATAAAAGGGAAACTAAATATCCTGACATGAATAGGACTTTTACAGAATGCAGGTTTGCTTAAGAAATGCTCAAGATTTTCCACAGAAAAGGGAGATGAGGCCAAAACAGAAATGAAGGTTAGGACAGAAACGAATTGGCAGAGCTATGTGATGCCTGAATTGATAACCTAAAATTTACACAGAATGATGGCTCAGATGGCCTATCCCATCAGAGAAACCACACCTTGGTGGATGTGTGGATCTTGCAGGATTTAAATAAATCAAAATATTTAAATAAATCAAAAACCTAGTAAAATGCTCCTTCCTTTTACCTCATCCCATGCCATTTATTTGTAAACTTTCAACATCATACAGAAGTAATTTTCATAATCCTCTCACAAAAAAATGCCATATCAGCAAAAAGTTATCTATCATCTCTTTGAAAACTCTGAAAACCATCACCAGCCTGTATACCACAAGCTTTAAAGATATGGTGCAGCAACTGCAACATCCTGAAGATAACCCAAGAACTTCAGAGTATTTTTGCAGTGGGTAGGTACCTCGTAGTGCAATGGTACTCACACATTGGAAAGCCAACCACCATTCCTCACAAACAGCTTATGAATGCATGTCACATCAAGGCCTAGAGTAGACCTCCATTTAAAAAGTGTTTTACTTAAAAACTGAAGTATTTACAAACCCCACTGAATATTAATTGATCTAGCTACCACAGTCCCTTCTAGCCTATAAATCCACATTTGGTGGGCTAGTGACAAATGATCAAAAGAATTTATGAAGTGATCACCTGCATTTTAATAAGAGAGAACCTAATTACTAAATCAATGGATTCCTCTGGAGAGAACACAAACAAGCTTTCACAAGATCTGAAGAAAACATGAATGCCTCAAAGCTTAAATGCTTTCGCATAACTGGCTCAACTGTCACGTCAATGAAAACAGTTTATTAACAGAAATAAACTTTTCTAATGTTCTTAAGACCATCGACCTGTTGATTTGGAATTAAATCTGGCAAGGAATGTCAAAGACAAGAAGAAGGGTTTCTTCAAGAACATCAGTAGCTAAAGGAAGCCTAAGGAAAAGGTGGGCCTGCTGCTGAATGTGGTGGGTGCTGTGGTGATGAAGATGGAGTTACTGAATACTTGCTTTACTTCATCTTTACTACTAAGGCCAGCCCCCAGGAAACCCAGACCATGGAGGCAAGAAAGTCTAGAGAAAGGAAGACTTTCCCTTGATCAAGGAGGACAAAGTTAGAGATCATTTGAACAAATTTGATACCCACAAATCCATGAGCCCTGATAAGATGCACCTACGAGTGCTGAGGGAGCTGGCAGATGTTACTGCTAAGCCACTCTCCATCATCTTTGAAAGGTCATGGAGAACAGATGAGGTGCCTGAGGACTGAAAGAAAGCCAATGTCACTCCAGTCTTCAAAAAGGGCAAGGAGGACCCAGAGAACTACAGGCCAGTCCATTTCACCTCCATCCTCCACCTTCCCACCACCAAGATGATGGAAGAACTCGTCCTGGGTGTCACCTCCAGGCACGTGGAGGAGAAGGTTATCAGGAGTAGTCAGCATGGCTTGACCAAGGGGCTTGACCAATCTGGCAGTGCTAGGCAACAGTAGCCTTTGGTGATGGAATGACTGGCTGGGCAGATGAGGAGAGAGCAGTGCATGGTATCTATATTGACTTCAGCAAGGTTTTTGACACTGTCTCCTGGAACATCCTCATAGGTAAGCTCAGGAAGTGTGGGTTGGATGAATGGACAGCAAGGCAGACTGAGAACTGGCTGACTGGAAGAGCTCAGAGGGCTGTGATCAGCAGCACGGATTAGTTGGAGGCCTGCAGCCAGGGTGTCCCCAGGGGTCGGTGCAGGGTCCAGTCCCGTTTGACTCATTCATCAGTGACCTGGATGAAGGGACAAAGCCTATCCCCAAGAAGCCTTCACCCAAAGTTTGTGCTTACTGATTTATGCTTCATAATCTGTCAATAAGGGATTAGACTCCTAAAATACTTACTATGAAATTAATTATTATGAGAATGAAGCTGCTTTAAGAGTAGAGGGATGCTCAGCAGGTCTTCATGCCTTAAGGACTGAGTGATGATAAGAGAACAAATATCACTCTACATACTTTTCCATCATGCTGCATCAGTCTGAAGGCAGCAGGCAGAACATTTCAAAAACTGAACTCTCTCTTAACACTGATCGGTCCTTTAGTGTAATAAAAAAGCACAAAACACAACCACCAGCATTAATTTGAGTTCATTTTCTCCAAACAGTGGCTTACAGTTTTCTTTGAAAAGTAAATGCAGCCAATTGTGATGTGTTTAAATTGCATATATAGATTTTCTATAATAAAGCTTTTTTCTTCTTTCAGTTAAAGGAAATTAAAAATAATAATAAAATTAATATAATAAATTAAGAATATTGTAGCTAAAACTTCATCATTTAACTTAACACTAAGTAACATTTGAGGTCCTACAATCTTTCCTCTTCCCTAGCAGACTTCCTAGAGAGGAAATACATTTTCTGACACTAAAATCAAGTTCCCTTGTTCTTCGTTCATTCTCACTTAAGGACTACAGAACTGTGTTTTAAAATGAAGCCAGTTAAGAGACAAAAGCTTCACAAAACACAGGCATAGCATCCCACATGTCTCGTATAACTACATACATCAGTTAAAGGGATTTCAATGAATCATAACTCCTGCTGAGCCACATCTTGCATGCGAGTGAAGATAAATTTGCTCTATTAGTTTCTAGCCCAGAGTTGCTCTGTATACCCCCATAAAGAAAATTCTCCTCTGAGAATGAAAAAAAAAAAGGTAAGGAGACCCACAAGAAGGAAAGTACTGATTACCCACCCCGTTATTCCTTTCAAGGACACTGCCGTTGCTGCTTCTTGAGTGGGGGAGAAGTTACAAAAATCCCTGAACATTTCCAAGATCGCAACATTCTGAGTTCTTAAAGCTCCTCTGTGTTTCTACCGTAAAACAGTTACAAGCCTTAGGAACAAGAGTTACCTTATCACTCTTGCCCTGCTCTAGTGTGGCACAGGTGAAAACAATAAGGCCACATTCTGCATATAACACAGTAACTTGTAGTGCTGCTCTTAAGAGAGACTGTTCGACTTGCATCCAGTGCTCCCTGAAAACACTGAGAATTGTATACAGCTGTCCCTCACATTATTCAAAATACACACCTGTGAACTACTAACCTAAATTCACTTACCACTGGAAGGACTGGGGGATTTAGCAGTTTTCTTCTTCTCTGGCTGCATCTGCTCTTCTTGCTCCAGATTCCTCATCATAACAGTATCCTCCTTACTCTTTGGCACCTGATTCTCGTGCTGAACCACCTGTGTTTCAATCCCTCTCTCTTGAAGTGGTGGCTGATTGCTTATTATCATTATCTGTCCCAATTCTGAACAGCCTGGATGTTTTTTGGCACACAACGCCACTTCCGATTGAACATCACTCTTTATCTTAGGACACAAATTGTTGTGTGGCTCCAGTAACTCTCCCACAGAAGGCTCAGCTAAAACTTTATTGAGCTTTGGTATGTTTTCTGCAACAGCCTTAGAGGACAGTTTATCCAGGTTCTTTGCCTCGCCAGTGTCAAAAGTACAACCTTTCGAAGATTTTTTTCCCTGACTTTCTGGTCCAATCTCTTCCAAGTCCTGGGCCTGCTCAAACAATTTTTTTCTCTTTTTACAAGAATCATCAGCAAATTCCACTTCCATATCTTCATGACATTGTACTTGCCTTTCAAGAATAAACCTCTGAGAAAGTGTCATATTAACAAGAGACCCATCTTCATTTACTTGTTTCTCCTTTACTTGCATTTTTTCTTCTTGTTCTTCACATTGCGTCTCAGGAACTGCCTCAGGTTCATAAGTCTCTTCCAATGGAAAAACCTCAGACTGTACTTCTCTACCCTGAGCATCTGACAAAATCTCAGGCAGACCAGACTGATCTGCAGCAGCCTGATTTCCAGAAACACACTCGATCTCCCGATGAGCTGCAGGGGTTAATGACCCATCTCCTGCAACACCTCCACTAACAAACTGCCCTACAGGCACTCCTGCAGCCCATACGTCCTCCGTTTTGGCTTTTTCACAGTTTTCAGAGAGTGCTTGATCACCTGCATTCACTTTCAGTTTTATTTTGTTATTCTCCACAGAACAGAGTCTCAAGTCTGAGGCCTTGAATTCAGAAATCCTCTCTACCTGTGTGGTTTCACTGTCTTGGCCTGTGTTCAGAGAACCTGAACTGATGTCTGTATTCGTGGGCTGGCTACATACACTTGCAGAAAGCATCAGCTTACAGGACTCAGAAGGCTTTGATGCAGAGTCACCTGTAGATATCTTTGACAAAGCACCTGTGGGTCCAGAGAGATCTCCTGGTAAGCATAAAGGGGTTAAAGCAGCAGTTTTTTCTTCTCCTTCATGCTTCTTCTCTGGGCTCTGAGTTGGAACAAAGATATCCTAAAATGAAAGAAGTGGGATATGGAGTATTAGGGCACCGCAAGTAGGACTGTTTATTTATTATTCCTAAGACATTACATTGGACTATGGGGCAGAGCAAGCTCAGCACAAAACTACAGATAAAACATCAACCAACAAAACCAAAACCAACCAACCAAACGAAAATACAAAACTTTTTTTTCACCAATTTACAAGTCACGATTGCCCTGTTTTTGCTGAGAAAAATTATCACCACACATTACTATTTAGTATGTCTGTGGCAAAGTCAGACATAATCTTTGGTATACTTCTCACTACCAAATCACAAAAGACAGGGCAAGTATGGCAGATTAGTAGCTATTTCTAGTCAAACAGCTAAGGGTTCTGGAAATATTCTCTGCTACGTCTATTAACATGAACACTGTTTTCAGCTAAGGAAAAACTCTGCTTCAACCAGTGAAGTTTCTAGCACAACCTTTATTTTCTGTCTTAAGTTGATGAAACTCGTAATATTAAGCTATAAACCCAGCAACTGCCTGCTAAATCCCTTTGAACAGTTATAATTTCCAGAATCAAAAAGCACAAAGGAAACAACAGATAATAAGAATAAGCAACATGAAAAATGCACTAAATGAATTCTATCCTTGTAGGAGAATAGAAATGCTTTATTATAAAAGAGCTTCCCTTTCTCCACGACAAACAATGCTAAGGTCTAGCCTGATAAAAGTCTAATTTATGATGCAGTTTGAGATGCAGGATGCCAAGTTCAGCATAAGAAAGGAGCAGCCTTCCTCCTTTAGAAGGAAAAAAAAGCAACAAAAAAGGTTTCTAGCATAGTCTAAGATAACAACTTTTATGTTCAGTAAGTCACTATGCCCTCTTAAGCTGTTCTGCATTTTCTCTGCAGGTAAAACTGCTACAATCAATATATAACCGTGACTGGTGGGAACAGGGAAGTTCATGAGAACCAGCTTAGTAGGGAAGCTCAACACAGAAGCAAAAGTTGACTCAAACAAACTTTCTGCATCAGCCATATCAACACCTCAGAAAAGAGATCTACGTGAAGCCTTACATGAGAAAACTCTGGTTGTGATGGTATAGGCACAGATCCAGACTCAGGAAAGAAGGCTGGTGCGCTCTGGGACACTGGAGTTGAAGCCTGTGGCTGGACAAGCGGTCTTGGAGGGATACATGGGATGGCCATCTCCACCAGCCTATCTCCTCTCTGCCTTTGCATCAGTTCTCTTCCTTCTGCAGGGACAGATATATCCATCTGTTCATCTAGTTTGAAAGAGCAGAAGAGATATTACAACCAAATTCTTGCATTGTTCCTAAAGTTTCCAACATGCTATTAAAAGATTCATCTTCAGTGGCATATTTAACTTTGTAGAATCTTCTCTCCAGGGAAACTCCTTCTGGAGGGGAAAAAAAAGATCAACAAAAACATCCATATCCTTACATTCAAAGGGGAGAAGCAAGTGTTTTCTTACAAATTCATATGACTATTTTGCTACATGTCTAGAACTTATACAACTTAAAAAGGTATCTGAAATTTATAAAAAGCATTTTCTTGAGGATTTTTTTCCTTTTGCTATCTTTATTAAAATCCAACTAAATTCAGACCCCAGCTAACAAAATATCCATGCTAACAATATGTCACATTCTGTGACAGGAATCTCACAGAAAGGAATAGTTGGTTTTGTATCATACTAAAAGTCTGCATATCAGGGATATGCAGATATCTTTTCCCTGATGGTGAATGGGTGCTTAGAGAAAATTTTTAAGAACCAATGTATCATATGGAACATATGGAACAATCTTTTGACATGAGGTTCTAGAATGCACACATACAGCATATGAAAGCTTTTTAAAATATTGTGCAAGTCATCTATGTTAAGGTAAAATAACTGTTATGATGCAGTCCTTATCTGTCCTTCCCATTGCCCTAACAGTATAGACTTAATACGAGTATCTGCCTATAGCAAGAATTGCTAGTCCCTAAGAAAGGAGGACAATTGCAAGCAGCAATGTGCATCCCATACAAAGTATTTCCCATCTTTCAAGTGAAGGGGAGCTAGCCAAAAGTACTAATTTTATTATGATAGCGATGCAGGATGTATCGACAGAGAGAGAATATAAAGAATTATAGACAACAGTCACAGATACAGATCTCCCTTCATCTACCCCCCTCAGTGTTCTCAATCCTGCTTTACTCCTTAAATATAATTTTAGCAAGTTTTGAAAAGGCTACAAGCTCAGACTAAACCATAGAGCACTGAAACACAAACCACAGACAGTATGCACAACATTTTACCTTTTCCTTGCTCTTGTTCAGTAGGACTGCTGGGGACAAGAGTACTGGGTCCAAAAGCAACAGGAGGCGGAATAACTAGGCCTGAAGAGAAACTGCAGACCAAGAAAAGGGAATATGGAAATGAAGACCATACCTCACTAAACAATGCATTAAGTTCTCCCCTTAACAAGCTCCAGTTTGTCACAGTAGGACTCTTCTCATGAAAGCAGTGCCAGGTGTTCACTAGCATAAGACCAGCAATGGTCAATGGACCACATGGGCACCATTAGTTCACTTCATCGCAAAATAAAGCCATGCTCCCCTCATGGTGCAAAATTAACATACTGATTCAAGCACAAATCCTTGAATAAAGAAGAGAGTGATGGAAATGCACTACTGCAATAAAGTTATTGCAATAGTTTGGGGATTTTTTGCTTACATGGAATGACCCTCCTGTACAAGGACTGCCTGTCCAGAGAGATGCAGGACTTGCAGACTGCGGGCAGGGGTACACACCAGAGAACTTCCCTCTTCCACCCCGGTTATTGGACAGCCACTCCCTGCAGTGATTTCAAACAAAAGGAAATAAAGTTAGAAATATGGCCAATAACCAAGGCGATCAGAAAATTCTGAGGAATTAAATTCACACTATTGCACAGTTATTTTTCAGATAGGCAAGGACGAGCTGATCTTCACAGAGTTCGTGAAGGACTGCACATGGAAGTTCAGTATGTGAAATGTAAGGACAATACAGTTCAGATGAAAAAGATAAAATTTGAATAGATTTTAGACTGTACAAGTCTTCCTCCCCTGGAAATTTAAAAAAAAAATCGCCAATGGCCCCAATATCAGCACATTTGATCCAGCACTAGAATGCAAATACATGCAAGGTTCTAGTAAGAAAAGACATCTTGCATTGACCACATTGACTCAGTGTGAGGAGAAGGCTGTTATTGAACCTTCTGGATACAGAGGGTTCATGCACAAGGTCACACTGATATAGACATCACTGGACACAAATTTGCCTAGACTACTCACCCACACTTTACATGGTGTGTCACTACCAAGGGTGAGCATTATTACTGCCAGTTTCAGAAGAGGGTAAAAGGCAGGCTTGGGTTTTGTTCTTCAAGGGGCACAGAAAGAAAGGAAATTATATGTACTTAACAAGCCAGTGTAACTGTTCTAACAGGAAGTGACATTTAGACATTGCTCCATGATATAGTGAAAGAGATTGGGGCCTTTCATTTCCAAAGTGTTCTCAATTTTAACAGAAATTACGTGAAAAATACAGCACTCTACACCCTAAAACACTACACGCCTATAAAGATCAAGTAGGTATGATGCTTACAACTATCCCTGGGATGGATATTTTGGCTCTGCTTGTCTAATGTTACCTGCTGCATTATTCTCAGGAAACATCTCTTCCTGAGTTGACAAAATATCTGACTCCTCATGACCAGAATTAAGGGATTTCTCAGTTTTACTGGGGTCACTGAGAGGTGTTTTCCTCCTGATATCCTCTTCTGCTTCCTGAAGAGTTCTAGAAAGGCAAGACACAGTCACTGACCTAAGAAAATCAAAGTATTAAGTAGGACTACAACACTGCAAAGAAAACCTATCAGAACAGGTGAAAGGTATTCACTTGCGTATAACACAGGAAAAAAAAGAAGAGAAGAAGGATGACCGACCTCTCCTGACAAAATAACATTTTCATCTTTGATGAGTTTTACTTTTACAATTATTTTTTAAGTTTTCTACCAACCTCACTGATGCTTAAATGGAAAGAAGATTGTTCTACTGACTTCTATTCAATGTGGATTCTAGGAATTTTTTTTCACCTCCTTTTTAAGGTTATTTTGTGGCAGAATATGATAATACAAGATAAATATTATATAAACTTTATGCCAGATAAAAAGTATTCAACAAACTGAAGTTTCACACTTAAAAATAATTTAAACTATAAAGCTTACAGTAGCAAATACTCAAAAATCATCCTGGAATACACACACTTAGCCTCCAGATTTCTCCTGTGCAGCGAAGCCCACACTACAGTGATTAAGTTATTTCAAGACAACTTCTGTGACTTAAAATGAATTAACGTTTCTAGTATATTCCAGTCATACAACTTTAAGAAAATTATTAGTATACTTTATTATACAGTGCACTCTCCCTTAAAAACAAACCTACTGGTATCTTTGTGTATAGGAGGTTGACATCACCTCTTCTCTCTGCTAGGAATACTAAGAGCACTCCTTAGTCAGAACTGCTGCAAAAAGGTCTCAGCAGTACTTCATCTTTCCATTCACCTTTCTCTTTTGCCCTGAACCCTCTCCTATGTCCAAAAATCTAGTAAAAAAAAGTACACAAATCAGCTTCCAGAATGCCCATAAGAGACATACAAAGAAGACAGACTGTTTTACCTTTCAGACTTCTCTGTCTGGCTTTTCAAAGCAGTATGTGCTTCTGTGCTGGAGACAGTCTCCATGCTGTCCCTATGCAGTTCTACAAAGAGAGATATTAAAAAAAAAATTAAAAAATTGTTACTCTTGTTACAAACAAGAAAGCGTAGTTTTGTAATTTACACAAATACCAAGGCAAGCTTCATATGAAGGAAAAAAAAATAAAATCTTGCATTGTCTACGATAACAAGAAAAAAAAAAAAGACAAAAAAAAAAGACAGGATGAGGTTCTTACCAGGGAGGGAATTCAATATCCGCTTGTCTAAATGTTCAGGAAACAAATCGAGAAAGAGAGGTGCAAGAATGAATGATAACACTTGCACAACTACAAGAAAACAAATTAACTAGAAAAGAGAAGGCAAAATTCTTTGCAACGGATCTACCAGTGATCCGTGAACTCATTTTTGAAAACTACTAATACTGTATTTCCTGTCAAAGAAACATAACATTTATAATTTAAAGAGAACAGATAGAATCTACAGAGCAGCAAAAGGACACCTATAATCATTTCCACCTACCATCTTTAGACTCATTCTCCACAAGTCTGGAAGAAAGGACTGCAGCTCCAGGGTGAAGCTGATGCCTAGCATCTCCTTCATTAGGCACAAAGTTGCTCTCAAAGTCCTGGCTCTGTGAGAGCTCCAGAGCTCCAAACTGCAGCTGTGACGTGCCTGTATCTAACACCAAACATCCATTACAAATACATATACAAAATCCCCAAAATTTTTAAGAGCCATCTATCGCATTTACAAGGGCAAAAGATATACCCTCTAACATGCAAAGTATTTAGGCTATTGCTGAAACTCTGAATAAACTAACGGCCTCTGACCTCAGTTGTGCAAATTAAAATACAGTCACAAAACAGGGACAGTGGCCATTAACTCAGTAATCAGTATTAATCAGCAAGATCTTTTGTAATGCCACTAGGTACTGCAGCAGGTTTTCATACCATGATGAGAAAATAATTTTCATAACACACAGCCTGTGTCTTAAAGTCCTCTGATGACAACAACCATTATGCCAATTCATAATAAGGCTCCATTTCCTAGCTGTTGTGATGCATCCCTGCCTCTTTTAAACCATTTCCAGTCTCCAGGATCCAAGTTAACACTGATCAACACTTTTTATTTCAAACACCAAAGCATACATATCAACTTCCAGAAAAAGATGCCAATTCCTAAGCCATTACTGCTGGCACAACTACTCCTGGTGAGACAAGCGAGGCAGCTCAAATGAAAAACTGCACAGACGGTGGATCTGATTCAAAATCTCAAGAACAGATCTGAAATGGAGAAGTTACCTTCTGCACAGGGCGAAGCAGCACAGTCCTCAACATCACCTTCACCTCGTTCCCCGGCCTTTCCAAGGACACTGCAACAGAAAGACTCGCTCACGTCGCGCAGGGGTTCCTGCAGAACGCCTTCTCGCGGCTCGTGTTCCGAGCACCGACCGGGCCCTCCCAGCCTTTCGCACCACACGCCCCGGCGGGGGCCGGGCGCGGCCGCAGCTGCACCGAGACCGCGTTTTTGGCCTGTCCTCAGGAGAGGCCCCGGAGGCGGCGGCCGAGAGCCTCGGGATGGCGGCTCCCGCGGCCCCGCCAACGTACCTGCTCTCCCTGCCGGGCGATGGAGCCTCCTCCGCGACGCAGCCCCGCGGGCCAGCAGCGCCCAGGCGGGCCGGGCTCTCCATGGGTTCTGCAAGCAGAGCGCCGTCAGCGCCGCCGCGGCCCCCGGGCCCGCCGCACCCCCGCGCCCCGCCCTTACCTGAGGGTCGCTCCCGGTCCGCCCCGCCGCCCCTGGGCGCCCGGCTGCCGATCGGATCGGAGACGATCTCCTGCAAGACAGAGGCAAGGGCCGCGTCAGAGCCGGCCCGGGGTAGGCCGGGGTGGGCGGTGCCGCCGCCGCCGCGCCGGGCACTCACCAGCACGGGGCTCGGGCTCCGCCGGGCCGGCAGCCGGCGGGCCAGCACGCCGAACCAGGCCTGCTCCGCGTCCGCCTCCGCGCCCGCGCCCTGGGGCTGCGAGTCCTCCACGATGAGGCGGGGTGTGTCCTGCTGCGAGAAGCCGGGGTCCAGCTGGCTGCCTCTGCTGCTGCTGCTGCTGCTGCTGCCGCTGCTGCTGCCGCCGCCGCGCTCCATGCAGGGCGCCGCAGGCGGCGGAGCCCAGAAGCCCGTGGGAGCCCAGCCCGGCCCGGCCCTACGCCCCGCTTCCCGCCGCCGCCATCTTGCCGCGCGCCGATTGGCGCGCGCGACCCGCCCGCCCCGCGCCGTTACCGGGGAAACGCGCGAGGGGCGGCGGCGCTGGGGTTGACACGGGCAGCGGGACCGACGGAGGCCGCGGAGCGGGAACGGCGGTGGGCTCGGAGCTGCGCAGCCCTCTCGGCCTCTCCGCCAGCGCCCAGGAGAGACAAAAGAGCCTCGTGTCCTCCGCCCGGCCCGAGCCGGGGCTCGCTCGAGGGCGAAGGCAGCGGTCGCCCTCCTGGCGCACAGGGCGGGCCAGGGGGTTCCTCGCGGTGCCCTTCCGACCGCCTTTTCATCAAAGGTGCAAAATAGCTCCGTGCGCGGTCTCCGGCACAGACCGAGCACCGCGTATCCCGGACAGCCACCACCGGGTATCTCCTTTTCTGGATATAACCGGGGAGTGAAATCCCATTAATTTCCCTGTGTTTATATTACTAAACGGTTATCGAAGAAGCCTTGCGCACAAATTATGACACTGTTGTTGTCTTGCAGCGTTCGACTTCTTGCCTAAAAAATAGCGAGTTTGAATATGTCACCGAAAATCACTGGGAAGAAATGAAACCCTCCCAACACTGCCTTGTGTTAGTGAGCCAGGCATTACTTTATTCTGGCCAAAGATATGTAGCGAATCATTCCAGCTACCTATATTCCTTTCAAGACTTTTCGCATATTTATACATTTTAGCAAATAAAGAAATTAACATGCATTGGTTCTAAGTTACACCATTCTCTTCATTTAATTAGTATTCTATCCCTTATTGGCTAATATTTGGTCCACATTCTTTGGTTCTCTTATAATTCTTCCTTAGTCAGAGAGTCTCCAACTTTCAGGCTATAATGTCCTTGTTAATTCCTGCTATATTTTCTGTTTACTCCAACATGTCTTTGAAGGACCACAAATTCAAGATTCAAGATGTCTGACCTTCAGCTCCCGCAAGCTTTGTTTACTAAAGCTAATCAGAGCTAGTCCACAGAAACACAAAGCTTTGATGATTTAAAGATCAAATTTAAAGATCAAAAATAATTCCTGTACTCTGCACTGGCAAGGCCTAAGCTAAACCCTACGTCTACTGAGAAGATTACAAAGGATTTGGCTATCCTAACAGTTGTCAGAGAGAAAAAAGGGGATGGCAAATAATTTGTTTCTCATATTCACAGCTTAGAACACAACTGTGAATTTGTTTTTGTGAACTGAAGTAGATTTAAATTAAGACAAAACATAAATAAGCCAAAATATTTAAAAAGGCTAAAGAAGTTCTAAAAATTATGCAATCTCTAACATTTAAGACTTTTTTTTTTTTTTTAAAGTAGTAGCAAAGGGGTATAGTTGATCTTAGTCTGAAATAGGAAGCTGGATTAGATTATCTCCGGGATGTCCTTCCGGTCTCGTTTTTCTGCAGTTCAATACTTTTGCATGAACCTGGGTAGGACAAAATTGGGAGCTCAGTCCAGGTGGTCAAATTTGTTAATGCCAAATGCATGGCTTTACCTGAACAGAGGAAGCTGTGAAAGACATATACACAGTTATGGTGGAGAGTGTTGCATTATTATTTCTTTGCACTGCTCAGTAAGGCTGCTGGCAACCCACACAGTTTAGTCTGCAAAAAAAATCTTAGTAATATTCCATTTGTGCTCATTTTTTTATGCTTGTGCTTTGCCTGACCATTTCAGCTATATTTTTTTTGACTGGCTTTAGTTATGAGGAAAGATTAAACAAAAATGTAAGAATTCTGGCCACTTTGTATTTAATATTTAATTGATTAAAAATCACCTTGGCTTCAAAGAAGAATTGCCATTTAAGTATGATTTAGAACTTTTATTCATACGGATATTTTTAGCTGGTGAGGACAGGAAGTCATCGTCCCAGGCTACAGGACTGAGAAACTGAAATTGTGTAGATTGTTCTTCCCATGATATGAAACTCCTTTTTACGCTATTTTGATCCTACTTTCTAAATCCATTTTTACAGATATCATTTACCTGTGATTCATCATCCTCCATTGTTTGAGGTAATCCTTTAGTCTCCTTTTGCCACTCTTCTTCTGTGATGTTTGTCAGGACCTCTAATATCTGTAATCAGCCCAGTCAGATTTTGGTATTTCATGGGTGTGCCAGCTACTGCTGCAGTGCATGAAAGCAGAATTTTACACCATAATTGCGATACAGGTCTATTATATGGTTCCAGAGTGTGAATTTACAGGGAAAAGGAGGAACTTAATAGGCTGGAAATCCCTCACTTCACTGCCTTATGCAGCGCACACACACTAGGACTCAAGCCTATTCTACCGCAATTCTACCGTGACCACGGACAGCTCTGATCCACATCAGAAATCAACAGAAATACCATTGTTCTATGACCTGATGGTACAGCAGAAGAATGCAAATGGATCCCACCACCAGAACTCATGTTTTAATTGAAAGTCTTCCCCAGAGATTCTAGTCTCTGTGTTTGGATATTCTTTTTTTAAGCTTTCACTCCAATTTGCATGTCGCCTGTTTCATTTCTACTTGGCAGAAAGCCAGCTGGAGGAGTATCTCTGCACTGCAGTGAAAAGCTGCAGCTCTGGAAAGCTACCATGTCAAAAATAAGCAGCAAGACTGAATCACCTGAAAACAGAAGGTACTTCTACTAGCTGTTTATTTGCAGGTTTATTGTTTTATTTACATATCTACCTGATCAGTGCAATCCCCAAGACAAACTAAATTGTTGCTGCTATCTAGGTTACAACACAGAGAAATAAATTAAACTCTTTTGATACATTAATTCTCTATTTCATAAAGATCATAGCCAGTGGTGTCACTACAATTTAATGTGAAAAAGACTTATTGCATCATCTCCTAATTTATGTTGAGAGCTAGAGCACCTTTTAAGATCTCAGTTTGAGAAAACTCCCTAAGCTAGTAACATCAATTGTAGCCTGCAGAGATAAATATTCTGTATTTTCCTCCCTTTCTGTGGTTGTCTTATTTCCTGATTATCTTCTGTTGGAGTCCTGTGACGCTATAGGTCCACATGTGCTTGCCAAAATGTCGACTGTCAGAACCTTCTGAGGTTTCAAGTATGTCCTCAATGCAGGCTTGGTGTGTATGAGGGAGCAAAACAGGGCAGGACTTATCTGCCCATCAAGTTCCTAAACTGTAGCTCTGGAAATCTTGTGGACTGCAGGAGCAGAAGCCTGACACTGTTTTAGGAAATGCTTCACATTATTGCTGACTTGTTTTACCATAGCTGGCTTTCCTGTCAGAAAAGACATGGGTTTTTTAATCTGAAATTACTTTCTGGTGCCTCTCCCTTGTTCAGCATGCAGAAGTCTCATACGTTGAGGTTGCTTAGCTTTTGCATATAGAAACACAGAATCATCAAGGTTGTAAGAGACCTTCAAGATCATCCAGTCCAACCATCTACCTGGCACTGCCACTGTAAGCCCTAAGCCACTAAAACCACATCACCCCGCACCAGATCCAAACAGCTCTTGAACACCTCCAGGGATGATTACTCCACCACTTCCCTGGGCAACCTGTTTCAATGCCTGACCACCCAAACAGTGAAAAAAAGTTTTCTGATATCCAGTCTGGATCTCCCCTGTCTCAGCTTGAGGCCATCTGCATTGAACTGCTTTGGAGCTTGGCTGGCCAGAATTGTGAGCAACACGGACTTGGGCCCTGAGTTAGGGCCTCTCCAGTCAGCCCAGACAGTAAGAATTGCTTGCACCGTGACCTGTCAGCACAGCCATGAGCAGCTCTCACCAGTTTTGCACTGGTGGCTAGCAATGGTCATATTGTTCTTGCATCTTGTGTATCTGGAATCCAGGAAATCCCATCACTTATTGCTGGAGAGCATCACACTTGTCTTTATTTGAACAGGAAGAACCACCAGGAAGCGATGAAGTCCTGACCTTCTCACTGCCATGCAATGGAGGAGAGAGAAGGTGAATGATGCTGCCAAGCCTTGGAATCTCCAGCACTGATGGCTTTCATGATTTATTGTGGGTATTGCAGCAACTCAACACCAGGCATTTAAAAATCTCCGTGGATTTCTCTATTGAAGTAACTAAATTCTAAACTAAACTAAAAACAAAACCAACTTCACCTTCTTTCAAAGGTCTGAGCATCCGAGCTTGCCGCTGTGCCGTTCTGTCCATCCTGACGGAAGGGACCAAGACCCCGCGCCCCAGCGCCGGCTGGAGCTCACCGGCAGCCGCCGTGCCGGCACGACCGGCCTCAGGCCGGCAGAGCGGGGGTGACAGGGCCGGGCCGGGCCGGGCCGGGCCGTGCGAGCAGCGGGGCCCCGGGGCCGTCCGGGGGGCGGCCCGGGGGCGGGGCGCTGGGGCCCGGGGCGGGGCGCTGGGGCGCCGGCCACGCCCTCTCTCCGCAGTACCTCAGGCCCACGTGCCAGCTCGGCCAATCAGGGAGGGGCTCGGAGCGCTTTAAGAGCCGCGCGCCAGTGAGCGCGCGCTGCAGCAGCGGCCGCAGTGTTGCCATGGAGACGGCGGCCGGGCCGGTCTCTATGGACACGGCGGCGCGGCTGCCGGGAGGGCGGCGGCACGCGCTGCTCGCCGTCATCGGGGAGATCGGGACGGAGCCGGAGCGGGGCGCGCTGCGCGGGGCCCTGGAGCGCGGTGAGCAGCGGAGGCGCGGCGGAGGGCCCGAGGCGAGGCGGGGGCGGCCCCTGCCCCCGAGCGGCGCGAGGATGCGCGCCTGCCGCGCCGTTCCCGCTGCCGCCTGGGCCGAGGCGGAGCTGCCGGTGCCCTCCCCGCCCTGCGGTACCACCGTCCCGCCGCAGGGCTTCGTTCCCGCTCTTCCCGGAGGGACGGCGGCAGGGGTGGAGCCTCGCAGGCAGCGGCTGCGGGAAGGGTCGAGGCGCTACTGGGGCCGCGGGACGGGGGCGGAGGCCGCGGGCGTCGAGCGGAGGCCGCGGGCGTCGGGCGGGGCCCCGCGGGGTCGGGCGGGGCTCGGGCCCCCGGCGCAATGCGGGCCCGGTCTCTGCGGCGGCAGGCGGCCTCCGTGGTGCAGCGACCCGGCCGCACCTGCGGACAGCCAGGCAGGACACGGCTGTAGAATTTTTTTCTCCCCTGAGCATTCCTTTATTTGCTTTAGTGACACGCAGTTAACGCTGTTTTTGAATGTCTTAAAGCTTGAAGGTATTTCATGGTTCTTTTTCCCCTCCGTCTCTGTTTTATTAGTGGGTTGATGAATTGCATTTTGTTTCCATCTTACCCCAAAGTTCTGTCTTCTTGGAGGAATTGTCTTGTTGGACTGTTCCCTGTGGTACCAGGGACAGCTGTGAACAGGGCTCTGTTGTGATGTGGCTTCTCCTTGTCTACAGGGCGACTGCATGAACCAGAGTAAGGGAGCGACATAGCATGTCACTCACACTATGCTTCAGGAGTGACACAGTGCAGGATAGGGCTGTCATAACATTTTGCTCCTTTGTTATCCATATCCTGATAGCACCCAGAGGCCTCAGCAATGAATTAGCCTTTGTATATTAGATACAGTGTTGTTTAAAATTAAGGGAGGAGGTGGTGAGATGGTAGTTCTTCCTTTGCGGCAGTTTCTGATAGTTTCTAGCAAAAAGAGAAAGGATAGGTGCTCATCTACATCATGACCTTAAGGGAATCCCTGTTCCAATAAGCAGTTAGTACATCTTCAAGAAAAAAGGTCACAGCCTTCTGTTTCTGTGGGCACTTCTCCCCCCCGCTCCCCATTTCCAAGGCACATTGATTTGAAAGATGCCAAGGATAAGTTATAACTGTTGGCCAAATTATGTTATTAGAGATACTTCTGTGACTGTTTTCCTCTCAAGCATCATCAGTACTGAGGAACAGATGGACAGTGCAATTTAAGAGAGGGATGGGTGTAAAAATGTCACATCTTGTCTAATTTCTCTACTTCATATTTTCCAGCTGTCTCTGCTGGCAGGCCACTTACCAGCTGCTTCAAGAGGGGTGTTTCATGCCTTTTCCAAGGGATGGCTTTAGTCAGTAGAGGTAGATGAGATTATGACAATTTGGCCTCTGAAAGACCTTCTTTGAAGGGGCTACTGCTTCCTGCACAATAGGGTGATCATCTTCACTTGGCACTTCACTGACCTGATGTGCCAACCTACACCCTTATCCATTCTCTGAAACTTTGAAATAGCGACAAATCAGACTGTAAACTAGTGGATTTCACTCTGATTCTGCAGTCATATGCTGATAACCTGGAAATTCCCATTGCAGAGGAAAAAGAAAACCATTTGCAACATAAATTGTAATTGCCACAGGAGAAGTAAATTCTCCCATTGGCCTTCACTGACTAGAAACCTGCTGAAATTCTGCCAAGTGCAAACACTTCTTTCATTTGCATGAGAGGGAGCCATTTCAGCAGTACTGGTAACTTACTGACAGTAAAAGTGAACTATTTGGGGAGCTGTAAACCTGGTTTTCAGTCTTTCCTCTGTCACTGACATGGAGTAGGACCTCCAGCAAATTAGAGGAGTTTTCCCCACTACGAAATGGGAGAATGACCTCTTCTTGAAATAGACCAAGATTTGCAAATTGGAAGAAAGAAATGAAAAACAAGAATGGTTAAAATGGCAGCAGAGTCTGGAGATCTGTCTAGTCAAACTATTGTGATTTGCAGATGTCTGTACCCTTGATTCAGAGACTTCAAGAAATGTGGAAATGGCACACATATGATGATTCCTGTTTCTTAAGTGTTAGGTGCTAGAGGGGGCTCACATGAGGGTTGTGTGAGGGTAGAACAGGCTGCTGAGCAGTGAATACAAAGGAGGAAAAAGCTGGGGTTTGTTTTATGTCTGTTCTGTTGGCTGTGGCACCCTGTCTGCACAAAAACCCCCAAACAAACAACAAAGTCAGCACTCAAAGAGATTTTTTCAGTCTATAAATCTCTTGCCCCGACTGATCCAAGAAGTATGTTTTATCCAGACTTCTTTCTGTACCTTGGTTCAGGAGAATGCAATAGTGACTATAGAACGTTACAGAACCTGCTTTTTTACAGGTGTAGAGCTTTGTAGGCTGTGACTTTAACCTTGGGATGCTTGAATGACGCTTTTTCCAAAATGCTGTCTAATAAATAATGGTCTTTTTTTCTGTTCCTGTGTGACTTTTGTCTAATTTTGAAACCATATCTGGAAGACTAGGTCTAGTATTGGGAGGAAATGCCAAATCTTTTAAGCCAATTACCTCAGCAGGAAATAAAACATTCACAAGGGCATAAGGAATGAGATGGAAAACTGATGAGTCACATGGTCCCTTACCCAGGCTTTTCACGTGCAAAGAGCTTGAACGTTTAGAAACCTTATTATAGTATAGTCTGCACTCTCGTGGCAGAGGATTCTAATCAACAATGCTCTGACTCCTGTGCCATGGAGTGATAAACTGGAATTGTGGCAAGCTGCGAGAGATTATAAGTAACCTCAGACTACCTGTAGGGGAAAAAGGTTGAATAAATACAACAGTGAGTGAAATAATTTCGCTCTTCCCTTTCCTTGCTCTGAAAGAGCATCTATTCTTTCTGCATCCTAGAAGATGTAGCAGTACCTCAAATAGCACTTACTGCTGCAATAGGACACGATGACAATGACGCAGCAGCTACAGTCAGCAGGATTTGCCCTGCAGAGTGCTACCTTTTTCCTGTCTAGGTCAGAATGTTCATCAGTACTGCATTAAGATGCTCTTATACTGGACATTTGTTTAAACAATTGTGCTGTCTAAGAGTGTAGCATAGAAAAACATTTTGTTCACCCTCTTGCTCCCTATCTTTTATTACATGTTTCATTTGTTTGTATCCCGCGTCCAAACTGAAAGGTGCTGGTAGGTTGTTTGTCTTGTTTGTTTTTCCTGTTTTGTTTTGGTTTTTTTCCCTAAGTTCAGAGGATTTACGGAGGGTTTTTTGTGCATTCTGCAGAGCAGACTGTCAGCTAACAAATAAGCTCTATTAGTCTGCTGTGTCAGGTGTCACCAGAAAAAGAAACAAACACGAAGTTTTCTTTAGCTGCTACAGACCCTGAGACCTGTGTGATGCAATGATTACGAACTCTCTCTCTTCGTATGTGTAGAAAGCTGGAGCTTGTATCCTTGAGGATCCTGTCCTGCCAGAGGCCAGCAGAAGCTGTTGCACAACCTGGAAAACTAGAACTGCAGTAAATGGGAATGATGTCTGCATGAAAAATCAACACGTGTCCCTTGAAAGAAAGCAGATATCAGAGGCAATAGAACTTTGCATTTTATGCAAGAGAGATGGTGGAAGAACTCTTAGGGAGGACCCCATCAATAAGTACTGGGGCTGAAATTCTTATTTCAGTTAACCTTAGAAGTCTGGCCTTCAACATCTGTACTTCAGCAGGCATGAGCACCAGAGGCTGGAGTAGGGATTCTTGCTGATATCCTGGTTTTGTTCATGGTGCCATAGTGTAGTGTTGCACCATCTAGGAGAGGCTCTTCCCTACTGGGATGTGAAGATCTGTGGTCTGTAGTGTTTGGTGTCTTCTAGAATGTACAACTGTTCACACTGAGGTCTGAAGGTGACTTCCCCAGTATGGCTTGGTGCCACTTGCTCTGGGAGCAGACGCAGCTTCCTGCTGTGATATGAAGGCAATTAGCTTGCAAAGACTATATAGATTAAAGAGCAAACTCAAAGGGTCTCAGTGGGATTAGGGGCTTTGAAGGAGTGATTAGGCAGAGCCAGTTGTGGGGAAGCTTTTGTGACTTGGAGGATGCACAGGCTATAAGAGCAGAGAAACTGGTGTCTGAGCTGTCAGTAACATAACCAGCCAGTAGCCCATCTCTACAGGTGACCAATGCTGGACAGCACAGAAGATGTAAAACTAACATTATGTATTTGCTTGGTTAGACAGCAGTGTAACTTATTTGGCCTCATTCCTTGTAGCTTATTGTCTTCCCTTGCCTGAAGCCCAAGTTGAATGAAAACTTTCTCACTGCATGTCCTTCAGGGAGAAAAGTTTTATGGAAGGTAAGCAACTTACAGCCCCTCTGCTTCTGAAGGCTTTCTTGATCCTAAGTATGGTCATCTAGAAGAGCATCACTGGTCCTTGTCTGTCCTGTTAACTTTTTCTCTGTTTGCATTTCTGGAGTAGATGAAATGACAGCTCACTGTTTTGTTGTTTGTTTTTTTTCCCCCAGGAATTCGTTCCTGGAACATTAATACTCTCTACTGTGACCTGAATCAGCAACTGCGGCTCTTTGTAACCCGACATCTGGCTCAGTTTTCTTCCGAAGTCAAAGGTCAGCTTTCTGGTTTATAGGCATTAACTTTTACTTCTGTTGGATCTGGGGAAAAAAAACCCCAAAAAAACCAACAACAACAGGATAAAACTGATTGTGATTCAATTAGTGACTTGTTTGCCCAGGATTCTGCAGAACTGAATGCTAAAGAACCATCTTAAAGGTATGTTTGATGCAATGAATTTAACTTAGAATTACATATCTTATTACAGAGAATGGTGTTGAATAGAAATATGTGCTGTTTAAAAACCTATTAAACCAGTAAGTCGGAATTCGTCTGTCCATCTTCTGTACTTTATTGAGGTGGCACAATATCGTTTTACTTCATTAGCTATTTACTATCTATGCGAGTAGTATGTAAGAGTAGTCAGATGACTTTCTGAATTCCTCTTCTTGAAGGCCTATCTCCCTTTCTGAGAACAATGAATAAGAGCATTATAAAAAAATCACATTAGCAGTTAGAAAGTGTGCTTACCTAGCTTGATAAAAGCTTTAACTCTGATTATAATACTTTTACGTAATGTATGTTAAGTTACTATAGTAAGCACAGATGACACTGTTGTGAAATCTATTTTATATAAAACTGTCTTATAGCTCACTGTATGTTTTACACTGTTGTCAAAGCTTCTGAATGTATTTTTCCAGTTGAGAAAGCTGTTCTCCTAATGGACAGCTGTGAAAGAAAGTACCTGGACTCTTCTCAAATGTACCACTGACTGAGAGGTCTCAACTCTCCTGTGACTTTAACATGGGAATGAAAAGTTGCCCTCCTTGCAAGGCAATGTGTGCATGTGTATGCATTTAGGGATTAAAATACTCTGTATGAAACATATCAATTGAAACACTCAGCAGAAGATGTCTCAGTTTGAAGCAGCTGTAACAGGGCCTGTGGTACAAATAGACCAAAGCACTAATAAGATACTGTGAGTATAACATTTGCCCAAGAATTCATCTAAGTCAGAGTTGAAATATCTGGATTAATATTAGCAAAGTGTATCCCATTCACTTCCCTTGCTTGGTTTCTGAGGAGCAAAGGGTGATGAACCTGTTGCCAGTCTATGAAGACAGTTCCATGAGGGATCTGAGGAACTGCAAGTCTGTTAACCAACTATCAGGCCTATTGAGCAAATCAGCAGCAACTATAATAAAAGACAGGATTTGTGTCTACCTGGGAGGAGTTCTGCAAAGGGAAGTTCTGCTTTTCAAATGTCTTGTAGCTCTTTAAAGAGACCAGCAAACTTACAGGTAAGTGATTTAATGTACCAGGCAAAAATGTTTTGGGAATCTAAGTCCCTGAAGTCTGTTTAAGGAAGCCTATGGGCCACAGATTTAGGGGCCGGGCTTTGGTATGTAGAAGTTACTGAGAGAAGGATGGGTAGTAAACAGAAATTCTGATGTAAACTGTCTGTAGAGACTTGGTCCTGAACTGGAGGCTTGCAGCTTAACGTGGTACTAGGCATGCTGCCACTCTTCGTCAGAGCCCCTTGCCATCATTGGACATCTGCAGAGTTTCCTGTAGGACTACACATTCCTGCTAGCTCTGCACAGGATCTCTTTTCTCTAGTACATTTTTGGGGAAAGGAAAAGTGTAGCCAGCTCTCAGCTGCGCCTGATTCTGATGTGCTTAGAGGTAGACTTAACTCCACTTAAGCTGCTTTTAGTTTGACTAGGGGATTTAAAATAGCTCAACAGCCATCCCAGTGATCTTTTCTTTCAAATTATACTTTGTGTTGGCCTTCAAAAAACTTTTTATAAATAGCTAATGACATAATTGAAAATCAAGTGATTAAAAAAATACCATTCAGGTTGAATTTGATGGAACAAATTCTTGAAATAATGAAACATTGATATATACTTTTCTTGCCTCTGTAAAAGGATTATGAGAACTATTAAACACTTTTGAGTATTAGCTTGCATTTTTCTTTGGAAACTTAATGCTTTATGCTGAAAGCCATGAGGGTTTGTGTAAGAGTCTAATAACTAGCTGCCTTGCAGGAAGATGACCTTCAGGCTCTGAAGCCTTTCATGTTCAACCTAATAGTCATCCTTCACATCCTACTGATGCCTTTGTTTTACATTTAGTGCCAGTTGAGGATACGTCTGCCACAGCTCACTGAGAATGTGGCAAAGTTACATTATAGTTCCTAAAGGCAGCTGCCTTTTTAGATGAGCACTCCTAGAAGGCTTTTAACTCAGACCAGGAGAAGAATCTGTTTTACTGCCTGTGTGGAACATACAGGCGGCTACAAAGAGGATGGAGGCTTTCCCTTCACAAGGGGCAGACTGCAAGTTGCATTGGGAGAGTATTCAATTCAGTAGGAAATTTTTTTTTTCCTCCTGTGAGAACAATCAGTCACAGGAAAAACCTCCCAAGGGTCATGGTAGAGTCCTCATCACTGGAGGTTTTCAGGATGTAACTGGACAGGGTGCTAGATAATACAATTTATGTGTCTTTTCCCATGAGAAGTTGAACCAGGTTATCTTCTGAGGATCCCTTTCAACCTGGGCTGTTCTGTGCTTCTGTGAATTCAGCTTTGCAACAGTGAAAGGACAGGGAGTTTTACTCCTGGCACAAACCAGGTTGATATTAAGTTACAAATCTGATAGGGCGCAAAGGCAAATACACAAGCCCACCGTGCACATCTTAGTCTCAAAGTCTGAATTTGATCTTCCTTTTACAGTAACAAATATAGGTCAATGTTTTTACTTGTGCAAGTGATTCATCTTCCTGGAACGTGGAATGGCTTGGAGTGTCAATTTATGCCATGTGCTTTTTCCACTGCACTGCTTAGTTAGTCTTCAGTGATCAGTATCAAGTGCATGACAGTAAAAAAAGCTGCCTTGTTTATTCAAATCATAGCTTCTAGATAGTACAGATGATAAGGTTGTGTGTTCAAGCAAAAGCTGTTTTAGACAAGAGGCAAAAGACCGGTTGCTTGTGAAAATTAAATTACAGTGAAAGTGTATGTTCCTTACAGCTGTGGCCTCTTGCTAGAGAGACTTCTGTAACATAGATCATTCAGTGATGGATTTTATTCATCTCTTGGCTGTTAATAAAAGGACTGCTATATCCTTAATTTGCATGTTCAGGTAGCAAAAAAGTCAGTAGCTAGCACTATTTTTTTTTTTCACAGATGCAACAATGATTCTTTGAACTTTGGATGTGATTTGCAGTCCTTGAGCAATTAACTGTCCTACATCTTTTGTCTGCCAACGTACTTCTGACCAGAGAAATACCAAAGTGAGCATTTGTCAGCTTCTGTGCTTCTTCCTCATGTGTTTGAGGGCTGTATTTACTCTCATAGTAACCACACTGAGCATGACCTTAAAGATCCCATCAATTGCAGTCTCCTAAAATAGAGTTTCCCATGCTGTAAGTGCAGCCCGTGTTTCTCGTTGGTACACGTGGCTGCAACAATCCCAAGCACTGCTCTTTCCTCCTTTTCGGGTTGTCTATGGATACAGTGAGCAGCATGAATCACAGTGCAGACTTACATGACATACCTTATGAAATAATGATTGCACTATATCAGTACAGCCTTTGAGATTTTGACAAGCTTATTTGTTTTTTATTAAGAAGTAAGGTCATATTTTCTGTAAAGCCATGCTGATTGACATTAATGTAGTATTTCTGTTTGAATCTTTACTGCTGATGGGTTTTCCAGTCTTCTAGGACTTAAATGCCAGGGTGCTGGAGTTCAGATTGGAACCTGAGAGCTTCTTAGTCAATCTTGGATCTTGTACAGAAATTATCTTTTTGCATTTACTTGGTCTGATTGCTGCAATCTCCCACCACCATTACTGTTAAAATTTGATCGTCTTTAAAATATATTTTTATTTCTTTCAAATACAGAACGGGAATATTTACTGGATATTTTTGGCTCTATTTGACCTGCAGAGCTTAGTTTTAAAACAAGAGATAGCACAAAAGCGAAAACATGAAAGACCACATATATAGAACTTAATTTCAAAATGCTGCTTTTACCATCTTTAGCAGATGTTTTAATGGTAAGAGAGCTTCTCTGGACTACATATGAACTACATATCCTCAGGGTTCTCTTTGACAAATAACACCGGTCTGCATTTCACACATCTGATGCCAGCATACTGACCCTGCTTTAGCCTGTTGGGCCAAGGAGTTGTCAGGTTTAATCTGTTTGCCTTTTGTATTTCAGACTGTTCCTTTGTTCCTGCCATGAGTGCTGTGGTTCTCACTATGGCACCCAAAAGTTACGGGGAAGATAAGAAACTAGAGCCCCAATAAGCTATTTTGCACTTCAGCTGGGCAGAGGCTCAGCAAACAACAGTTTCTTGCTTTTGTGCTGTTCTGCCCAAATGGTTTTACTGACTGAAAGGGCAAATGGTGCTTCTTTTGCCCTAAAATTCATGTAAGCTTTAAACTGACCCTGTGCAACTCACATTTCTGTATGTATTTATTGTATATTTGAAATTGCTGAGGCTTCAATGAATCGTACAGATCTATTCATGGGAAGCATCATTCCTATGGAAGAAGTGATTTTTCACAGCTGCTCTGGTTCTGTTAAGCTTCTCTGCTGAATATCGAGGGGAAAATTCTGTTCAACTTTTTAAAAGCAAGTAAGATCAAAGGAAATGCCTTACTGGTTCAGATCAGGGGTCTACCAAACCCCAATGATTACCCTTTCCCCCTTATAGGTCCCTGCCTATCTATGCACAATGCTAGAATGAGGGATGTTCAGACCATGAGCAACTCCTTCTAGTAAAAGCTGTTTGACTCCTCTTGAATCTAGACTCTACAAATGCTATCTGCCTCCACAGTCATGTGTAGCAGCATGTTTCTGAAATTCACTGACTGCTATCTGGAGAAGAAATTCCTCTTCTATTTTTATTTGATCTAGCTTTCCTGGGTGCTCCCTAGCTTCTACCATTTGAGAGGTAATGACCCCATCTTCTAGCTTTGACTTTTTTTCTATTTTATTTTTTTTCCTAAATTGGAGAGTTCCTTTTGAGACTATTATGATAATGCCACTGTTTGAACATTTTAATCATTTTGGTTTTCTATGCTAAACCTGAATTGATAGACACAACACTTTATGATCTTCATAAGGAGCAACAGCACGCATTGTTCTCCCAGATCTTTTTCCCTCATGGAGTTCATGAAACTTTTAAAGAATTGAAAAAACTGATCACCTGCGAACAAGGTCCATTATTTATGAACTTTAGCAAAATATTGGATTCTTTATTTTAGTGAATACTCAGTGTTATTGCCTTTTTATAATTGTGGGCCCTATTTATGGTGCGGTGCTTATATGATTTCTTGTAATACTTGAAACTATAAGATTTCCAATTCTTATCCTTAACTCTTGTTCTTGAGTGATATCACCACAAAGCAAACCCTCCTACCTGCACTCCAGACTTCAGCAGCATCTGGAATCTGGCTGGCTTCCACAAAACTGGACTGAGACCTGTGCATGGCTGGCCCAGGGGCTGGAAGCTGGGGCCTCTTGATGGAAAGCTGGAATGACAGTTAGGGTTCAGCATCTGAGTGTGAAGACGGCATTTTTTCTGACAACTCGGGCATTTCAAGGGTTGCAGGTGTGGTTTTTATCAACTTTATATAAGTTTTTTTAATTTTATTTTTTTCCTCAGCAAGACACCTGCCATCTTTTAGTATGTAACCCATTTTAATGCTTCTGGTTGTTTTTTTTTTTGTTGTTGCTGTTGGTTTGTTGGGTTTTTTGGGGTTTTTTTGCCTAGAGGAGCGTTTTCTTTACGTTGATGATGTAGATTTATTCTCTGTTCATTGTTTTTTTAATAAGCGTTCAAAAATTCTGAGTGAGCCAATTAAGAACAAAAAAAAAAGGGGGGGGGAGGGGACATATGCTTCCACTCAATGCCAGCAGAAAACCAGCAAAGGCTGTTGAAGACATTTTCTCCATCTTGTCCAGTGACTGAGAGCTGTTAATTTTATAATGGTTAATGGATGATCTGTATGATGCAGAACAGTTCTTTAAACCGTGCTCCAGTAACTATTTCATGTTGTCCATCACAGTAGTTGCACACAGAATAAGGGCAGGGGGGAGGGTTGTTGGTAGTTGTGGGTTTGGCTTTATTTTTTTTTGTGTTGCAGTGACATATTTTTATATGCCTTTTTGACAAAGGCAGCATTCTCTTGGTGGCCATGTGCATTGTAAGCACAGCAGCTGCTGTGACACAGGGACCTCCCAAATAAGACAAGTTCTAATACATGCTGCTTTTGGAGTCTTCATGTTGCTCCATGTTTAGCAGAGGTGTTAGAGCTAGAGATACTTAGTACAAGTTAATACAAGCCTTGGGTGGTTTGGGTTTTGGTTTTTTTGGTGTTTGTTTTTGGTTTGGGGTTTGTTGTGAATGCTGCTAGGATTCTGGCATCAGTCGCATCTAGATTTTGGTAAGGAAAGCCTTGTGAATGTGTTGTGTATCGTTATTTTGCCATAGCTCTACACACTTTTCTCTAGTATCCCTAATGCAGTGGCTTAGAATAGGCTTTTCCAGTCCTTGTCAACTGGACCTTGCTAAGGCAAACAAGATGAGCCAAGGGGAAGAAGGATTAAGTAGGAAAATAATCTTTAACGTGTGACAGTTTCAGCAGCTGTGTATAATTTTCTGACAGATTTTTTTGATCTGTTTCCCTCTACTGTGCTGTGAATGCAGCTCCCCAACTCACTTCCTTTGCTTTTAAAGAATCCCTGGTACTGGTGTGGGCTCACGGACTGAGTCTGTGATCAGCTGCTCTCAATTCCTGTTTACCCAAGTCTTCCACTCAGGTTAGTAGCTTTGGGTGCTCCATGCTGCTGTCGTTCAGGGGCTGAGGACCAAGGCTGAGCCGTTACCGAATGCAATCTCATGGTTTGGCTGTCAGGTTCTGCTGTACTTCCCATGGTGGCTTCATGGGGTAGAAAGCCACTCACAGACAGCAAATGTGCCCTATCTCACTGCTCCAGCGCAGAGTAATGGGTGGTATTAATGTGCCAGATGCCAGAGAAACAGGCCATGCCATCAGCACTAGGTGCTTGTGCACCCTGGCAATGGTGGCAGGCCCTCAGCAAAGAGGACAAGGCTGCGGCTGCTGCTCTGCTGCACCCTGCACAGCCAGTGGGACCCAACGGAACTCCTGAAGTGATCTCATCTAGAATCTGAGCTGCTATTTTGGGAAATAAAATCTTCTAAGTCCATATTCAAAAGAGTGGAAAAACAGTGTGGACAGCGCCTGTTAATCCTATTTTGCACTGAGATTAATTGTTGTCATGTGCTACTGTAATTTTAATGCCATAATTCCTATCTCCTTAGAAAACAGATGTCCCACAGTCTGACTGGCTCTGTTCCAGGATTTTGCCTTGCTTTATTAACTATGGCATTGCTGGAACATGTGCCTCTTTTTTCCCCCCTGTAAGAATTTAACATTTCAGACCAGAGGCACCATTTTCCCCTCCTGATCTGATGTTGCTTCTTTCCTGGTAATCTGAGATGATGTGCTTTTTGCTTGATACTGAGAAATTATGATTTTCCTTGTGCTAGAAAATCAGGAATTCTAAAGTGGAGTTAATGGGGATCAGTAAGGGCTTGTGCCTAGAGGTTGCTTTTGAAGTACCAACTTATTTTCATTCTCTTCTGTATAGTGGAATGCCTTGCTGCTTTAGGGGATTGTGTGGACAGGCAATCAGCTTTTCCTTATTTCTTGCTATGACACATGTTACTGCAGAGGATCCACACCAGATCCCTAACCCATCTGTAATTCTGTAATCTTTTTTCTTTTCTTTTCTTTTTTACTTTTTACTTTATCCTGGTGGTCTGTGTGAAACAGTAGTGGAACAAATGGATCAATTCCTGAGCTTGAGCTTTGGAATACGAAGAACACTGCAAAGAAAATTTAATTCACTACCTGAACACAGTCTCCTGTTTTTGTTTTAAACCAAATGCATGTTTTAGGTATTGTTTGTGGGGTTTTTTGGGGAAGTGTCATGATTTTTGTGTTTTGTACACTTTTAGGTCTTTTAGGTAAGGTGTTCTTTTATTTAAATGCATCATTGATCTGTTATAAACCATGGGTAATTATCATAGAATCTCCTGAGTTGGAAGGGACCCACAAAGATCAAGTCCAACTTCTGTCCCTGTACAGGACATCCCCAACAGTCCCACCATGTCCCTGAGAATGTTGTTCAAATGCTCCTTGAGCTCTGACAGCCTTGGGACCATGACCACTGCCCTGTGGAACTTGTTCAGTGCCCAACTACCCTCTGGGGGAAGAACCTTTTCCTAATATCCAACCTAAACCTCCCTTGACACAGCTCCAACTGTTCCCTTGGGTCACAAGAGTGAAGAGATCAGTGCCTGCCCCTCTGCTTCCCCTTTTGAGAGCCTGATGAGCTCTGCCCTCAGTCTCCTCCAGCTGAATAGACCAAGTGCCCTCAGCTCCTCCTCATATGGCTTCCCATCAAGGCCTCTCACCATCTTTGTAGCTCCTCTTTGGATGTTCTTTAACAGCTTTAGGTCTTTCTTATACTGTGGTGCCCAAAACTGGCCCCAGGACTTGAGGCGAGGCTGTCCCAGTGCAGAGTAGAGTGGGACCATCACCTCCCTTGCCCACCTGGCGATGCTTTGCCTGATGCCCACCAGGACACGGTTGGCCTTCCTGGCTTCCGGGGCACTGCTGACTCATATCCAGCTTGCCATCGACCAGGACCCCCAGGTCCCTTCCCACAGCTGCTCTCCAGCCTCTCATTCCCCAGTCTGTCTGTACATCCAGGGTCACCTCACCCTAGCTGCAGAATCCAGCACTTGTCCTTGTTAAACTTCATATGGCTGGTGATTGCCCAGCCTTCTAATTTGGCAAGGTTCCTCTGCAGGGCCTCCCTGCCTTCGAGGGAGTCAACAGCTCCTCTCAGTTTAGTATCATCAGCAAACTTACTCAGTATCCCTTTGAGTGCAGAACCTGAGTCATTTATGAAGAGGACTGTGCCTAAACAGAGTACTACAGGCACACATGTTAATTAAAGGAAAATATTCAACATAGCCAAGAATTCCTGCTGTCATGGGGGGAAATGGTAGAGAATAAGCTTTCTGCCATAGATGTTCTATATGGGGCTCCTCTGCTGCAGGGGCAGTGAGACTGCTGTAGTGGAAAGCTGAGCCAGTACAGGTCACTGCTGTGGTCGACCTGCTCCCTCTCCCATCCTCCCTTAGGACTGATGTGTGTGGGAGCTGCTGGCAAAGCTGTCAGTACCATGCTAGTGGGGGAAATCCCGACGCACACATGCTTATTTGAGAGTAAGTCTTCACAAACCAGACTCTGTTGATATAATTATTCAACTAGAAATAAACCAATGCAGTTATTTTCTACTAAGAATTAGTCCTTATACATGACACAGACAGAAATAATGCTTGGTGAGGTTTTTCCTCGGTTTTTTGCACTTTATCTCCATGGATAACTAACTTTCCAATTTTGCAAGTTTCTTTGCTCAAAGCTCCTGGAGTTGAAATCACCACAGTCGTGATTTCTAAAGTTAAAACTTGCCCCATTAAATTATTACTCGTGCTTCTAAAACCAGACCTTGTGGTTAAATGTTGTTGGCAGTTCATGGAATTCAAAATCTTGAAGTGCATACAGAGGCAAAGAATAACTGGGTTTGTCCTGGAACAATCTCTTTTATCCTTCAAGGACAGAGGGAGTACATTGAGCTGAGCCAGTCCTGCTGTACTGTCTGTCATACAGAGTGATTTGAGGGGTCATGATCTCTTTGAATGGACCTTGAGAGATTAACCCTTTAATTTGATAGAAAAGGAAAATAATGATGAGATCATTGGGGAAGGGTTGGACCTTTCTTCAGGACACAATGTAAAACAAGCACATTTTGTTGTTTTGTTTTCTTTAGTACTTTGTGTTCTGGTAGATGTGAATATTTTTCTTTGTTTTCTTTTTAAAAGAAATACTAAGTCTGGGCTGTCCTTGAGGTAGTAGCTTGGGAATAACTCAATGTTTTGGACTTCTCAGACCTTTGTTAAATGGCTTTGGTGGAATGCATTCTGAATCCATGTAAAACAGTAGGGGTTTCCCCAGTGATATTGGTCTTTATCTGTAGAACGTTTTAGGATAGTTGAGCTGGATGAGACTTAAATTTCTGATAGTCAAAAAAACAAAAAGGAAAAGATCTCTGAACAACATAATAGGACAATGATGTATTTCTTTCAGATGACCTGACCCCACTTGTTTTATTCAGATTTTTGTAAACTGAGGCCTATTCTGGATTTTGTCTGCCTTCACTTTGACAGTAGCTATTGTGGAAATTGGTAATGGCTATTTGCAATTTGCCTTCAGGTAAGTCAATGGTTTGTGTTTGACCTAATCCTACTTCTTTGCCTTTAAAATTCTAGCAAGTTCTAATGATTCTGTAGAAAAACCTGCAGTAGACAGTTAGACTCCTATAAAGAAAATTCTCCTGGGATTACTGTTATGAAGATGGCATTTGCTTGTATTTTTATTCCTCTTTCATGGGGATGAATAATTCAAAGTGGTTATTGATTTTTTTTTTTTTTTTTTTTTTTTTTCCTTCTCCCCCCTCCTCCATTTGGTTTCCCTCTCTGGTTTCAACTGAGATACATCCTTGCAGGAAAACATGTGCTGCAGTGCTGATCTCATCATACAGGAGAGCATAAACCCAAGAAGGAATAGTGCCTGAAATGGTCGTCCTGTTTGATCTGTCTTTAAAGAAATTTGCCTATTTCTCATATTTTTTATTTTTCTTGACTAGCAGGTCTTATAAGCAGAAAGTAACTAGTAACCATAACATCCCAAACATACACACAATTTACTAGCACTAGTTGGGAGGGACTAACGTTTTATTCATGACTGGGCTTCGTGAACGAAGATTTGGGGAGGGCTCTACCCACATTTGCTGCAAGCACGCTGGTGGCTAAAAAGGCCAACACGAGATAGACAAGAGCAGTTGCAAAAGGCACAGCAGAAAGACTCCTTAGGTGGTGTCGGCAAGACACGGTTCTTTCTGCATTGTCTTTTCTCCTCGAGAGTGATCCTGCGTGCGTTCTCAAAGGCAGCAGCAGCAGCGTTATAGATGGGGTGTCTCCAGACCTCCTGATTGGAGGCCAGAGTAGACCAGTTATGTTGATCAACCCCTGGTATGGGTTAATAAAAAAGTACCTTTTTTTTTTAAGCAAGTCCTCAACAGTCATTGACCCAGTCATGTAAACATGGCAGTATATCCAGAGTGTTGTCAAGTTTCCCAAATTTATGGTGTCTTGGAAATTTTACTTGTGCCACTGCTAATTCTAAATCCCACTCTACCTTCTTCCTGGCCTTTCTCTGTCAGGCTTAGCTCCTGCCTGCTATTTGCATCATCTTCACTGTTGCCACTGAAGCTTGTTGCCTCTTTCCTAGGATACTGCTGTGATTTTTGTCGAGCTGTCCTACCAGTGCCCTGTCTGTAGAGCAGCATGGCATCTGCTGCCTGGACAACTGACAGGGCACCTGCTGAATCAGTGCCTCTAGCCTGACACTGTGCTCTGTAAGAATGTTAACAGCCTTTGTGCCTCCCTTCGGGCGTTGGAGACAGTTAAAACAGCAGGTTTCCAGGAATCCAACCCTTCTTGGGGCAACTGGTACCTTTTACAAGAGATGACTGTCTGTTTCAGAGAAGGATTCTGATCTGAGGCAGTTAGACATGTCTGGAAAGAAAAAAATTAAAAACACCCTCTGCAGGAAGAGGAATCTTGCACCAGGTTTTGGCTCTTGTAGCTTCTCTCACATTACCTTGATTGCCCGACTTTCTTTCAGTGACAGACTTAGCTCATCCCTTCTCCTTTGCTCTCTGTGTCTGTGGGGAGATATAGAAAACTTTGCTGTGTGTGCATGCCTTTGGGTGTGGGTGCTGGCCCTGGCCCAGACTGCTGAGAAGTACAGCCAACTCCAGCGCTGGTAGAAGGCACGGGTTTCTCTTCAGGTAGATGTATGCTGCTTCTTGGAAACATTTTTGAAGAAGACTTTCCTTGAACTTGGCGTAATTAGGAAAACACTAGGGTTTTATCCCAGTGTCACTGGGAAATCACTGTGATTTGATCCTGGTCCTCTTCCCTCATTGCCACTCTTCTGAGTGCTAAGGAGTCGTGCTGCACTCGTACAGAGACACACTGCTGTTCTCAGTGTGCTCTGGTATTTGCCTCAGTCCTTCTCTTTGTGTTCCTTCTGGCTTTTTAGTACTGCTCATGTTTGCTCCACTTTCACAGCCTTGATTTATAAACCTCTTTATCCTTTCCACCGAGAGTTCTAGACAGGTCGTCTTCCATCATTTTCCCTGAAGCTTTTCAGTTGCTGAGTTAAATTAGGATCACCATTTTTAAAACCTTATTTTCTGGGACAAGAGGGACCAGAATGTTGGCGCAGAAAACTCACAGGGTTCATGAATTTGTTTAAAGTAGGAATTGGAAAAGAGGCTGGTAGCAGTTGCTGACAGTCTCTGTGGACCTGCATTAGGGATGCTATTACCACAAAAATAAAACCTTATTTAGTGAAGAAAATGATACAAAAATAAATGGAATGGATGACTTGGGCTATCCACCTTTAAACTTGCAAAAATTCCACATTAGAGCTGCTAATTCTCAATAGCTCAGATGATAATCACTCCTTGGGCATTATAAAGATGAAAATATAATTCTCAAATTAAGGAAGAGGAGCCTAAATATGTAACTGTATTGGACCTGCAAAGCAGCTGAAAGAATAAACTAATTTAGAGATCAAAGGTTCCTTTAAATAGAAGTATACAGACAACCAAAGGGTTGTCACTGCATTTCAGAAATGGTTATTTAAAAATAAGAAAACTTGATAAAATATGAAACAAACATTTAGTCAGAATTTAAGAAACCAGAGAGATTAAAAAGATACAGATATCTGTAAATAAGAAAGGAGATAGGAAGTAGGGAAGCCTCACTAAACAGTTGCAGAGAAAGATGCAGTACTCAGCAAAAACAAGTATCCTTTAGAAACATCCTAGTAAAGCCTGTAGAAAAGAGTAAAAATTGCTGTACCTAGACAGAAATGAAGATAGTCAAGAGGATTTTAGAAGTGATTTGCCTAAGACTTGAACAAGTCATTGGTTCTTTTGGTTGACTGAAAGCAGATAACCTGTGGAAGTCAGTAACTGGATAGTCAAAGCAAAAAAGTCTTCCAAGAGGACAAATGCAAATAAATCCTTGTTCTTCTCAGCAGTTTTTCTCTGTCCTGTGTGCAGTGGTCAGAGCCGTGTGCAAGGAGAACTCAGAAGCTGGCATGCATACTAACGGAGAGGTTCGAGTCTGTGCCGTTCAGAACTCTGCTTTTCACACAGAAGTGTGGGGAAATAAATATATTTAACTCAAATTTAATACCTGGGCTGCTCAGGCTGGGTCAGACCATGGTTATTCTTTGTCCCAAGACTTTTCAGAAGATAGTATACTCTTCATTAGAATTTCTTCTCTTATTAAAGCCTTTGGCCTAAAGTTGTGAAGAAAATCAAATGTATTTGAGCTTAAGACAGTGGGCAGTTCAGAGAAGCATGACCTCTAGAGTCATTGTAAGTCTTATGCTTTAGTTATAGTTTTGGAGATCTCATACTTCATAAAGACACAGCCTTCACTCGTATAAAAATGTTTTAAACATCACAGTAGAGAAAAACATGGAGATGTGTCCCTGGCTCCACCCTAAGCTTTGAAAATAACAGAAAAACATTTTAAGAAGAGGCTTCATATTTATGCTAGCCTGAGGGAAGAGCCTGTCTATAGCTTCTTAAAATTTATGATCCAGAACATTCCTGACAATGTGATACTGACTCAGGTGTGCAGTGATGAAATAAGTGTTCACATTGTTAACAATTTAATTCCATATTTAATTCCATATCCTAGTCAGAAAGGAACTACTCTTAACATCACAGGATGCTTTGAGGCCTTTTCAAAGCCATGTGGACAGGGAACAGAATTCTTCAGCCAAAAGACGGGATCTTTGTTTCAAACCATAGTGATTTGGTGACTGTTGTCTGTTTGACAAGATGGACAAAAGTGTTTTGGGTTTTTTTAGCATAAGTGGGAAAAGCTCCACCTCTCTTTTCTAATTCAGTAGCTGAAATAAATCTATCCTTGCATCAGAGAATAATAGTGTCTTTATTTCCATGTTTGAATGGTGTTTGGAATTGAACATCAACGAGCCTCACCTCAGTACTGGCTCTGGTGCCTGTTCTGTGAGGTCCTGTAACTGCGAGACAAATCTCCTGATTTCCTGACGGACTGAAGAAACGGAAGTGTTCCTGATCATAGCTCTGTAGGTCTCCATGGCTTTAGAAAGGTGGAAGTTGAAACTAGAAGCTCAGTGCCCTCTTTTTAGGAGCTGGAAGAGCCTTGAAGATTGGTGAGCGCCTTCCTTGTTAGTGCCCTTTTTCTTCTGCTTTTGATGACTATTTTTAAACTTTTTGTTAAATGATAGTTTGTTGTTTTCTTCACAAGCTAAAAAGAGATTATCTGCAACTATTAGCTGCTCATGAAGGCAGGAGGGCTGCCTCAAAGAACATGCGTGCAGGAGGCTTCTTAGGCCCCTTCTATAACAGGTGTGGGGTAAAGGCAGCAGCTGCTTTAAGAACCTCTTCAGGTTTGAAAAGTGTCTTACTGGTCAAGCAGTACACATATACCAAAGAACTGTGCTTTGTGAAAACCACTATACCTCATCAGTGACTTTTCTTTGTTAAAAAACACTTGCAAAGTACAAAAAGATGCATTCCAGTTTGCTGTGGCCTGAACATGTAACCAAGAGTGGAAAGTGAGAGGTAAATTAGAGATAATAGATGCATCAGCCTTCAGGCATTAATTTCATAGAGATAGCTATTTCTGATGTCAATTCTCAACAGCAATTGGAAGACGCTGAATTTTTATGGCATAAAAAAGATTTTGAGGCAAACAAAATAAGAGCATGCCACAATATTAATGAAACGATGTCGTTTCCGTATAAAACAAGATCATGGAGGAAGATAAATTGGCCTGTTTGTATATTCAAAAGCTTTTAACCCAGTTACGGGCATCAGACTAGTTCATGCTTAAAAGTGTACTGTATGACTGTTAACAGGAACAGATTTTGGAACAATTACTAATATCAGGAAATGTCCTAATTAGACAGTAAAATCTTATTTTGTGGCTTGAAATAGACTGTATCAATATAAAAAAATACAGAAGGAGATCTTCCTGCTCTAAATATCCTGCTAGGGGCGAAATTTGGTCACTGTTGCGATGGGTGTAGAAGAGGAAAAGGCTGCAGAGTTGTATGTCACTGTATGAAATGGCCTGAGATGTGTGCCCTTCCTGTGAGTGCAGTGTGAGCTGTCATCCTGGAGTGCTCTGAAAAATCTACTAGTGGCAGTGCAATTTCCAACATAGATCAATTCTAGACCAAGGCTATGTTACCCCCCTCCCTCCCTACCTGCACCAGTGGCACTGCTCTCTGAAGTGACAGACATGTCTCAGTGTTGTGGGTTTATTTGGAAAGTCCCAAAGAACTGCCCAAGGGATGAAATTGTCCCTGGGCTACCACCTGGGCAGTGAAGTGGATGATGTTGAATATTAAGAAGCCTGGTTTGTATGAAGCAGGAGTAACAAATACATCCTCCTGCTTTGTCTTCAGCACTGCTGCATAGCAGTACCTTCTAGGTGATATCCTTTCCTCACCTTGTGCATCTTTAAGCATGGGGACTGCATGTTTGGCTTGCAGTCATCTGCATCCTTACCTGTTTACTTGGCTGTTTACTTTTGACTCCTTATTCACTTTGACTGTGCAAATCTCTCCAGCTTGTGTTATACTGGTTATAGTGGGATGACAAGCACAATGGGTGATGACAATGACCCTGTTTTGAAGAATGTCTGTTGTGATGCACAGGGGATGAGAAAACGAATCTGAAGGGATGACGAGCAGAGGACGGTGGAAGCATGGACAGCAAAGGTAATGTATTCATTTTAAGGGGATAGGAGAGGGGCAAATACAGCCTGTATATGTCTGGGGAAAAAAGCAATTAGGGAGGAACCAGTCCACTTGTGTCATGTGCAGGGGTAGTATCGTACAGGGAGTACACTACAATATATATGCTCTTCTGTGACTTCATGGAAATCAGTAAGCTTTTGCTGACTGGTGGCTAAAACTTTTTCTAAATCTAGATTGAATATGCTATTCCACACTTATTATATTAAGGATTGACATAAATGTCTTCAGGCTACCAAAGAAAAAAAAAGCCAACCTGGAACATGCAACACTTTTTAAAAGGACTTGGAGGGACCTGGGCACCACTAAGATTAACGTTGAATTTGTGTTCTCAGTGGATGCTGGCAGATGTTATCCTGATGCTGTTTTTTACCATGGTGAAGGAGGTTCTTACCAGCACCACTGTTAGAAGAAACATGCTCCAGATCTGTGTGGGGCACATTCTAGCCCACTAGGAGGAGTTCCCAGTCACCACAGCTGACTGACTGGCATCAGCAAGTTGCTGGTGTCACTGAGTGTTAGAACTGTCAGGCAGAAGTCTGGGACATGACAGATGTAGTGAAGCAGCTCAGCACCTCCCATAGCATGGAGCTATTTTTTAATAGTTTGTCCCTTGAGAATTTTTTAACCTTTGGTCTTCTTAAACAGGGTGTTAAGATGAGGATATGTTACCTGTGTGAAACATACAGAAATCTAAGATGTTTGATTCCAGTGTGGCAATTTTTCCTGAGGTTCACAAATATTTGCTACTGATTAGCATAATCTGAAAGTTACAGAAGGTTTAACTTATTTTTTTTTAATATTTTTAAAACTTATAACAAATTCTGGGATATTTTTATTCCTGAGCATTCCATTGTGTCTTGAAAAACCACTGAGCGGGGGACTTGCTGTAGGGCAGACAGGACATCTCCAGCTTTCACAGTTAATTCTGGAACCTAGAAGTAAGCTGGGATCATGTGTAAGGCAAGCAGGGCACTGAGAGTGGCTTCAGATCTTGCTATGGAAAAAAAAAAATCACTATTGCCGACTAGCACACCATGGAGTAATTTCAGTGCTGTACTGGGAGACCTGAGCCCAGCAGAGCAGGGACGAGGAGGCACAATTCTCTGCAAGTGCCATGGAGGTCAAATGGGCTGGACGCTGCTTGTTATGAAACAAGTTGCAAGGTTCTTGGAAAACAAACGTTTATCTGAAAACAGTGTTGGAAACAGGTCTCCTATTCTTGCCTCACTCATTCGAGCTCGTTGTCTGTCCAGTGGGGGCCGAGGTCACTGCTGACCCATCCCTGTGCACCAGCATCCAGGTGCTGGTGTGTGGTGCCAGGCACGTCTGTTCCCGCCCGGGTGGCCAGGACTGTGCCGGGTAGTTCATGTTGCTCGTCTTTAACTGGAGGAGCTGCTCTGGAGCTGGAGCCCGGCGCGAGATTCCAGTTTAAGAGTCGCTTAAGCCGAAGCCCTGCCAGGTGGGATGGGGAGCACCCTTCCGGGCAGCCCGTGAGGAGCAGCCTGATGGTAGGGTGTTGAGAAAAAACGTTCAGCCAGCACCGGCACGCATGTTGGCCAGGGTTTGACCCCCGCGCCGGGTATTTCGAAGCGCGGGTCGGGGTTTTACCCTTGCAGGGTGCTTCGGGGCGCGGATGGGGGTTTGAACTGGGCCGGGTATTTCGGAGCGCGGGACGGGGTCCCGGTGTTCGCCGTTGCCCGGACTCCGCCCGAGCGCCGGAGCCGCACCGGGCTGGCGACGGGAGTGGCGAGTCCCAGGGCTGCCGCTGCGGGCGCTCCGCGGCCCGCAGAGGGTTAAACCGCCCTGCGCACCGGGGTGGGGGCGCGGCGGCTCCTCCCCGCCACCGTGACAAGGCAGCCGCTCGCCGCAGCCCGGGCCGTGCCGGCGCATCCGCCGCA
The DNA here is from genome assembly GCF_003945595.2 of Pipra filicauda. NCBI lineage: Eukaryota > Metazoa > Chordata > Aves > Passeriformes > Pipridae > Pipra > Pipra filicauda. The sequence goes on along the minus strand of NW_024104627.1, from coordinate 273,822 downwards.
CTCCGGGCAGCCGATCGGCGCCGCTCCCCGGGCAGGATGGTAGGTGCACCTTCCTTCCCGCTGGCCTGGGGCGGGCAGCGGGGGCGCCGGGGCTTTCGGGGCTGAGGGGCCCCCAGTGCCGCGGGGTGCGGGATGGAGGCGGCGGCGCTTTGTTCGCGGTCGGATGCTGCTCATTGCTTTGGAGGACAGTGGTCGGCCGGGTTGGACGGGCCGTTCGGGGGAGGTAGCGGGGGATATCGGTGACGGCAAGCGGACTCAGCCCTGGCTGGGCTCTGCGCTCTCTGCGCCGTCCCAATGAGCTACTGGGGCTACGCAGCCCTGGCAGAGGCGCAAGTGATGGAGACGCACCTGCGCGGAGCGGTCATAGCGGGTGCGGTTTTCTTGGCTTGGAATGTGATACTGTTTGAGTAGGGGGCGACTGACGATTCAGGGGGACTAGTGACAAGAGGGGAAGGTGGCTGCAGATGGAGCTTGGTTTTTTTATAATCTGCGGACTTCGCCCCTTGTCAGCTGTTTGTGCCCGAGTATAGGAACAGAATTCGAATTCCCCAGCTGCTCAGCTGTTTGTTGCACTTGTCTTTAGCTCAAGCACGGAGAGTGATGTATGAAGATAGGTCTAGAGAAGAATCTGGAGAAAATATTCTGCCTGTCAGGGACTTAAGGAGTCCTGCAGCACTATGGTTTATCCCAGTATGGTCTTCCCTGAAGATAGTGTGCTGCTGGAGAAGGGAGGAGGTGGCACAAGGCACCTCACAGATGATGCCTTTGGGCAAGGCTTGGTGAAAGACTATTAATGTCTGTATCACTGTTCCGCTCTGTGCTGATGCTGGAATGAGGCTAATGCCAGGCAGAAGGGGGGAGGGTTGTTAAGGTGGACTGTCATGCTGTTAATTCCATGGAAGAGAGACACAGGGCTGGGCCCCTTTTGCAATTTCTCTTTCCTTTGGTGCTGCACGCCCACACATGAGTAGTCTTGAAGTAGCTGAAGTCTGGCTTCAAGCTTCTCAACACTACATTCTTCCACTGCAGGAAACCAAAAAGCATCCAAATGGGTCCACTTAGTGGGGGAGGAAAAAAGGAAGGTTCCTGTAAAACGTGAGTGATGCAACCTTTCAAGGGCAGCAGAGAGGGGATGTGGCCAAGCTTGAAGCTGATTTTCGTCCTAGTAGGCTATGGGGAGGGACTTTGTGCTTAAGAAATGAGAATAGCAAAGTGCTTTCTTTTTCCTAGCAGTGATCCTTTGTCATCCTTCGCCTCGCTGTACTGCCCACGTAGCACAGAGGGATAAGGAGCCAGCGGTCCCTTTATCATTAGCTCTCCTGCATTGCCAGTGGTACTGTGTGATGATGACACCTTTGCAGTCACAGACACACGGGGTTCTATTTTCATAGGGTATGTCTGGCATCTGTTAGTGTTGCCACCAGTAGACATCTTGCTAAAAATGTTAAATTATCTGTATGCTAATGCTGAAACGCATTGAAGTATTTCAAAACAGGGCCTTTTATTTCCAGTGTCCAGAGCTAGAGAAGCTAGAACGGGAGCTAGAAGCACTTTGCACAGACCAGGGTATGTGACCATGAATATCTGTCAGACTCTCCTGTTTTGGGTAAGAGGGAGAAACAGAAGAAGCAAACCTCATTAACCAGAGAGGGAGCAATGAAAAGAAGTCAGTCGTGAGGCCAACAAAAGCTTTCTTAATAAAGAAGAGAGGGGGCCGAGAGCAATCAAACTGGGACTGTCAGTGATGTAGGGAGGCGAAAAAGGAGGAAGCTGTGATCAATGTATCATTGATCACACAGTGAGGTTGGAGGGGAGGAGCGTGGCTGCTGCACACTCACACACACAGAAACACGCGCGCACACACACACTGCGGCAAATTCTGCAGCTGGTGCCTGCTGGCTTATGACTGCAGAAAAAACAAGCTCCAGTTTAAACTCTCTGATCTCAGAGACGAGGCTGTTTCTATTCCAAGTAGCTCTGGTTCCGCTGTGAAAAGCCCTGCAGGCTGGGCACTGTTCCAGAATGACAGGGATTCCTCTTTCTTCTGATGGGGCAGGGGGCCTTTTACTGTGTGAGGCCGGTACCCTCCCTGTCTCCCTGATGGCTTCATACTGGTTGGCTGCATCTAGCCCGCATGTCTGTCCTTACACTTTCTCCAGCAAGTAGTTATTGAATGCAGGCTTTCCTTTCCCGCAATCTGGCAAGGCAAGGCTGTCGAATCCTCTACCCTACTCCCGTTCTGCAGACAGAGACATGTGTAGCTTTGCAGTAGTCTCTTTCCTGACAAAACAGTCTATGTCCTGACATGTCTTTTTGCCAGTCTCCCTCATGTCTGTGGTGCTGGCATACCTGAGTCACATCCTCAGCAGAGGTGGTGGTAAATGGACAATGGACCACAGGAGCATGGTGAGCAATTGCCAGCTCTTTGCTGAAAGTGGGGAAGCTGCGTGTATGTGAACAAGAGGTGCAGTGTGTTTCAGTCAAAGGGGCATGGCTGGACATAGGGGTAAGGGCAGAAGGGGCATCCCTCAGCATGATCTTCTATGGACATGGTTTGTGCTCTTTGTACATGTTCATATGCAGACCTTCCTAGGTAACTCCTGCGATAGCTGCATCTTGCACAGGAAGAAGAAACTCAGAAGCAGGTAAGGATCCAGTAATACATCCTTATGATAGGCATCTGAATATAGAGATCTTAGTGGGTGCTGCTTCTAGCACAGGGTACTACTGGCATTATCACAGACTTTCCACTGCTTCTTTATGGGCAGAAGAGAGAGGCCTCCAGGCCCTTGAGAGGAGATGCTGTGGGAGCCCAAAGCAGTTGAGATTGTCTGGTTAGCACACAGTGGTCTGACAGTAGTAGCTAATTCAAAACACAGGGAGTATCTGCCAGCCGGTGAAGTGCTTGTTAGGCAAAAGTACCTGGGGAAGAAAGGGACGAGAGATGAGAGAGACTCTCCATCAGCCCAACCTGTGTATGGGAGAAAAGAGAGCAAGTTATGCGTAAATGAATGCTTATAAGCTTTTGTTCTCTGGGGAGAATTTACTAAGATGGAAAAAGATTTATTTTTCTTTCCCCTCAGAAATGCTGAACTGGTTTTCTGGACTCCAGGACAAACCTAGTAGCTGTTGACAGGAAAGACTAGAGAAAGTATTGAGCTAGTTTTGTTCTAACTTCTCGGTTTGTATTATTTTTTTCTCCATCCCCTTAGGGGTGTTTGGTTGCATGATATGAGTTCTTCTTAGAAATACACATTTTGTGTTTGTCTGCAGTAAACACTTTCCTTCTACTAAAGCATTAAAAGTACCAAGTTTCTACCAGTTTTGTGAAAATTGTGGGACAGTTGAGTGATCTGAATCGGAGCCATCAGTGGGACAGTATAGATCTGTTTGTCCTGCAGTCCCTGTTCACAAACCGGCCATCAGCCTATGGCTGTCTCTGAGCATGCTGCCACTTGCACAGTTGGTAGTTTTGGCTGAAATGGAGCTGAAAATATGGCAGTGAACTGCAGGGAATGTGGAGGGAGCTGGGATTATCACAGCGGGACAGTGCAGGCTGGACACACAAAAAGTAGTCTTTGTCAGTTCAGGCCTTGCTGTGCCTAAGCTCTGTGGCTTGTTTTTACTTTTGCTTCACACTAAAGAAATGGAGACAAATTTCTACTTGTAAAAATCTGGTAACTTCAGATCAGTTTTCCTTCTCTCCTGCCTTCCTCTCCAGGATCTCAAAAGTTAGTGCTAATGGCAAAATTAGTTGTGTATCCAGCTCTTGAGGAAATTTCTGTCCTTCTGAGGCTTTATTCAAAAATTAACCTTAACAGCGATCTCCTTGGCCAGCAGGTTCTTAGTTCTCCTGAAACAGCCCTTGAAGTCTTGCTGGACCAATCTCTCAAATGTATAGAATAGTACTGGGTTGGGTTGTTGGTTTGTTTTTTTTTAATCAGGAATGCAATTTCGATTAATTTCTGCTTTTCTGAAAAGCATCATCATCCCAGTGTCTGTGTCTGGAAAGAAATTAGTGAACCCTTTCTTTGCTTTTGAAAGTAAAGGCTTGGGTGTTTCCTCTAAGCAAATGAAGGCTGAGAATTGCCAGTGGAAGGAGGCAAGTAAGTCACAGAGGGGTAGGATTCAACGTGCACGTCTGTTATCAATATGTGCTACTGAATAACTTGTGTATCTCTTTGCACATGTTACTGTCGTTCATGCGCCTTCTTGTAAAGCACTGAAGTCTCTGGCAGTTTACTAGAACCTGCCTTGGCTGTAAAAGTTTGGTGCTGTTTTTCACAATGTGCTCTAGCTACAAATGTATTGTCTTAAAAACCCATGGCAGCAAAACTGGCTTCCTCTGTTGACCTTCAAGTTAAGAAATTCAGTTAATTGCTTTTGCACTTTGCTAACCTTTTATTTCACTGAGATCTCACCTGTCCATTCTCTATTAAGCTCCAGCGTCAAATTCTTAAATAATTAGGGAGAAAAACTAGAAGGAAAAGGCCATTAGTACCTCCCTTTTGAAAGTTGTTTGAAGAATGTCGGTCTGTCATCAGGCACTCAAGATGCTAATAGCTCTCTTAGAGGAGAAATTGGCAAGAAGCCAACGATTTACCTTCTGGGTGACTAGATCTATGTTCTGAAAAGCTTGCTAAAATGAATTAAGAGGAGTAAGTTAAGTTGCAGTACTTAACAGAAATGCAGACATGGCCAGGCCATGTAATAAGTAAACGGCCTCACTCAAATATGACTCCTAAAGCATTGGATAGGGTGGTTCTCTGTGGCTTTGGTCTGTGTGACATTTTTCTGAAGAACCAGCTTGCAGGCTGTTAGGTATGAGTGCAATGTGTGTTTTGGCCCAATTCCTGGTTGCTAGATTTGTGTTTTAACTCTTATGTGTTTTCTTTCTTGCTGTTGGTCCCTATTCAAAGGCAAAGACCATTGTTAAGAAAGAAGGAGGCATGGGAGCATGGAAGGGTCCTGTGCTTGCATGGCTTTGAGGGAGCTGAATGAGTGAGAGGCCCTGAAAGAAGGGTTTGTGGTGTTGGAGGCCTCTTCTAGTCTTTTCTCCCCAGTCAGTAAGTTCAGTCCCTAATTCCACTGTGTAATCTGCAAGCTGAAAGGGACCTGGCTAGATGGGGTGGCATTAGGAAGCAGGGCCTCCTGTGATGAATTAAGACTTGAGTGAGCTCAGCTCAGGCAGACTGGTGAAAGGCAGTGACTGAGTGGACTTGTCACCGGTATCAAGAGAGAAGATGTCCCAGGCTACTCTGCTAGAAACCTCCTTGGCTGCTCCCAAGTGCCTCTCCCTTCAGTGCTGAATGGACAGGCCCTGTGTTTGCTGGCAGAAGGGACAGGAAGCCTTGAAGTTCTGCACTTTGAAATAACTTTCTGTATCCCATTCATTATCACTGTAGTCCACACTGTAAACCAAATCCCAGGAACCCAGACCATGCAGAGGATCTGTCAAGAGGCAGTTAGATCTAAGAGTGCAAAATTAAGATGCATCAAAGAAAATTGTTGGCAGAGAACAGCTGCTTTTTTCCAAGGGCTAGCAGAATACAGCCCTTCACTTTACCAACCACTCCAGTCGCTCAGAGTCCATAGCTGGTTTAATATCTGTATTTTAAAGAGAGGTGACATTCAGCAGGTCATCCTCAAAACAAGCAAGGGAGAGAAGAAAAGTGACTTGGAATGAGACTGTTAACAGTACAGAATAGGAAGGAGATTTTAGGATTCTGAGCAGTTGCTGTAAATCAGAAGCAGGAGCCTCTTGTCAGAAATTTGGCATCTCAGTAGGCAAACAGGAGGAAATCTCAGAATTATTTCCTTGTATCTTCAGCCATCCCATCTTTTATACAGTTAAGTTGTCCCTGCCTCAGGCAGTTTGCTTACATGTGTCATATTGATCAGTTATCCAAATGACAAAAAGAAAGAGAGAGAAATAGGACGGATCATGAGCTGTACCTCCAAGTCAGTCAGCATTACCTAGATACTTCAAAACCAGGAGAAACGCACATTTTTCGTCAATCTGTGCTATGTTCTGGTGGTAAGAACACATGTCCTGGGTGCGTATTCTTACTAAAATTAAGAGATCATAAGCTGTCCAACTTTGTGTCTTACAGGAGTCTTCATCCCTGAAGCCTGAAGGCATCTGCCTCAGTGCCAATGGGAGCAGTTTTGTGGCACCTCTTTTCAGTGAATGGCAGCAACTCCCAGCTGAAGTACCACTGACACGAGAAGGGGAAACATTAATTTGGTGTCCAAAGGGACCAGCTATAATAAATCTGCCAGGGGTTGGTGGAGTGAGGGCACCAGGTAAGAGGGTGTCTTAAGGTGTGTTTAGGTTTCCTTTCGTGTATTTAGCTGGAGACATTTAAGAAGCTCCTCACAGCTGGAGGCCATATCCCTGTGCAGAACTGCACTCCTGATTCAGTGAATGCCACATGCTGTTCCACAGCAGAAGGATGCAAGGCCAGCATGAGTCAGCAAAGCTGCTGCAGAGAACAGAACCTTTCATGGCCAATCTTGCACCTGGCGAGCTAGGTAGCAGTGCTCACCTTATCTGTTATCTCAGTGCTATAACTTCCAGTTGAGGGGCAGTAACTTCTGGAAATAGATACAGCTGTTTCCAAAGTGAACATCTGCAACTTCAATTAGTGGTTCTAAAATGGCCGAGATATCAAATTGCTCTTTAGCATAAAAGTGAGGCAGTATGTGTAATTAGGGAGCAATGAGATGGTTGCTATGGTTGACATGGTATAGAAATAGAGGTTGCCTGGGAGAAGAGCTGTAGATGGCGTGAAAATATCACAGGGAGGAGGGAAGATGGGAAAAACAGGCAAGTGGTTAGGAAGAATATCTCCTGGGATGTGGCAAGTGCCCACAACCTCCCACACCTTAAAGAATATTTCATCTCCTCCTCTTGCCCTGCTGCTGGTTCACCTTTGTAGTAAATCCCCAGGAGTTGGTCGGTTACTTTGCAGAGCCTGCTCTCACCTTAAAGCATGATTAGTTCTACTGACATGCAGTAACAGTATGGTAAGGTGAGTTATGAGATATCTCCAGCTGGATCCACAAAAGAAAACCTGAACGTGCCTTCAGATTCCTCAGCCCTCTTCATCCTGACAGACTCAGCAATGTTTCTAGAAACCAGACCTTGTTCACCTTTGCCCCAGACCACTCAGTACCATTCTGACCCCCTGCTTTGGGCGAGTCCCCAGACCACATGTTTCTATTTTTGACAGTAATTAATTTCATCTGTTGTGCTTTCCCGTATTCTTTAAAACCTGTTGCAGCCTGGGCCTCCGAGAAGTATTCTTCTTTCTATTCGTTACTGCTGTATTTTTCCTTTCTCTGTCCTGCCTAGTATGGTTCTCATACCATTCACTCTCACTTTGTTCCTGTTGAGAAATTTTTCTCCCTCTTGGAGCTGTCTTGCTGATGCTGTCTTCTTTCTGTGGCTTTTTTACACCAAGTTCTCTGCTTACAGAGTTCTGTAGCTCTTAAGGATTTTGCTCTGCCTCCGCGCTGTTCTGAAGTTCGTGCCTATTCTGTCCTTAATCAGATGCTCTATTCTTTCCTGATGTTAGCACCTCATGGCTCCCTTTACACACAGAGTGTTGGGTTGTGCCAGTGTCTGGTGGAAGTATATCTGTGACTGGTTGTCCTCCCAAAGACAACCAGGTGGGTGATCTGCTTGGAAGCTCAAGCTAAAGCCCCCGGAGGAGCGCAGATTGTGTCATCGGCTCTGCTCAGGCTCACCTGATGCTGTTTCATGTCCTGCCTCTCTCTCTGCTCAGTCCTCTGTGTGCTGCACTGCTAAGCCCCCAGTCAGGGCTGGGTACAGTCCCTGTCACCCTGTTATCCAGGTGTAGAGCCACACAGCAGGCGAGTCCTTTGCTTGGTAGAGAATTGAGGTTTGAATTATCTTCCCTCTCTCTGCACTCTGCTTTGTGCTTTCCTGTGCTTTGTTTATTCAGTTTCTACAGATAAGACACATCTCCTGTTGCACATCCATGGGGCTTTATTTTGGTGGTGCTGTGTTTGTAACTGACTCAGTATGTCAACATGAAAAATCATCAAACACTATTTTGAAATTTTCATAAAAAATAAAACCTCATACATACAATAATACTTTCCTGCTCAAACACCATTGGCTTCCCCTTCTTTTCTGGGTGCAGTTTAAAATCCCTCATTTTTATGCCCTATGTGATTCCCTCTGTGACCTGTTAGATGATGGCTTGCACGCTCCCTTCCACTGCTCCGCAGGCGACACACAGCCCTGCCCTGGCCCTCCCTGACAGGCTCTCAGTACTTTGTTGCAGCTTCTTACCTATTAATTTTCAGATGATTTTCATATTCCTATTAAAAATGTATTTTCCATTTGCTGGTATACAGTGATTCTCTCTGAGAAAACCACTAAAGAAAATCTCTAAGGAGAGAGATTTTTTGATTTAGCCATTGACAAATAAATAGATACTTATTTATCTATTTCTGCACAGTGTTTGAAGACCTAAAATTAGAAAGTGGATGAAATAAATCTTTACTATAGACTTTTTCGGGCCATAGGAGGCAGAACACTTGCTAGTGACCGCAAAGCACTGTCTGAAGCCAGGTCCTCATCATTCTTAGCTGCTGAATCACACACTAGAAAGCTAAAGCCACAGCAACTTTTCTGATAATGTTTTTATGATAATAAGTAGTTGTTGTAGCCATCACATGTTGTGGGAGGAGGGGAAGAGGCTGTGGGACAGCCCATTTGTTGTGATCCACAGTGAGCTGGCTGAGCCCTTTGCTCTGCTCATCTCTGGTAAAGCAACAGAGCTGGATGTACCTAGAATTGCTGGGACTGCTGCATCTCCTCAGGCTCTGGAAGGCAGCAGTTAGGCACCAGTGTGCATGGCAGCCTCCCCCCTAGGACTCAGAATCTGTCTTAGGCTGTTCTGGGGGTTTACACCAAGCTCCAGCTGTATTCCTCACCTGATGTCTCTCCACTTACCTTGCCTGAGAGTCTCCTCTCATCTGGCACAACACTGCTGTTAAAGGATAAGGAGGAACAGAGTGGGACTTGTCCTGTCAACCTGATAAACACATCCAGGTGCATCCCTGGGGTGTAAGAGATCGTGTTTGAGTTCCTGAGCTGGAACCAGCACGTGAGTTCAGGACTGCACTGAAGCACAGATGCCTCCCTGACTACAGGGGCTGGTCCAAGGCCTTCTTTGTGCCCCTGTTGAGATAGCTGTGGCTGGCATAATTAACTAATTATTCCTTAGAGGGAAGGGGGGGGAACGGAGCAAAGACACTTGCTACACAGCCTGGTGTTTAGGATGCAGATGTGGATAGATCCCGTTCCCGTCTCTCTGCACAAAAGCACAGGCTTTAGCCAGCGGGGTGGGAGCAATCCTGCTCTGTCTGGCAGGGAGCGAGCTGGGGGTCGCCCATGTGATGGGCAGCCCACTGTGCCGTCATCCTTTGGGTTCTCTCTTGTCCTCTGAGAAGTTGGCGACTGGATACAGGCATCCAACTTTCCATCTAGATGTGAGAGAAGAGCTGCAGTGAGAACCTCCTGACTTAGAGATGTGGACGTGGTGGTGCAGGGTTGGGGTCTGGTTCCTGTTTCTTGACGGCTGCTTCCGCAGCCACTCAGCCAGTTAGTGCCTGTGGAGGCCCCACTGGGCCAGTTGCCCTGCGGGAGCTTCTGGTCAGGCCACAAGAGCTGAGGCAGCCAACACTGAGCCTCCTGCCCCAAAATACACTCCCAGTTTTCTCCGTGCTCCTTGAAGGCAGACCAAGATTGGGATGTACACAGCATGTCAGTCATAGGCGTGCACAATAACAAATTGGAAGGTGCTTTGAATAGTCAGGATGAATGAAGAAATAATCCCAAGAGCCCAGAAAGTAAAGTGGTCACAGCAAGAAAGAACAGAGAGGTTTAAAGTGAGGAAGCGCAGAGACCCGATCATACCTTAACATATGCTGAGCCCGATACAGCTGTTGTTAGAACTGGGAGCCTGGGATTCTGTGTATGTGAGTGCTAGCATGTTGTAGACTCCTGTTTACCCTCCAAAGTTCAGACCAGAGGCAGCCACAGCTGCATGCCCAGGGCTGGGCCCTGTACAGGCGCTCTGCCTAAGGCAGGTGCCTCTCTCTGCCGAGAGAAGAAGATGACAGTTTCCTTTGACATGAACTTAGACCAGAATCTTTCCTTTCTAGAACCCACCACAAATGCCCCCTCACACCTTTTCAGAATCTCTCCAGCCCACCCCTGTGTGGAGCTGTCCCTTTGTACAGTTATTGAGGACTCTGCTCTTGCACAGTGTGAGCTGTTGCAGGAAGGTGTGCGTGAACTTCCTTATGCTGTGCTGTAGAACTTTCCACTTCATGCATTGGGGTTCTCCACGGGTTGCCTCCCCTTTTGCCCACAGCTAGGGAATCACATAAGCATGTCTCAAGGGTTGATACATCTCTCTGACTTATTGTACCAGGGCAGGGCTGTTCCACAGTGCAACAAGGATGCTCAGGCACAGAGAGAAGCTAAGAAATGTTTCAGGGATGCACAAGTCTATAGTAAGGAGGATCTGAATAGTGAATCCAGAGTTGTTGGCTGTGTATTGGCTGTGAAAGCAGTCTTTGTGTTTATTTTAAATTCCTGAGCCCACCTGACTAGCTAGCAGAGCTTCCAAGTCTCCATCAGCCAGAACTGGTCCCATTGGCCAGCCAGCTGCACACTTTTCAGGCTGCCTACTGGAGGAAGGAGCTATGTGCCCTTCAGGTGCTGGGAGTGTGACATTGCTTCCAACAGGGGCATGTTCACTCCTCTCCCCACCGCCCAAGGGGCGGTCTTGGTCTGGCAGAGAGATGGGACCATAGTGCAGTGGGAGACAGGACGGCATATCTGCACAGATGGGATGAGAGGCAGGACCCTGCTTAGAGTTCAGTGCAGAACCTTTTCTCCCTTTCCTCTGGTCTTTACAATCTCCCTCCCAAGGAGCTGTGGCTTGCCATGCTTGGTACAGTCCTGGAGTGTTTGTGAATTACTGTGTTGTTTCATTTTCTCTGAATGGACACCATTTGGGGCTGGATCCTTTTTCTCACATTGGCACTGAAGAAGCTGCAGTTGGAGGCTTCACAGCCTCAGAATGAGAGAGTCAGTTACTATCTCAGGGTTATTATGCAATTTCAGAATGAAAGAAATGGCAGTCTTTCAGCTTGTGCTAGCTCATGTTAATTTTGCAAATATATGCACTCTAAGAACCCTCATACACTGTTTGACTGACCTCTCTAGAGGTGAACTTTGTTCAGTAGAGCATCAGGAAGACTGTGTGATCCCAGGCTCAGCTCTTTGCTGAAATGTAGCAAAAGGTGCTGAGCCATAGTGATGTCTAGGATCTTCTTGGAAGAGTGTTTTCAGAAGTGTCCCCTTGAAGAGATATGTCCATAACATCAGGTACGACAGCAGGAAGTTAGGAAGTCAGTTTTTAATCACTGTAGCTTGTGTGCCTTGATAACATTTTCAGACAGTGAAACTTTGTTATTTTTTATCAATGTACTGTTGGTGTTCACTCTATAGGTAGAATCTGGCCTGGTAAGCCCAAATAGTCTTAGGGACAAAGGAGGGAAAGGGTGTGGGAAAGACAAGGGAGGTAATGAGAGATAAAGAGTTGTAGTGGTTTGAACCTTGTTCTCCCCAGAAGCTAAGAGAAGTGGTAGACCCCAAGGGGTGGAAACCCCTGGAAGTTATGAAGTTCTGCCCAATGGGCGCTCCTGCAGAAATGTAAACATACCACAACCAGACCGGAAAAGAAGAGTTGTAGTTTGGTTGTGGTAGGAGAGGTGGCCATGTTGTAGAGCCACGAGGTAGGGGCTCTGAGCCCCTTGGGGCCTCTGGCCCCCTCCCAGCCCCTGGCTGGGGGCTGCAGGGACCTGGAACAGCATAAAGCTGGGCTAGGTGCCTGTAGTTATGCCGGGAGATGTTTTCTCCATGGGCACAGAGCAGCAGCCGACGCTGACCAGAGAAACGGTGGCAGAGAGCCAGAGATAAGGACCTGAACTGGAGGAGCAGCAGAAACAACATGCAGCACCAGAGAAGACTCCTGGAAGGGAGAGAGAAAGGAGAGCCAGCAGCTGAGAGACAGAGTTTGGGGTAAGACTGTACCACACTCCCCCAAAACTCCCTTGAGACCCTCTTGGAGAAGAGGGACATGGACTCCTATTTTGGAGAGCAGTTTTAGACATGCAGCACCGGAGAGAGAGGAGCTGAGAAGCTCGGAGCGTCCCGTAGCTGGACCGGGACGGCCAGATGGAATGTGGGGGGGGCGACCTTGGCTTCCCCCCCTTGCACTGCTGCCACGGTGGCAGCCTGAGAGACAGGGCACAGAGGCCCTGCAAGAGATACCAGACCGTCACGAAGACCCCCCTGTGTCTCGTGATATGACGTGGTGAAACGACCTTGTCTGGGGTTACGAAGACCACGGAAGACCCCTCGGTTGTGAGGCGATGGGGCCGGGGGAGCTTGAATACCTCCCTCGTGGATGCTGGCAGAAAGCCAGCTATCAGCTGCTGCATGAGATGAGAAGAAACCTGCTGCCTTAGAAGATGCTGCTGTTCAGAGACTGAAAGGGATCTGTCCTTCTTTCCCTCCTGGACTTTTATTTGGAGGGGAGAAGAGATCTGATCCATTGTAAATACTATATGTCATGGTAGAGATAGTTTGTGATCATGTGTATAATGTGATATGGTATTTATTTGTACAGTCATTGTAATATATTCCCTTTCCCCACTTTGAGTCTGGTGTGTGTTTTGTCTGGAAAAAACCCATCTCACATTAGGTTGAGATGTGGGAGGGGGAATGGAGCTAGGGAATTGGATGTTGGGGCTATCTCAAACCATGACATAAATGGTAGCAGAGGATGGTTGCGAACCATCGAGGGAGAGAGATAAGAGCCATGATGCTTGTGGTAACAGAAAGAGTTTTCCAGACAAAACACAGACTGTACCATTGTAGAGTAAGTAAGCCTATAGTAATGTAAGTTAAGTATTAAGAGTAGAGTTAAGTTTGTGATGATGCTATATTGATGTGTAGTAGAGAGATTTTGGTTATATTTTAGTTTATTGAAGATTGAATGTTGATTAGAGTTTTTTTTCAGTTGTTGTGATATGTTGACATTTCGCAGGAGCGAGGGGTGGAGTGTTGTAGTGGTTTGAACCTTGTTCTCCCCAGAAGCTAAGAGAAGTGGTAGACCCCAAGGGGTGGAAACCCCTGGAAGTTATGAAGTTCTGCCCAATGGGCGCTCCTGCAGAAATGTAAACATACCACAACCAGACCGGAAAAGAAGAGTTGTAGTTTGGTTGTGGTAGGAGAGGTGGCCATGTTGTAGAGCCACGAGGTAGGGGCTCTGAGCCCCTTGGGGCCTCTGGCCCCCTCCCAGCCCCTGGCTGGGGGCTGCAGGGACCTGGAACAGCATAAAGCTGGGCTAGGTGCCTGTAGTATGCCGGGAGATGTTTTCTCCATGGGCGCAGAGCAGCAGCCGACACTGACCAGAGAAACGGTGGCAGAGAGCCAGAGATAAGACCTGAACTGAAGAAGCAGCAGAAACAACATGCAGCACCGCAGAGGAGACTCCTGGAAAGGGAGAGAGAGAGAACCAGCAGCTGAGAGACAGAGTTTGGGGTAAGACTGTACCACACTCCCCCAAAACTCCCTTGAGACCCCTCTTGGAGAAGAGGGACATGGACTCCTATTTTGGAGAGCAGTTTTAGACATGCAGCACCGGAGAGAGAGGAGCTGAGAAGCTCGGAGCGTCCCGCAGCTGGACCGGGATGGCCAGATGGAATGTGGGGGGGGCGACCTTGGCTTCCCCCCCCCTTGCACTGCTGCCATGGTGGCAGCCTGAGAGACAGGGCACAGAGGCCCTGCAAGGAGCTTGAATCTCCTGGAGATACCAGACCGTCACGAAGACCCCCCTGTGTCTTCGTGATATGACGTGGTGAAACGACCTTGTCTGGGGTTACGAAGTCCACGGAAGACCCCTCGGTTGTGAGGCGATGGGGCCGGGGGAGCTTGAATACCTCCCTCGTGGATGCTGGCAGAAAAGCCAGCTATCAGCTGCTGCATGCATGAGAAGAAGAAACCTGCTGCCTTAGAAGATGCTGCTGCTTAAGGACTGGAAGGGATCTGTCCTTCTTTCCCTCCTGGACTTTTATTTGGAGGGGAGAAGAGATCTGATCCATTGTAAATACATATGTCATGGTAGAGATAGTTTGTGATCATGTGTATAATGTGATATGGTATTTATTTGTACAGTCATTGTAATATATTCCCTTTCCCCACTTTGAGTCTGGTGTGTGTTTTGTCTGGAAAAAACCCATCTCACATTAAGTTGAGATGTGGGAGGGGGAATGGAGCTAGGGAATTGGATGTTGGGGCTATCTCAAACCATGACAAGAGTGCATCCTGGATGGGGAAAGGGCTGATTTCTGTGTGATCAGATGAGCAGTCTCCATCTTCTGGATGGCAGGGTCTTGGGAGCTCTGCAGCCCAGATTTGCACCTGCCATCAGACAGGTGCACACACTGATGAGATCCCTGCCCTGAGCTTTCTCTTTTCCAGGCTAAGCAAGCCCACCTCACCTCTCCTCAAAGATGTGCCAGTCATTTAATCATCTTTTGGCCCTTATGTTCATTCTGATTTATTTTACCAGACAGAGCATCATGACTGATTTCAGCACAGTTCCTCAAAAGATGACCCAATGCTATGGCCTATGGCATCATTTCACGAAGGTGAGAATCTGGGTCCCACTACCCTGACACTTGGTCTCTGTTTTCAGCATGGTGCGTTGTAACTGTGGCTCTTCCAGTCCTGATCAACAGAATAATAAGACCTCTGAGGTGTGATAGTCTGAAAGACTAAAGAAAATAACAAGCAGTAGCTTGTGTAGCTGTCCTTGAGAGCCCTTCAGACCAGCCCAGAGTTTATTTTGCAGCTACAAGGGTTTTAGGTGCTTCCATTTAAAGTAGCAGAACACAAGGATCTGCTCCAGCAGCATGACCTCCTTTTCTGCCTCTACAGCCATCTGTCTGCTTGTAGGATCATCTCTCTCGGGCATCCTGTTTGTCACAGTTACCCCAATGCACTGTCCTTTCTTTCAGCCTAGCCTGACCTCCCTGCAGAGCCCTGTCTGCCTGACTGCTGAGCACTAAACCCACGGTGTCTGCTCCTCTGTTCTCTCCCCCTCTGTCTTCTCTTTGTACATGCAGACAGCTCTGGATGGTTAGTTCACACTCACTACTGAGTTGGTGTGGCTTTGCTCTCCACTTGCTATCCTCCACCAGAACCAAATTAATTCTACACTCAATAGACCACATAATCATAGAATATGTTAGTTGGAAGGGACCCATAAGGATCACCAAGTCCAACACCCTGCTCCTCACAGGTCTAGCTAAAATTAAACCATATGACTAAGAGCATCATCCAAATGCTCCTTGAACTCTGACAGGCTTAGTGCTGTGACTGATTCCCTGGGGAACCTGTTCCAGGGGCCACCCACCCTCTTGCTGAAGAATCTTTTCTAATGTCCAATCTGAACTCCTCTGATGGAGTTTCATTCTATTTCCTTGTGTCCTAGTGCTGGTCACCAGAGAGAGAAGATCAGCACCTTCTCCTCCACTGCTCCTCTTGAGAATGCTGTGAACAGCAATGAGTGTACTCAGCTATATATACTCTTAAAAAAAAAAATCAGATTTTTCCTCCCTTCCCACTAATAGTCCAGGAGTGCAGCTGCGCATCCTGAAATGCTGCCTCAGTATTAGTAATGGAAATCCATCCTCTAGCATTGCCCAGAATAGCTGTTGTTCACCACCTCAGGGATGATTTGTGTAGTGCCTCCATGGTCAGGTCCTGCTGACGACACCCAAAGGTGGCTGCTGTGTAGGAAGAGCTGTATGTGAGCCTCTGCGGCCCTTTGGGGCGAGGGTACTGCTACTTCTGCACAATGATAAGTAATGTGATCTGTGTGGAGAAGGGAAATGCCCTTTCTTTTTCTGAAACTTCACTGAGGTTGTGAATGAGGTGCATTTGTATATTAAATCTTTCCGTATATTATGCAGCAGGCACTTTGTGTGGGTAAAAGGCAAATAATGCTGTGAGTCAAAACTACTTAAAAGGCAGAAAACAAGTTAGCAAACAAATATATGGTCATGTTTGTGCAGCATCCAGAGGTAAAATACAAGGGCTTCATGATTTTCTACTAAATATAAAGCTGTAATGATGAGGAAAGGGGTTGGCATGAATACGGAGGTGGCTAAATTTATAGATGACTCAGTTACTGAGGTCTAGAAAAAACTGTGAGGAACTTCAGCAACTAAATTGCACAGTCGCCATGATCTCCCATTAAATTAATTGTCAAAAAAGCAAAATCAAGCCCACTAGAAAAATTAAACTTTCCAGACTCCTCGTAAGAGCTTAATTAATAGAGTCATGACAGGGTGAAATTTGTGTGTCACTGTGTACTACAACTGAAGATCTTTATTTAATGCAAAGCTAGTGTTAGGTTATGTTATGATAAAATAAAAAAGTAGGGAAATATAGAAAATACAGAAAATACAATAATTATATCCTGTGAATCTCCGGCGTTTCTTCTCATATTGTTTACTTCTCTTACTCATTTCAGTGGATGTGGGGATAGGTGACAGCAGTTCTGAAGGGACTGAAGAAAGTCTCCTCTTAAGAAACAGTCGGTAAAGAGTAGGGGCTTTCTGTCTTGGTGGGGACATGGTGGATGGGAAGTGCACAGGCACAGAGTTGACTGCAGAAATCAGAGTGTGGCTGAACGCACAGAGAGAGGATTCATCCAAAATGAGAAATGCAATGCTACTGAAGAGAGGATATTTATTTATTTAATGTCACAGCTTCTGAGTGTAGTTGGAGAGGGCTGTGCAGGGTCAGGGATCTGTGTTCAGAATGCGCCTGGAGATGAGCTCTGTCCAGATGTTTATTCCAGGCAAGTTGAAGACAACAGTCTTCAGGAGCCTGAGAATAGATTCCTTGTACTGGTCAGTGGAACTGAGGGATTTTGCCATTTGCAGTGCGGTTTCCAGGCATGCATTTCATTGTGATAGAGCTCTAGTAAGGACAAATACCTCGCAGTGACCTGCACAGCATGGTTCCAGTCACCATGGCTGCAATGTCAGTCACACCGCTATGTGTTTCTGGTGCACGTAGTTTTGGTTAGTGAGAGGAGGGATGTGCCAGGCTGTATGTTTAAATCCTCTGTCTGTGCAGCTGCTCCCTCAGGCTGTGTAGAGAAAGCTCCTCTGCCTGATGAGCACTTGGATTCACAGTTTTGGGCATGTGTGTTCCCTCAGCTGGGCACGGCCCTTGCAGTGGTGCTGCTGCAGTGGGCTGAGGAGGTCACTGCTGCAGCTCGGGGTGAGCAGGGGCTGGGCACAGGCCGGGTCTAGGGCACTGTGTTTGCAGTTCAGCCTGGAGTTCATGTGCTGTTCTGCTTTATCTCTGAATTTAGTTACAAAACAGTTTGGGGTTTTGGTGTGCATGGGTGTGTGCAGTAAGTCAGTGTTTCTGGAAATGGCCTCCTGAGAACCAACTGCTGCAGCTGAAGAAAGGGAATCTGCCCCACAGTGGGTCTGGAGCAAAGTTCTGAGGGGCTGCACTGCTTCAGAGAGTCACAGAACTCCCAAATTGTAGGTTGGAAGGGACCTCTTGAGGTTGTCTAGTCCAATCACACCTGCTTAAGAAGGGTAAGCAAGAGCAGGTTTCCCATGCCTGTATTCAGTTGGGGTTTTGAGTATCTCCAAGGATGGATGCTCTACAACCTCTTTGTACAATCTATTCCAGTGTTTGACCACTCTCACAGTAGAAACAGTGTTTTCTTGTGTTCAAATGGAATTGCCTGTGTCTTAATTTGTGCCTCATATCCTGTCATTCAGCACTACTGACAAAAGTGTCTGACTTTCTCTTCTTCGTTCCATCCCATCAGGTATTTATTTATATGTATTGAAAATATCTCTCCTCCATGCTCAACCTTGCCTTGTATGAAAACACTTCAGTCCCTTTATCATCCTCACAGCCTTTCACAAGACTTAGTCCTTCTCCATTCATCTCTCCCATCTGCCAGCAGCTGCTGGCCCTGCAGCTTGAGCCTTCTCTTTCTTCCTCCTGTGCAGGGGACATTCCCGGGGGGTGAGGGGCTGCCAGCCAGAATGCTAAAAGCCAGGCTTTGTTCACAGCCCCGGGGGGGACAGCTCAGCTGCCTGGGCTCAGATCGCAGTACTGGAAGCAAGCAGCAGTGTTTTAATGCGTGTTGCTGCTGCAGACGGGCCCCTTCCCTCCGCAGCTGGCACTGTCACCAGCACTGCCCGGCTGGCAGCGCGCAGGCTGGCACTGGGTGCCTGGAGGGATGCCCATGTGCAGGCACGGTGACTGCACGTGGCACGAGGACGAGGCTGCTGGTGTTGGCGCTGTGCACCAGGCTGTGTTCCCCAAGTGATGTGGGTAACCACTGCCAGAGCAGTATCTGGGGTGTGCAGGCAGCAAGGTGGCAGAGGCTGAAGCTTGGAGAACGGTGAGAGTTTCACTTGGCCCCAGTAGTAATGTTGAAAAATGGGAGCAGATCACTTCTGTTCTGGATGCCCCAAACAGCAGGGGTGGAGGTCCCAGTGGTAGGGAGCTGTGTGAACACTGCACAAAAAATCAGTGGGGGACCAGGGTGCTCCTTGTGAGCACTGCTGGGACCTCAGCAATGCCAAGGCACCAGCAGTGCCTTCACAATTGCCATTGCCTCAAGGATGAGTGAGGTTTTGCTTCTTGCAGCTGCACAGAATGCCCCAGAACACCTCCTGGGCCCTCCTCATCTGCACCTTCTCCCACTCTCCCACGCCGCTCCCCATGGCTCACTTGCAGCATCCCTTCTGTGCGCAGGGACTTGCTTCCCAGTGCCTTCAGCCATACACCAATCCCACATCGAGTGGCAGAAATGCCCCTGAACTTAGTGCATTTTGCACAGTGATGGTTTTTAGTCTAGAGGGACCATATTTTTAGCCAACCTGAAAGAACACAAGTTCAGAAAATAGCTGGAGATGCTGTGCAAGTAGTTCTGCTGAGAGCTTAGAGCCAGTCTCACTTTGGGCTGAAAGCTGCCTTCTGGGCATATCTGTCTGATTAGTTGCTGGCAGTGAGTAAAACATTCCAGTAAAGTGAGTATGATTGCTGAGCACTGGCCTTTCTCTGACTTCTTTCTGTGTCCTTTTCGAGTCTTTCTTTGAAATACCAGCTTGATTGAGCTATTTTAGAAGGATTGAGATCTGCCTAGAAAGAGCTGATGGGAGGTTCTGGAGGCTGGAAAGAATAACATTGTCAGAGAGCAACAGTTGTCTGAAAGGTGAGAAATAGAATTAGATGTTCATTTTCAGTGAAGATCTGTGGCCTTCCAATCTATATGAGGAATTAAAACCTATGAAAGACTTAAACCCTATAAATTATACATTCAAACAGTTAAGTTCTAAGTGCCTATCTTGTTGAGTGGATGTAATGTCCAGAGGTAGGTATTTGCAAAGACTGGAATCAAAAAAGATTTTGTGCTGCCTGCTGTGTCCAGGAAAGTGCTGCAGGAAGGTCCTGTACATTGGTCCTACATCCAGAGCCATCTGATGTGGGCAAACAGCAGTGGCTCTGGTCCTGCCTGTCAGCATGGCAGACACTCACCACCCTTCTTTCTAATAAATTAATAGGGCCTGGGCATTATGGCAGCATTTTGCCAAATAGCTATATAATGCCCATGCTAATGTGAGCCCACAAACTGCTTTTTTACATTTCCAGGATCTTGCTTGTTCTTCTTTTGCTCCTCCTTTTTTCCCTAAAGAGAGCAAAGTCCTGTCTGGGTACCTGTTTGTGCCTCTGACAGAACAAGCATTCTTATTGTCTAGATGCTCCTCACAGCAGCAGCCTAGGAGTACACATTTGGATTAAAGAAAAGCACTTCAGAAGAGAAAAAAACTGTAATGAATGATGAGAGATTTGTTATCAGTGCTGCACCACTCCAGTGAAGGGTGAGTTGGCACCTACTGACTGGCTTATAGAGCCCTGTGGTGAGTAGGGCTTGGACAACACCAGGGACACCTCTCAGTGGTAGCTGCCATGAGGCAAGGCACTTCTGTCTGGAAGGGATGATTCGTCTGTGCCAGTGGTTACAGGCACAGCTGTCTGGCACAGGCAGGCAGCTCAGAATCAGAGAATCAACTAGGTTGGAAAAGACTTCTGAGATCATCAAGTCCAACCTTAGTTCAAAGTGCCTGGCTCTGTGGACTTCAGAACATGTTGGAGCTGAGTGGCAAATTGTGCTGATCCAGAAGTAGGATTTCTTTCCTTGTTGCTGAAAAGAGTTTGCTCTGTTCTCTGAGACCCAGGTATTAAATTGGGTCTCAAGTGCAATTTGAAGTCTTGCAATCAAACCCATGCTGAAGTGGAATTTTTGAGGTGAAAATATCAGTAGCTGGGTGCTGTCTCATCTGCTTCTCTCATCCTGTCTAATCCCTTTTCTCTCCCCAGGCCAAAGAACTCTCCATCACCGGACTGATATCCTGGAGACGGTGATCCTGGTAAATCCTAATGTGGACAGCATCGTGTCTGAGGTAAGGATGAGGTGCCAGCGAGTTCTCTCCACATCAGCTCTCCTGACTTGGCTTGACATAGAGGTGATGATCATCACACCTTGCACCTTCTAGAGAGCATGAATGTGCTGCCAGTCTGCTGCAAGGTGAGGTGAAGTGGCCAAGTGTTCTGGTCTTGCCAATAACCAGGGCATGTGCAGTGACTATGATGTGACATGGAGCTGTGTTGGGCAGACAGTAGCAGTGTCTTTCCTCTTCAATAACCAACCTTCTTGTACGGATAAAACTTAGGGTTTGGCTGTTTGTGAATAACACATGAGTATTGCTTGTCCATGGGATTAGGATTCTGGGTGCTGGTGAGGAGTACAGGCAACTTCTGACTGCAGCACTATGTCTGATGGTAACAGGTCCGCTCACTGGTGTGTGATTCATCAGCCCACAAACTACTGATCCTCTGTGGACAGAGCTCAGACCAGGAAGGAGACTTGGTCCTGCAGACAGGGACCTTCACTTACCAGAAGTTTGCTGAGATACTTTCAGACCCAGAGGTGAGTGTGACCCATAATCCAGCATGACCCCTCCTGTTCAGAGTGCACGGTAGAGCAACACAGCCTGCACCCTCCTTCTGGTGACAGATTTGCAGACAGATGGGTTTGAAATCCAGAAAAAAATTGCACACCATAAATACTTCATGCTATTGTCTTGGGAATCCTGCTTTAACTCCCTGGCTTAAGTTTTCCAATGTGTAGGCATGGGTGATTCCTTTAAGTGTTCAGCTTGAAATAACCTTCCAGACTGGCTCTGCAGTGGGCTGGAACTCAAAATTTCTTGAAGCAGGTCTTAACATAACTGTGGGCAGCTTCTGAAAACACCCAACAGAGGCCATCATCACTCTGGTAAATGTGGGTATTTCTCTTCCTGTCATAGTGCAGCAAGTATGTTCACAGAAGGTTAAGAGTGTTCATCAGGGGTATGTAAAGATGATGAGGAGATGAGTAAATACTGATTAAGTAACTACGTGATGATTACATAACTACAAATGTTGCTGTTTAATTGCAGAATTCTTGCATCATTCAGATTGGAAAGGCACACAAGAGGTCTGTAGCCCAACCTCCTGCACAGAGCAGAGTCAGCACTGAATTTAGGCAAGCTTGCTCACGGATTTGTCCGTGAGGCCTGGAAAATCTTATAGGGAACCCCTGAACCACTTCTCCAGTGCTTATTATCTCAGCTAGCCATACTACAGCTTTCCTGAGAGACTTTACATTGTGTTTCTGTTGGCGCTCATTGCCAATACAGATATGCTGCTTCAGTTTTTGAGAAGCCCTACTTCCACTGATCGTGTGCCAGATGCTTAGAATGTCTTCATCTGAGTGACAGGAATGGCTGAGTGATACTTCGACAATTGATATTATTACTGCTGTAATTAAATCAGCATGTATGGTCTCCTTCATTTTTTTAAAGCTGGTTGTTCTCATTTATTTCTGGTATCTTGTTTATTTGGACAGGAACTAGTCAGTTAAGGGCTGTCTAAACAAGAGAATACAGTGTGCTAATCTCATTCCAGATACTTAGGAAGTTGAGGTGTAATGCTTCTTTGCTCGATATATACTCAGCGTAGCTGTAAAGAGCCTTGGAAATTATATGGACCTCAGTTCTACTTATTAATGGTGTAGCATGTCCCCAACCCTGTATGTGTAGCAGAGGTGGAGTCATGACTTTCAAAGTAGGTTCCAGGAAAGAAAATGAATTAAAAAAGAAAGTGCTGTGGCACTAGAACTGCACAGAGTGCTCTGTGATGTTTCACTAGCCAGTGAACGACAGTAAGTTCCGACAACGATGCTTAGCATTGAAAAAGTTGTCTCAAAGTTAGAATTCATAAATTAGAAACAAAAACCCCAACCTGCTGCTTTTGAGCAAGATATCCCAAGTTAAACAGGAAGAAGTAAGGAAAGAGGACAAAGTGGCTCCCGCTTTTCTTTCCTGCGGTCTTGGCACAGTACACTCCCAGCAGTCAGGAAGCACAGCAGCCCATCGGCATTAAGAATTTCAAAAGAGATCAAGACATGCCCCCATGCATTGATTTGCAATGGGCTTTTGGACCCTCAATGTTTCCTGTCAGTAAAGTGCTCATGGTGTCTTTAGTATTTCTGCACTAACTGGATTTTTTTTTTAAGTGCTGTACAGCTTTCAGAGCTCTGTTTGACCTTTATTTGTCTGTGCTTGTCTCATTAGGTCACCCAGATTCTCAGCAACACTGACTCAGATACCAAGGCCTCCCTTACTGTGTCGTGCCTGGGAGAAGGAGCCTGGAGCAACCTTGGGCATCCTCGATTTCAGGAAATTATAAATCTGAAACTGAATCCTGATCCAGTTCTGCCAGAAATGGATGGGGTGTCTGAGTTCGCAGAATATGTCTCTGAGACAGTCGACGTGCCGTCTCCATTTGATCTCCTGGAGCCGCCCACCTCAGGGGGCTTTCTGAAGCTTTCTAAGCCCTGCTGCTACATATTCCCTGGGGGAAGAGGTGATTCTGCTCTCTTTGCTGTCAATGGGTTTAACATCCTTGTGGATGGTGGCTCTGAGAGGAAATCCTGCTTCTGGAAGCTGGTAAGGCACCTGGATAGGATTGACTCAATCCTGCTCACCCACATTGGTGCGGACAACCTGCCCGGCATCAATGGGCTGTTGCAGAGGAAAGTTGCTGAGCAAGAGGAGGAACAATCCCAGGGCTCTACCAACTATAGTGACTGGATGAAGAACCTAATTTCTCCTGAGCTAGGGGTGGTTTTTTTTAATGTTCCTGAAAAGCTGAAGATGCCTGAGGCATCCATGAAAGTAAAGAGGAGCATCGAAGAAGCATGTCTGACACTGCAGTATCTTAACAGACTGGGCATTAAATCAGAGCCTCTCTACAGGGTAGTGAGCAGCACCATCGAGCCCATCACACTCTTCCACAAAATGGGAGTGGGTAAGCTGGACATGTATATACTGAACCCTGTCAAGGACAGTAAAGAAATGCAGTTTCTAATGCAGAAATGGGCTGGTAATAGTAAAGCAAAGACTGGTATAATTCTCGCAAGTGGGAAAGAAGGTGAAATTTCTGTTCCCTATCTCACATCCATCACGGCCCTAGTGGTGTGGCTTCCAGCCAGTCCAACAGAGAAAATTGTAAGGGTTTTGTTTCCTGGAAATGCTCCTCAAAATAAGATACTGGAAGGTCTTGAGAAACTCAAGCACCTGGATTTTCTGAGGTACCCAGTGGCTACTCAGAAAGATATCACTTCTGGAATACCTCCACCTGTGCTGAAGCAGACCAAAATTAAACAAAGAACTGACAGTAAAGAGAGTCTTAAGTCTTCTCCCAAGCCATCTGTGACAAAGCAAGTCAAGAAAGAAGAGGCAGTTGAGGAGGGGATTAAGGAAGTAAAATCAGAAGTTGTAAAGGATGCTAAAATTGAGAAAAAGATTAAAGAGCACACAGAAAAAATTTCTGAGAAATTTGTTAAACCTGAAAAGATAAGTGATGCTCTCAAAGCTGAGAAAAGAAAATTGGCAAAAGACAAGGTTGGAAAAAAGCATCTCAAAGAGAAAGTGTCCAAATTAGAGGAGAAGAAAGACAAAGAAAAGAAAGAGATTAAGAAGGAGAAAAAGGACTTAAAAAAAGATGATGGAAAGAAAGAGGAAAAAAAGGATTCAAAGAAAGATGATAAAAAAAAAGAAAACAAACCAGAGCCCAAAAAAATTCCTAAACCAGACTTGAAACCATTTACCCCAGAAGTAAGAAAAACATTGTACAAGGCAAAACTTCCAGGCAGACTCAAAACTGAGAAGATTAAAATCAAACCTGAAAAGGAACCTGAAAAGGTACCTGCTGACCTGAAGACATCACCAATGGAGAAGGCAGCTGTACAGGCAGAGCCAGGAGAGACTTCTATAGCGGCACAGAGGTTAGTCCTGTCTTCACCAGAAGATCTTACAAAGGACTTTGAGGAACTGAAGCACGAGGAGAAAGGGGTCTTGCAGGTGACTCAAGAACTGCCTGATATGGAGGTTAGTGATAAGGTTGTGAGAGCACCTGAAGCAGAGATAAAAGACTCTGCTGACATGACTGGTCAGAGCTGCCTTGAAGCAGATCTGATTTTGAAAACAAGGACTCCAGATCAGGGAATAACTACTATTGATATGGAAAAAGAATCACCAGCAGAGGAAAAGACAGTCCATCATCTGGAACTGAGGGGAGGTCGTGCTGAAAAAATAGAGGATGAAAGAAGAACAATAGATGAAAACCGTGACATGAGATACTGGGAGGGAAAAGCTGAGCAGAGCAAGGACATTCAGCTGTTTGCTGACAAAGACCAGGTGCCATCACAGACAGACTTCTTGGCAAAGGGTATTTGGCCACCAGTGTTCAAAGAGGAAGAAAAGGAGGAAGAGGAGAAAATCTCTTTGGACAGAAAACAGAGGGAAGCAGAAACAAAGACTTGTGAAAAGTATGTTGAGGGGACAGAGGCACAGGAAGAGGGTGAGAAGGAAAAGAAAGAAGATGTGATAGAAAAGGCAGAACTGGAAGAAAAGGAAGAACAGCACATGAAAGCAGAGAAGCTGGAAAAGAACAGAGACTTCTATGAGCTGAATCAGGATGAGAGGGAGGACAAACTGTCTACCACTACAGAAAAGGAGAAAGAATTAAGTGACATGGGTGAGAAAAACAAGTTACTTGTAAAGGACATAACAAAGGAAGAGTCATATCTGAGCAGCCTGCCAGTCCCACCAGGAGCAGCAGTAGAACATGTTTCCTATATTCAAGATGAAACTATCCCCGGCTACTCAGAAACAGAGCAGACCATTTCTGATGAAGAAATACATGACGAACAGGAAGAGAGGATCCCACACTTGAAGTATGATGTCAACACCTACGACATTTCTGTTCCTGACCACCCAGGCTCTTTTGAAGCAGTACATGGAATACAGGCTGTGCCTCCTGCTGACCTTTCAGCTAAGGGCTATGCTGGCCAGGAGTCTGAAATCCTGGCATATCCTACAAACATTGTGGCAGCACCTCTGGCTGAGGAGGAACACATATCCTCTGCCACCTCCATTACAGAATGTGACAAGCTTTCATCCTTTGCAACTTCAGTAGCAGAAGATCAATCTGTTGCATCTATAACAGCACCACAAACAGAAGAGACTGGAAAAAGCTCTTTACTTCTGGACACAGGAAACAGCATGCCCTCCTCTCGGACTGAAGCAACCCAAGGTCTTGACTACGTTCCCTCCGCTGGCACAATCTCTCCCACATCATCCTTGGAGGAAGACAAGTGCTTTAAATCTCCACCCCCTGAAGATTTCCATGCATTAGCAGAAGGAGAGAGAAAACTGGAGGCTCAAAAAAAGAATCTTCACGAAGAGGCAGAAGATGAAGAGGATGAAGAAGATGGTACTCCAAATATTGAGATTCCTGAGAAACTCAGAGGGCATTACGATGCCTCCATGTTTGCTCCTCAAGGATGCCCTGATAATGTGATAATCAGTGTTCCCACAGAAATGATGCCGTTATCCACTGAAGAAGCACCGTTTTCCCAGGCTGACTCTGCAGAGGCTGAAGAACGATGCATGAGTCCTGATGACAGCACAGTCAAAATGGCCTCTCCCACTCCATCTGGCCCTACCAGTGCTGGGCACACACCCTTCCACCAGTCTCCAGTGGAGGAAAAGCTGGAAACAGTAGATTCAGATCTATTTGAAAAACAAACAGATGCTACTGCCAAGAAACTGGAAGGCCAAACTTCCGTTGTGGTGAAGAGAGCCAAGGGTGAACCTCTCAGAGAAGACGAGGCATCTGCAGCTAAATCCAGACATGAAAAAGAAGTAACTGGACCTGTGCAGCACAAACTGGTCTTGGGCAGTGAATTTCCAGTGTCTCCTGGGGAGGAGGTGCAGGAAGAACCACTGAGGAAAGAGGAGCTGCCCTGGCTCTCCTACCACAAGCAGGACACGGTGGTGATCGGGGAGGAGGAGGAGGGTCCTGGAATGCCCCATCCCAGCACAGAGCCAGAAAAAGAGCGAGGAACTAAAACCATGACAGAAAGTTTAATGGGATTTTCAAAACACTTGTCCTTTGAGCCATTTGCAACCACAGAAGCGTCTCTAGGAAATGTGGATCTTTCACAGTTCACAAACCAAAGCAAATCTGAAAGTGACAAATCTTTGCAATTTTCACCAGATGACACCAAATCACTTTCTTTTACAGAAGAAAGTATTGGTAAAGAAAAACCCTCAGATATTTCTAAGGGAGTCACTGCTGAAGAAGGAAAAGCACAGTATTTCACAGGAGACACTTCAGAAGAGAAATCTTCTCATGTTTCCATTAAAGACATTTCCCCAGAAGAGAACAAATCCATCTCTCTCACTGAGAGTCCCAGCAGGGAAATCTCTTCAGACCTTTTTGGTAAAGGAATTTCTCTGGAAGACATCAAATCCCTTAGTTTCACAGAAGAGATACCTACAAAAGAAAAAACTATGTCCAACTTCACTGACAAATTCCCTGCAGAAGCTGTGAAATCTATGGGTTTCACAGACCAGAGCCCAGCTACATATGAAAAATCACTGGAAATTTCTGCCAAAGAACTGAAAGAAGCATCAAAATCTTCTCCTTGCCCAGAAAGTAGTTCAGTTAAAGACATGTCACCCAGAGATTCTTCAACTGAAGAAATGTCTCCAGATGACAGCAGTTTATTTTCTGCATCAGAAAGGGACCCGTTTAGGAGAAGAACTGCAGGCTCGGACTCTCAGGAAGTATCTCCAGACGCAAAGGCCTTACAGTTTACAGAATCTAGCCCAACTGAGGATAAAAAATCCTCACACATTTCTACTGAAGATGTAAAATCTTTTGGGTTCAAGGAAGCTCAAGAAGAAAAATCTCCAGAAATGGAAGACTTTTACATGAAAGATTTAAGTTATGAGAAGAAAGTGCGGTTTCCTGAAGAGGTGCAAGAGATCCCTGTTCAGGGAGGGCGGCAGAGATATGACAAAGAGAGAGAGAGCACATTCTTGGATGAGGTACCAGAATTTGAAACAAAATCCCTTCCTAAAATGGGAAAGGAGGAGATCCTGCCTCCTGCAGTGCCTGGCAGCCACACCTGGAGAGGAGCAGAAAGGGAAGCATGGGGCTCTGCATTTGGGTATCTTCAGGAAGGGAGAGAGAGTGGAAGAGGAAGGCAGTTACCCAGTGAGAAGGATAAGGAGGTCTACCATGCTGAAGACAAAGCCATGCAAGAAGAAACAGAATGTTTAAAGATGGAGTCATGTGATTACAAAGAAGACACACAGAGGAGTGCCACATTTACATCAGAAAAAAAGAAAGTGGATGTGGTTCCTGCTGACATCACTGTGCTAGAAAGAACACAAGGGGAAGGTTCTCCTCTGTCTCCTCAGTATGTCTCTGGTGAGGAAAACCAGGCCAAAGCTTTAACTGGAAAGAAAGAAAGGCAAGAAATACTGTTGACATCTAAACAAGATTACTCCTATTTAGATGATGAGGAGAAAGCTGTCTTAGATATCTATGCAAAATCACTAGACCAAGCAGTGACGGGATCTCCCCTGTCTGCAATGGGAAAGGAGATTGAGGCAGCACCAGGAGCAGAGAGGCCTTGCAAGTTAGATCAGTGCAAGCCACCTTTGTGGGAGGATGTCCCATCAAAGATGGCTGAGAAGAAATCAGACATCAGTGATTTGTACCAGGAAGTAGACTGCCAATACAAGTCAGATAGAAGGCAGAAGGATGACTGCAAATCCACTGAGGGTCTGTATGACTCTACAGGAAGGAAAGAGCAGACAGCAGCAGCATCTACTCTGTTGCAATCTACAAGACCAGCAGAATATATTGCAACGTCCCCAGAAGAGAGCACTGTGGTGTCAGGGCAGCGTGCACATTCTCCTTTTGACAAAGGACAAAGCCTTTGTCAAAAAAGCAGTGCTGCCATGGGCCATGCTGGGGCTGTAGGTGTTGCCATCCAAGAGTTGTATCCTCCAGAGACCTATTCCAGGAGCTCCGTTGAGCCTTATTCTTATGAGGAAGGAGTCTGCACATATAGAAATGATGACAGTTTGACAAGACAAGAGCAAGAAGAAAGAGAACCAACTCCCTACCCTGATGAAAGAAGTTTCAAGTATGCTGACATCTATGAGAAGGTAATTGTGTCTGGAGTGGGACTCTCCCCCTTCACAGCCAAAAGTGCAGACAGCCCAGGTCACACTGACAAGGTGCCAGTAACAGCAGTGAGCTCTCAAAAAGGTCAAAGTTTTCACGTCTCTGCAAAGGAAGAGGAGTCCTGCCTTTATACCTCTGCTGAGAAGGAGTTGTCATCTCCAGCATCCCCTAGAGATAAAGCAGATTCAGTCTTTGACTATACAGATACCCATGAAAGATACTTGCCCTTGTCTGAAACAGGAAAGCCTAGGATATCAGAAGGACAGGAAAAAATGAATGTGTCTTCTGTTTTGCCAGGAGAACTGGACTCTGCACTGCACTCATCATCTGCAAGTACAGTATTTGCCCTTCCCACAGGCACAACTGACACCTTTTATCAAGGGAAATCATCCGCCTATATTGATGCTGGTCGTCCGGATGAGAACATCGTTTTGTCTAGCCAGGAGCAGGTACCTCTGTCCATGAAATCTGAAAGCCCAGATCCCAAAGATACATACTATGAGAAAGCAGGTCGTGGGGAAGAAAGCACGAGTGACTCAGAGTTAGAAAAAGGTGCTAAGGAGAAGTCTGAAAAGGAGTCTAAACTGCACGTCCCAGCTGGAGCTGCAGGCACTGTCTATGCACACACCTCAGCCATCGGCAAGTTCCCTGTCTCAGAGACCCTCCTGCAGAGCAAGCGTCAGGATCCCCTTTCCCCCAGCTCCACTTCCTCTTCTCCCTCTGGTCCAGGCTGGAAAGAGGAATACGGAAGTAGGACAACTGCATCAGCTGCTGTCGTGGAAACGTATGTTGATGGTTACACTGATATGCCAGACACGGGCAGAGCTTCAGAAATGTGCCATGGAAGACAAGATTCTTCACAAAAGAGAGAGGTTGCTGAAGAATCCACAAAGGAATCTCATTTCTGTGTAGCAGATTATCCAAGTGCAGCAGTGGTCTCCGAGTGCCCGGAGCAAGCCACATACTTGAAATCTGCTTCCAAAAAACACACAGAGGAATATGAACAGGGCCCAACGGTAGAGGACAGAGGGATGGATAACTCTTCTGGATTTGAAAGCTCCCTGCTAGGAAAGACTGAAACAGCCAGCATGTTCAGACTTGAGCAAACCTCAGCAAGCCGTTTAGGGGATATCTCTCTTTCTTTAAAGTCTCCATGTGCTTTGCTCTCAGACCAGCAGAAGAAAGATGAGTACTTGGAGGTTTCTGAGAAAATCAGCAGCCTTGACTCATCTTTTCCTAAATTCTCACCACTGAGTCCATATGAAGAAAAGTTGTTCTCCAAAGGTGCGGAGAGAGAGTCTGTGCCCCAGAAACAGCTGAAAGATGACTCTTCCAGCCTGTCAGAGGAACCTTCATCTGAAGCCACCACTCCTGTGATACCAACTACAGCAGAAAGTTTCTACTCCCATATGCTTTCCACATACACAGGTGCAGGAGTGGAACCAGGTACCAGGAGTCCTTGGGATGTGTCTCCACAGATTCCAGATAATGCTGTGAAAACACATATAGCTGAAACCAAAGATTTTGTGTTTGCTGAAGAACACGGTTCTCCATTCCTCTGTGGCATGGGTGACAGCACCTTGCCATGCAGAAAGGAGTGCCAGGTCTCAGAGCCCACGCCATCCTCTGAGAAGGAAGAGCAGCAGCCCTGTGGCAGCAGTCCAGAGCAGAAGGCACCGTTTGCAGAACAGCTGCTGACACTGACATCTCTCCCTGATGTGTTGACATCATTTCCTCATCATCAGCATGAAGATGAAGCCACAGCCAATGGTCCAACAGAGGTGAGCACCAGTCTGCAAGCTTTCCAAAGCACGTGCCATGCAGCAGAGGCAAACGATGAAAGAACATATCCCGATTCTGACAGCAGTTTTTCTCCATGCACAGGCAAAGAGGATACAGAGAGGCAAAGCCGCCCCTCCTCTCTGATGTCCCCTGAACACAGTTTCCAGCCCTTTATTCCAGATATGCAGAGAGGTGGAAAAACAGAGGACCGTGGAGATGCTTCCCATGACATGGAGCCACATTTAGGAGGCAGTTTTGATTGTGGACAGAAATTTTCCTCATGTGAATACAAGCAGAGAAAGGGAGAGCTCTCTCCCTCATTCATCAACCCAAGCCCCCATGAGCTCTCTGAAGACAGTGACCTTTCACAGGAGGACGGTCACCCTTCAGTACAGGGAAGACAACCCCACACTGGGAGCAGCCCCATGCAAAGCGCCACAGTGGAGGAAACCCCTCCAACATCAGTGAGTGATTCTGGAACCTCCCAGTCAGACTCGGATGTCCCACCTGAGACTGAAGAATGCCCATCCATCACAGCAGATGCCAACATGGACTCGGATGAAGATGCAGATTTCCTCCCAGTGGACAAAGCTGTGGGGAATGCTCATCATGCCAGTTCTAGGTCCAGCCATGATCCTCAGCCTGTTCCAATGGTAGATCCCCATCCCCACCCTCCTCACCCTGATGTCTGCATGGTAGACCCTGATATGTTGGTAAATGAGCAAAGCATGAGCAGAACTGATAAAATTTCCAAGAAGGACATAAAAGAAAAGAACAAAGGTGTAAGGAAGCCTTTGAGCAAACCCAAATCTTCCTCACCTGCACGGAAATCGGATGTGAAAGGGAAACGATCACCCACTCCTGTGAAACAGCCATCAGACAAATCTCCAAAATCTGTCACTGCCAAAAAAGAAAGAGACGGAGGAGAAAAGCCCAAACCACGTAGTGTGCTGATGCCAGAGGATGAGTTATCCCGAAGTAGTCACAGCAACCCTGGCAAGAGCCTTGTTAATGGCATCAAAACAAACCCTGGTAAGAAATTCTTCCTGAAGCATGCACTGTCTCTATAGGTCCAGCATAGAGGAAAGCACTAGATTAAACATAGCAGAATAGAAAACAGGACTTCCCAGTCAGACATAAAAAAGTTACAAGCAGTGATAAGGTTGAGAGGTACAAAAGGTTGATAGGAAAGAGCAAGAGAGTCCTAGGAGTAGCAGCGATTCACAGGGATGGCAGAAAGCCAGGATAAACCTTTTAGAAAGACTACTGTAATACTCTAGCATAGAAAGGCCACCAGAACAGAGGTTATTTTAGAAAATGTAGGTTATTAAACAACAAAGATTAGGATGAAATATTGGTTGGGATAACAAATCTGCAAAAGTTGATAACGGAGATTTTTGATTCCCTTCCCCAGGAAAAGCTTCTGAACCTAAAGCCTTCCAGTCCCTCCCCAAAGAACAGCAGAACTCCCTTTCCCTCCCAAGACCTGTGACAGCACTGGCCCAGAAATGCACCGAGGTCACCTCTAAGCAGCAGAGCTTGGATAAGTCTTAACTTCATTGCTGCAGGGAAAGAAACCTTTCTGGAATTCAAGTCCTTCAGTGTTAATCTGAGTGTTTGCCCTTTCCAGAAGGGTTTTGATAGCATCTTGTTTTCTCTTTTTCCAAAGCTTCCAATAGTCCTAAGAGCAGTTTCTCTGTGCCTATGGGTCCACCTGTCTACGTGGACTTGGCCTACATCCCCAACCACTGCAGCGGAAAGAACACAGACCCAGAGTTCTTCAAGCGGGTTCGAGCATCGTATTATGTTGTGAGTGGGAATGATGCAGCCAATGGAGAACCAAGCCGTGCAGTGCTGGATGCACTTCTCGAAGGGAAGTCTCAGTGGGGAGACAACCTGCAGGTAGGTCATGGAAATGTGAAGGGCTGCGTGATGCTCTTGATGTCACGAGTGCTTGGAAGGTGTGTATCGCAAACAAACCTGAAGGAGTACACTGAGAGGAAGCAAATGGTACTGGGCATGTCCTGCTCTGCAGTTTTAGCAGAGTAATTGTTTGTACCCAGGATGAGGAGGACACCTGCAAAATGGTGTGAGTGGAAGCAGACATGTCCTCCCTTCCACATCCTTCTGAGGGGAGAAAGCATTTAAAGATCATACACTCCTCCATACCTGCTGCAGGATGAGCCTATCCTCAAGCAAAATCAAGCACCATCACAGTCAGAATTTTCGTCAGTGTGCCACACCCAGTGGCGTCTGTTGCTAGCCAGGCTGCGAAGATTTTTCTGATAGCAGCTTACTAATAGTGCTTTTAAGGCAGAATGTCCTTAAACACAGTTCTTGCTTAGCCAGGCTTGCAGGACACCCCAAGGGGGCACTCCTGAAGACATGTACAAGAAGATGTGCATGTTCTTTCAGACGAAGCAGCCTCATATTTCAAGGTCCCTGAGTTGCACATTGGGTCATCGTGTCTGTTAACAGTGGCTGCCGGCACTGTTCCTTTTCACACTGAAGGATCTTTCTGAGGTTGTTTCTGGAGCTCCCAAGCACAGTGCTCTCCCCTGCACTGCAGCCATTCTCATAATTATGGTGTCCGGGCTGCCACTTTGCAGCCAGTTCAGAGCCCCATTGTGCTGGTACTGTATAAAATAAAGCTCTGCCTCAGAACCTGACATCTGAAAGACATTAAATAGAACAAGCAGTACCAAGGGTACAGTGTTCCAAAATTAACAGGAAATTTTAGCCTCAGCTCCTGTGGGCATTGTTTGTCGCTGTGGTTGTTCTCAATCATCTCTGCTGCTTTCTTTTCCCAGGTGACATTGATTCCAACACATGATACTGAGGTGACACGAGAATGGTATCAACAGACCCACGAGAAACAGCAGGAGCTAAACATCATGGTACTGGCAAGCAGCAGCACTGTTGTGATGCAGGACGAATCTTTTCCAGCCTGTAAGATTGAATTCTAAATCTCTCACACTTTGTGTTCATCCATTGACTCTTCAATCACCGATGCAACATCAGAGACACCATCTAATCACAGTCCAGTTCTTCTCTGGTTTAGTCCTCTACATGGTTCCCATTTGTCAGGCAGTCGGGTATCCATCTAGCTCAGCACTGGATGCCATGAGGAAGAAGTGCAGGGCTCTGTAATTTTCTGGACTGAGCAAAGAGTTTGTGCAAGAGCAGTTGCAGACCAGGGGCACTTTCACTTTCCCTGCTTTATTCTGCTACCTGTACAGTTTCTGTAGACTATCTTGGCTGCCTTGCTGCTGTGAGAGCTTGTTCTACTCTCTTGCTGGCTGCCTTACCATTTAACCTGCAGCACCATGAACCTCATCTTTCTGATGAGGCATGAAGTGCTGCTGCTGCATGCAGAGAGTGCATGGGGGGCCATGGAGCCAAGGTGAAAT
Source organism: Pipra filicauda (assembly GCF_003945595.2). Taxonomy (NCBI): domain Eukaryota; kingdom Metazoa; phylum Chordata; class Aves; order Passeriformes; family Pipridae; genus Pipra; species Pipra filicauda. The sequence continues at coordinate 239,805 of NW_024104627.1, read as the reverse complement.
CTAATTTGCAAAGAAAGTGCACTGGGGAGATGAGGGAAGGCAAAACCCTTCAACTGTTATGTGACAGTGAAGGTCATTCTTCCATCTCCCATGCTGAGCATACAGGAGGTGTTTTGAGCAAGGGGACTTCTACTCCAACTAGGCAGGACCACCGCATGCCAACATGGCAAGTTTCTGTCCCAAATATTTGCCTATGGCATCCTGCAGCACCTGCTTGGGTGCTCAGGAAGCCAGGATGAAGGACACGGTGGGGGAGGACATGGGAGGGGAGGGTTCAGCACATTCCTAACCTGTTAACTTGAGCTTCGCACACATAGTGGCCAACCTGCACATCAGCTGTGTGGCAGGAGGAGGTACAGGGGGGCTGTGGCCTGAACAGTCACACAAAAAGAGCATCCAAACGCACAACTACAGCCCCCTCCACAGCAGAAGGGCTGAAATAACTCTGGCCATTGTTGGCCCAAGATGTTCGAGAAACCTTCCTGTCCCTAAACGAAAGGCTCTGGAGGACTGTGGTGAGGCCACTGAGGAGCGCGCAGGCTCTGTGGGGGAGGCCGGTGCCTGGCAGGTGTCTTTGGGTGTGCCAGCTCTGCACGCAACAGCCATGTCCTCGCTGCCTGTGTGCCAGGGTCCAAGCCTCAGAGTTGTGTTCAAGCTTTATTTTGTCCCCCCAAGTGTCCTGGATATGGGGAATAGAACCTGTGGTGTGAGGAAAGAGAACCCCCTTCCCGAAGTACTCGGGAGAAAGTAGTGTAGCAAGCGTAGTCACGCTCAGTTATCCCCCTGTCATGGCAGGGATGTGTTGGCAGCACAGGTGAGGTGCTGCTAGTCCATGCAGTGCCACCTTGCAGCTCATTCCCTGACACCACTGTGGGCACCTGTCCTTGCTCTCTGGTCATCCTGACAGAAGCACAGCTGTGTGCCGTGAGTGCACCATGGCTACTGAGCAGCCACCCAGGACCTCCTTGGCAGGCAGACCTGTTCCAGTGTGGGAGACCCATTCTCCTTGCATGGAGAGCAGCTCCAGGAGTGTGGGTGCTCAGGTGCACTGAGCCAGCAGCACCTTTGCCACCTCCAAGAGCATTGACAGAGGGTCTTATCACAAAGACGGCCTTTATCTTTCTATAAGACAAAGAGAGTGGCAGCAGGCTGTCCTCTGGGGAAAGAGGAATGAGATAGAAAGCAGTGCTGCAAGGCTTGACATTCAGCACAAAGGTATTTCTATCTGCTGTGTCACCTACTGTGCTTGGCCCTGAGCCGAGGGCTGACTCCACCATGAGCATCACGAGACCCTGTGTTGCACTTGCCTGGGACACTTCAGTCTCAGTGCTAGTTTTCTGGCAGGTGACATAAAGAAAATGCTGCTTAGAAACCTGCTCCTAGGATAAAAATGGAGTTTCTAGGGAAATGGTCTATCTTGCATTTAATTTATATATTTATTTTTTTTTTAATGTAAAGCTGCATTTTTTTGTTGATTTAATATTTTAATTTATACATGTTAACATGATACCATGTGCTTTTAGTGTCAGTTCAGAGGTTTCTTGGTACAAATACTTACATGCTGCAATTTAAATAACAACATAAAAAGACCACAGAGAACTTGCTGGCAGCCAAAATGTCTCTGCAAGGCTGTATCTAAAACCCAGCAGCTGCAGGACAAGGCCTGAGGCCAGCAACCTCCCCAGGGCGCAACCAGCCCTTTGGATACAGCCCTTGTTAGGAGCATGTGAGCTTACTCAGGGCTTTAGCAAATCCTTGCCCTGTGCTGTGTTCATTTTAACCATGGAATTACCCTGTATCTGCCAGCAGAATAAATGTCATTCTCTGTTCCCCGATGGGGTCAGCATCCATGAATGTTGGTTCTGGCAATAGCAGGCAGTACAACACCTGCCCCTGTTCCCCCCCAGAATGCTGGGGGGATTTGCCTGCAGTGCTTTGGGGAGACCGTGGCTCACCCACCGTGGCAGCAGCTGCAGGATGCCAGGCACCAGAGGCACAAGCGTGGCCCTCACTGGCTCCCAGGATCCCTGTATGTGGCCAGATGTAAAAGCTAATGCACTAACTTTAGATAGACCCACACATGAATGTTTTCTCAATTTTAAACTTGAAGCAATTCTAAGCAGCAGTAATAGTGAGGCTTTGTGAGGTGCCTGCGTCCTCCAGCAGGAGTGCAGCCAGCAGTAGGTTCCAGAAGGAACGCTGCCCTCCGCACTCCTTTCCTGCCTTCTGCAGCTCTGCTGCTTTGACAGCTTTATCCTACACCAGTTTGATTCCCTGTCCTCAAGGCTCCACATTTTGTTTTCAGTTTTTTGTGGCAGTCTGTTCTGCCTTCAGCTTCTCTCGCTCCCTGTCTTTTTCCACCTGCTCCACCTTCCATCTTAAAAAACTATGGGGAAAAAGACTTAGGAAGATGCCAATTTGTAAAGAAGCCTGACCCTGCTCAGGCCACAGGAGCCAGCAGGACCTACCCGGAGCCAGGGGCAATACAACACTATAGAGAGAAACAGTTAAACTCTGCTTTTGCTTGTTTCTGCATGTGGGCAACAACGCGTAATCTTCCTGTATGTAATAGGTAAAAAATACTATTTTAAACCTATAATTAAAAAAGTGAACGTCTTAACTGTATTGAAATGGCAACTTGTGCTCCTAGCTTCTTCTATGCTAAATGTTTTAAGAACAGAGCCCTGATTTTTTTCTTCAGCATCATATTTCTATTTGAATTTAGTTCCTTAAGTTCTGTCCTTTTGCCCATTTTCCATGTGAAACACTCTGTAACTAACTGCTGTCAAGAGAGGAGCCCAACACATTAATAATAAAGCCACATTAATTGCGAACAAAAACATCACCAGTTTCAAACTGTTCTTTCAGTGAGCCCACACTGTAGGCAGGGGCATAAGACACAGCTGCTGTGCCACCCTCCCGTGTCTCCCAGCTCAGGCGAGCCTCGGCTTTTCCACCTTCACCAGCAGCTGCTAAAACCTCCTGTGTCTCAGGAGAGAGACACAGAGGCTGTCTGGGACACCCCCCCACCGGCCCCAGCAGGGTGACCAGTGGGTCCCTCTATGGGACATCTGGGATGCACAGCTGGCTGAGGGCTGAGGGGTGGGAACGCAGCCCCTGATAATCCAGCGAGGGGCCTGGCACAGCCTGTCTGTCCTGGGATGCTGCCACTCCTCACAGTTCCCAAATCATGCTTTCAATTGTGGTCTTGTATCTGTCCCTGCACTTCTTGGGAATGGCAGCTCTGTCCAGTGCTGCTGGCACTCCTTGGGAAGATCTCTGGCCCTGTGGTAGGCAGAGCACCTGCTGGCTCAGGGCTGGGGCCAGGCACAGTACAGATCCCACACCTTCTGTCCCCATTGCAGAAACAGGGCTTTTGCACCTCTGCAGAACTCTGACCTGACTTCGTGCAAGGGAACTCTCAGTTACTCAGCAGAAAACTGGGATGGCTGCTGCTCTGCCTGTGTGGTGATGCAGTCTACGGAGGCTGATGCCCAGTTAGCTCTGCTCCTACCTGGCTGTCCTCAGGGGGAAACAATAGCACAGGTGGATGCAAGGGAAAAGGAAAGCAGGTTCTGTGCTGCAATCCTCAGGAGACAAGCCATCATGGCCATGGAACACACCACAGCTTGTGCAGTGCCTGATGGAGAGCTCAGAGCAACTGCCAAAGCTGGTGCTGACAGGGGAGGAACCACAAACTGTTACCATAAACCAGGAACTATTTCCACAGCTACACTCCAGGTAAACGAGCACTGGCTTTGGCCATGCTCCTGGTAAACGAGATGCTGTGACCACAATGCATTTCCCAAAGGTGTGCAGTGACAAGCATCCGGCTGTGTGGGGTCAGCACCTGAGAGCCAGGCCCCCAGCCCACAGGGTCCTGCTCCGGGCCCCTCTCAGCAATGACACCCTGCGGCAGGTGCTGCCGGGTCCATCGGGGTGACCCCAGGCGCTGGCCCTGGCAGAAACACGCAGGTCCTGGCAGGAGATGCAGCTGGTGCCCAGCAGAGACCTGGCTGTTGGAGCAATGCTGGTGGCAGCAGATGCCATGCGGTGTGGGGTGGGGGCTGTGGGCAGTGCCCAAGGGGCATCTCGTGTGGTCCCTCAGCCTGCGCTGGGGTCGGGGCCAGCTGCAGCCCCGTGGCCAAGGTCTCTGTTCATGCAGGACTGTAACACAGGGAGAGCAGAGGGCAGGGCAGGCCCTTCACCTCCTCAGGCTGGCACAGCCTGGTGTGAGGGGGGCCAGGTTGCCCTCAGCACAGTGCTGCACTCCGGGCAGCTGCACGACTGCTACGTTCCCAGTGCAAACAAACGTGATCTTGCTTACCTGCCCGAACTGGCAGCTCAGGATTACTGGGCATGAGGAAGAAGACACAGCACCCAGGATGTACTTTAAGTGACTGGAAGATGTGGACTAAGTGAAAGGGGCCGAACACACTGTCCCAGTGTCTTCATTCTATCACAAACCACCCTGGGACTTGGAAAGCCAGGACATCTTCCCCAGTATGACCAGTTCTTCCATGTAGAAAAAAAGGTACCTGGCCTTGAGCCTGTGCACTCACTCTGGGTGTGACTTCAGCCACACTTGTCCCAGAACAGTGGACATAAGCAGGGCTGCACCTGCAAGTACTGGCACACACACACTGCTGCCATCAGAGACAGAGAGACGCTGGACCCACAGCATAGATTTACTGTGAACATGTCATCACAACACAGCATAGAGATCTTTGGGCACAGCTTCACAAAAACACATATTCTAGCTACAGACAGACACGCAGACTTGTCCATAAATATAGGAGGAGTAGGAAGCACAGCCCTGGCCGGCACTCGGGATGCGGCAGGGACACCCGTATCAATCTTGCCTTCAGGCTTGTGCTCACAAGGCATTTACATAAATATGTATTAAATACTTCTCATTTTATATATAATAAAGATTTCTCCTTATTGGTTTCTAATAGTCCTGAATTGTTCAAAGAGCAGTTTCTTTTAATTTCTGTCACCAAGACTTCAGAGCTGTACCCTGCCTGACCCTTGGGGACGAGAAAAAAAACCCGTGTGCATCCTCCTTGCATACCTCTCTCAGACTGGATCCCCACGCTCCTGCCTGCCCCAGCCCAGCAGGAAAACATCCAAGGCCACGCCAAAGAGATGTTTGCTTGGGAGTGGCAGTCTTGAACTCGATGCCCTCACTACCCTCCTTCCCACATTCAGAACGCTTTTTGCTTCTCCTAGTCTTCCTGCCTTTGACCCTCTGGACCTGGTTTTGGTGGCCAGCAGTGGGAATTGAGAGAGGAGGAAAGAAGAAACAGAGAGGAGGTTGGTGGTTGTGACAGATCCAATTAATTTGGGCCCAGAATGCCTTTTTCTGAAAGCTATGGGCCAAAAAGTCTCAAGGGAGTATCTGGTCCCTTGGACTTACCACCCCAAAAGCCTTGGCTGTACCAGTCCTCTAATGCTGCTGTCCCAGCGAGCACACAGACCTTGGGACACCAGTGCAGTGCCATGTCCCCACTCCATAGAGGTGCCATGCCAATACCAAGACTGCATTTGCTGTTCATTTAACGAGGCAAACATTCTTGCTGAATGGCAAAGAGCTGGCTTGTGGAGGAGCAAAGCAGATCCTTCCACACTCCAGAGTCCTGTGGCCTTGGGACATGGCTTCTTCTGTGCTATGGACCGCCAGCTGCATGAGGTGCTGTGCAGGAAACTGGGTTACCTCCAGGTTAGAAGTGCTTGCAGTGTGCTGTCTAGCGAGCCACTAATTCTGCTGGTCCTCCTGACACAGCAGCCGCAGTTCCTCCATGCTTTTCTCAGGAGGCAGTGCCTGCACCTGGCACAGGTGACCAGAGAGAAGCTGGTCTGACAGAGCACTGTCTCCCAGCAGCTCCTTGCCCATATGCTCTGCATCCAACACCTCTCCCAGTAGCTCCTCTTCACAGGGTACCAGGATCTCTTTGGACAGCCCAGACTGATCCAGGTCAGTCATTCCTCCAACACACCCCTCACCTGGCTTCACTCGCTCCCCAGCCAGCCTCAGGTCAGATCCTGCACCACACTTTGGGTTTCCCGTGTTACTTGGATCTAACATTTCCCCAGATGATTCTTCATCCAGCTCCCCCATGTTCTTCTCCTCTGGGTTAGTGTCCTCCTCTGCCAACTCCTTCTTGCACAGCCTGCCTGGCTCTGGGCCTTTATTCCAGGTCAGGGTCTCTGAAACTCTTGGCTCTGCTGCTGACAGCCCAAACCTCCCCCCCTCCGTGTCAAGCCCTCTGCCTGGAGGCTGACTCTCTTCCTGCTCAGGGGACTGTCTACTCAGTTGCTCCTCACTTTTTGGGGGGCTGATGGAAAGTTTCTCAGTGAAGCTGAAATGAGCACAGTTGTCCACAGAAGTTGGAGAGGACGGGCCTGCACTGGAGACAGTACTGGAGGGGCCACTGCTGTCTGCAAAGAGGAAGAAAAATCTTAAACATGTAGCTGGTACTTTCCCACCCAAACTGTCACAGTCCCGCAGTTCTACAACCAACACGTGACGGCTGTCTACATGCCAGGCAACCTGGCAGGGGCTTGCAACTGGTCTTGGGGTGTTTCTGGCAGCTTAGCTGATGAAAACTCAATCACACACAGGTCAGTTCCGTCCTGTAATCCAGTGGCATACAACCAAGAGTGGATTCTGTTGTCACAGAGCAAAATGTGAAGTGTGATGGCTTTGAAAACAAAACCATTTTCTTTCATTCTCTCCCTATTATGGACTACTATTATGGATCAGTCTCAGCTTCACCTTGCTCCTCCTGGTTCCTGACACACAATTCCTGAATGCTGAGCAAGAGTCAACGCTGGAGAAAGAAACACTGATTCTCTACTAATCCTTATCCTTGCCTTATATTGCACAATGAGCAAAACTAGAGAACAGATCTAAATTATATCTAATCCAATAAAGGAGGAGGATTAAACAACTGTTTTCAGCCAGATCAGTTCCCTAACCTTCACGAACTTCCCTCCCTCCCCACCACATTCACCCCAATCAAGAAGGTAGCACACTCACACCAAGGGGGCTTATCTGAACGCTGGCGCAACGGCAAAGAGGATGATGACAGGATTCGCTGGGACATAAAGGGGTCTCCTGGTATCTGGCTACCAATCATTGAATCAAATAAAGCTTTAAGAAAAAGAATACACAATCAGTAATATTCAGACAGACATAAAGGAACAGTTCATAGCCCAGCATCCATGATCAGGTACTCCGGGAAGAGCTCAAGACTAGCCAAATCAGAGCCATGCCTGCCCGTCAGCTCCTGGGAATATTTCCCAAGCTGGAGTTTGTATCCACATCACTGTAGTCACCAGCTACAGACAGACCTGACTGATTACTTTTCTCCCAAGTAAGTGGCCTAAGATGGCTCTGAGCTGGGTCCCATGGCTCACCCCTGGGCTAGAGCACTCTGGAACAGGTTCCAGAGACTGCACTTATCTCCAGTCCTATCAGGCTGATCTGTCCCCAGAATGTAAAAGACCAGGAGTGCTCCTTGCCTCTCCAGAGACAAGTCCACCTGACCAGTACCTGCAGTGGACTGGACATGCGATTCGCTGCAACTCCTGCACACAGCTGTCAGGAACTCGTTGACCTGTCGCAAAGAGAGGGAGTTGTGCAGGGTCTCCAGGGGATAAATGGTGGGAACCATGGAACAGCCTTCAAAACCTAGAAAGAGATCCAATCGGAAAATGAGTAGAGCAAACAGCAAGGTAAATCCATGCAGGAGCACTCATGGCTGAAGGAGCTGGGCACTCTGGGTATCAAACAACAGGCACACTCAGGCCTCAGGTCTCCTCTTCTAGGCCAAGAAAATCACCATGAGGCAATCCCATGCAATAACAGACCTGAAAGCAAGCGCCTGGGCACACAGGGAGGGGAGAGGAGGAAATGTGTCTGGCGGCTGCCGCGTTTGCTGCGGCACCTGTGACCCTTCTGCTGTAACACATGGCCGTGATGGAGAGCTTGGCACAGTGCCCACAGAGAGCCAGGCACAGTGCCCACACTTACAGAAGCCAAACAGAAACCGAGTGATGCTGACAAAATTTCCATTAAAGGGGTCCCACTGCTGGTGACCCCCTGCCTGGCGCAGCCCCCCCTCCCCACTGCAGGAAGTGTTTGCTGCGGCACCTCCCTCTCACAGCAGCCCCCTGTGCACCCCTGACAGGCTGTGTCCCAAGGAGGGGATGGGCAATGAATTATTTGTCCCCTTAAGCAGACTTTGCTGCCAGCAAACCCAGAACAAGCAGAAATAGGCACCTCGGCGTGTAACAAACACTTGCTCAGAGCTAAGCTGCAACACAACCATTCACAATAAATCCTTTGCTGCTCAAGTCAGCAGAGTGTTACAGCAAAGTATCTTCCTCTTCATCCCAGCTTCCTGGAAATGCCTTGTGGAACCAAACCAACCTGAACTGTCAGAGGAGCAAGGAAAAAACATATACCAACACGTGTATGGAATGAGGCCTCCTCCTGCTCTGCACCTCTCGAGCTTAAAGGCCTCTCAACTCCTCAAGCTTGGGCTTCCCATTCTGTGACTCCACAGTTCCCTCCAAGGAGCTCAAAAAGACCCTGGGAAGGAATTGCGTTTGTTTCTACAAAGAAGGCAAAATATTTTTAAATGCAAAAAGTTAGAGTTTTTGATGCAATCTGTGTCACAATTGCTGTCCAGCACACTGACAGGCTAGAACTGACCCCTGCAGCTTGGCTGCCCCTCAGGAGAAGTCCTGGAGCACCTGTTTGCAAAGTGCAGTCAGTTCCAGCTACCTCCAGAACAGACTGTTCAATCCCCTCACCTAACCCAGTCCTGCAAGAGGCAAGGAGCATGAGCCAGTGGAGATGTTCACTGACATAGCAACTGGTGGAGATAAAAACCCCTCCAGAGTCCACAAGGTTACCTATGCCTAACAACATAATTCAAGAGAGGCAGGATAACAAATCCTTGGTTAGGATGAGGAAATGTAAGACACAAGAAAAAGATCACATTCTTCTGTTTGTTGATGAGAAGTCTTGAGAGTGGAAGTACTGAGTAAGGAAGAATGTATGTTCATTATTTTCTCATAGGCCTCCTGGGAGACAGAGCTAAAGAAAAAGGGTGAGGGCAAAACTTAAACGGTCATGGGAGATGGTTGTGGAGGAGTCCCGTATGAGGCTACTCTCATTTCACAACAGAATCTGGTTTGAGAGGAGCCAAGTTGGCTCAGGTGTTGGGGTCTCAAAAAAGGGAAGAAGTTTGAATAGAACACAGGGCAAAGCAACGTTGTTACAAGACACACTGCAGACACCCATGGGGCTCTGAGTGCTTGGGCGCCCCTTTAATAAGATGAGGAAATCAAAGGTCCAGAGTTAGAGGAAACATTAGACACTGACACACAGCTGATGTGAAATGATACACCTGTACCCCCAAAGTGCCAGGTGCCTCTTGCACAGCTCTGCTCAGCGCTGTGGCACTGAACCACTCTCGAGCAAGCAGAGAAAACAGCCAAAGTTTCCCTTTCCAAGATGGACGACTACTGTGTTCAAAGAGCCCCTCTCCTTAGAGTATGGCAGCCCACTTCCCTGCTGACCTCCTTGGACCTGCTGAGCTGCTGGGGAGAGGCCACCAGTGGTTTCATGCCACCACAGCACAGCAAAGGCAGCAGCCACTGCTACAGACTGCAATCCTTATGTGTCCCCAGGGAAGCCTCTGACCACTGCTGCACCACACACACATAGCAAAGAATCAACACCTTTGGGAATGGGCAACAAAAATAAAATGTGAGAGTAAGCCACAGGAACTGTCCCAGACTGACACTGTGCTGTCTGCGTGGCTACTGCAGATGCTCCCCCAAACTCTTCTCCTGGGGCCTGCAGGGCAGCTGTCTGCAATGCGGACAATGGCACGAGAAATTGGACGGAATTCCACCCATTTTGTACCAACGTCCAACAACAGCCCACAGAGGAAGAAGTTTCATTTTTCATTTCATTCAGGTTTGAGTACACCAGCTGTGTTAGGGACACAGAGGGCAATTTGTGTCCTCCGAAGCTGGGCTTGCCCCCCAGGCAGAGGCATGTGCCAGGGGTCTGTAGAGCTGAGTAGCTAAAAATGAACCCCAAAGTCAACAGTCATCTTCTCTGGGCAAGGAGTACAGTACACCATAGTTATGTCTCCCAAAGCTTTGTTCAGTAATAGGAAGAAATCATCTGTTAAAGAAAGCAAGATTTGGTTACAGGAAAAACCTCGGGATACGCAAGGCAGAAAAGTCTGCCAAGTATGTGTTATTTTGGCTGTCCAAGAAGAGTGTGTTTGATGTGGAGGAGCAGCTATGGGGGAATCTCCCCTCTGAATCATAGTGCAGCAGCATCCTGATGCAGCTGCAGTGGGAACAGTACTGACTGAAGAGCTGCTCTGAAGGTGAGAGCAGAGGTACGACCCAGGCAGAGAGTCACAAAGCCTGTTTTGACTCTCCCAGGCACTCTGATGCCAAAGCTGAAGACCCACGCACTTTACAGCTGAGTTAACCATGTTCCAGTCTGAGCTCTTCTCCCCTGTGCTTCATGTCCTCAGCATGTGCACACTCTACTGCACAGGCAGAGAGTTTACTTGGTGTAACCCTGGGTTAGGAAGAATTCCAGATGTTCAAGGAAGGAGTGACCCTCCCCTTAGAATAGGACTTTTAGAGCTGCCTCATACTGACACACACTTCATAAGAGAATTAAGAAGGTGATTTGGGTACAAGGACCCTTTGGCAGAGATCATCTAGCACACTACACCACATAAAGCAAACAGAGACCTGCACCTGTCTCATATCATCCAGCTAAATCAGAGAATCTCAGATTTCTAGGAGACTCCAGCAGGCAGTAGGAACACACAAAATTCTTGCGAACAGCTACCTCTCAGCAGATGACCTCAAATAAGTCATTATTAGACATTATTACAGTTTGATTAGCAGAAGTTGCTGAGTAGTAACTACTCGGGTCTCCAGTTGAGAACTCTACACTGGAGTGAGAGGGTGCCTTTCCCTTTCTGCTGGAGACCTTCGAAGCAACAAGGCAGACCAAAGGCACGTGGCACATCCCCAAAAGGTCTGTACTCCAAAGCTCTGCATGCCAGCTCTTGTGCAATGAAGAAGAACTTGTCCAGTCTCAGCACAGATGACAGCACTCAGGCTCCTCTCTGACACGCATGGTCAGTCCAGCTCTATTTTGCTGGGAAAACTCCAACATGCCACATGTATGTTGGTATATGTTTATATATGCACACATGGTATGTACACGAACAAGGATTTTTGCCAGCCAGCATAAATTTAAGCCATCAGTCGGCCTGAAGGTCTATCCTAGCTCAGCATCCCTCTGTCCACAATGCCAGAAGTGGCTCGAATGTGGCTAGACAGCACAGATGACTCTTCCTCAAGCAGTGTCCCAAACACTAGTGACCCATAGCTCAGAACTGCTCTGGACATGATGTGTCTCTTCCATATTCTCCAGCCTCCCCTTGAACTCTGTTAAGCTCCCAGTGCCCCCAGATACCATGGTAAGGACTGCGTAACAAAACACTTCTGGTCGAAGTGCCTCAACTCACTTCATTAGAAACCTCCTTGCTCCTGGAACTCCATGAATCTGTGGATCCCCACCACTCCCCTCAGGCCACTATGACCACTATTACAAACATCCTTCCCAGATTGCAAATTTCTACCTTTTTCACATTGTTCCAAGTGGTGATGGTCAGATCAGAGCCCCCTATTTTATAGAGGAGTTTGGGGCTGTTTCTCCTTGTCATTTAAATTTATTTACACTGGACATCACCTGCTCATCATCCCAGGGCCACTCTGTTTCTCCATAGCTGACCTTTGGTTTCAGTACCAGGGTAATTCCTTACCAATAGGAACTTACTTCACACTATTCTTTTTCCTAGCTATGACTACACAGGTTCCCAGACATTACTTCAGGGCTCCACGGCTGATCTTTCCAACTACAGATGCCAACTGCATACTTTTGACTCATTGATTCTATCTAATTCATGTTTTCTTTGCATGGATGGAAGCACAGTGGAAAGCCAAGAAAGAGAGGACAGGAGAATGCAGTTTTCACAAGGAGGAAATGTCTGCTCAGAGAAGGGCCTCAGCAGGAATTCCAAACACTCCAATGAACTGTGGGCTTGACGAAACACTGAGAAAACCGCAAGAATGAACTCCCTGATGGCAGAGATTTGATTTCCACCCAGGAGGGCTGCTGTGCTGGGTACGTCAGGAGTATGTAACTGGTTGCATTAGGCCAGACTGCACCAGGCTGCTGAGACCTGCAGCAGGGGAAGCTCAGCCCTGCTCTGGAGCAGTCTGCTGTGATCCAGCATCTCTTCTCCTGAAGCAATTACTGCTCCTCTTTGCCAGGAGACCAAGGATTGCCCTAATTACACATGAAAAGCAACCGCTGTCTCAAAATTGCCTGCTTGACAGAAAGGGTTCTCTCAAGTTAAAACAGTCTGTGTAAGAAAAATTCTAATCTTCCCAGCTCTGTAAAGTCCAGCTGCTTCACTACACAGATGGCTGAACTGTCTGTGCCTCTTCCACCTGTGGGTCTGAATGGAAAAGGGGGTCCATGCATCACACCACACAGCTCAGCAAGCCACGTGCTCTGAGCAGCTTCTATGGTGCAGCTAAACCTCAGCAGTCAATCCCAGCTCACTGCCCCACTCCGGGAGCAGCAATCCTTCCACCTGTGTGGTGGAAGAAGCATCAAGGCCTCCATGCACCAGACTTCCAATCCGTGCCAGAGGTTGAAAAACACCGGAGAAACAGCAGCAAGCTTTGATTTATAACATCTGGATTTAATGCTCAAGTCGTCTATCTTTTCCCATCAGAGACATGACACACTGAGAGGCCCTAAGAGGCAGGACAGATGCCATGCAGTGCAGCCACAGAAGCTCAGTTCTACACTGTCTCAGTTTCTCTAGAAACAACACACCCACAAGCACTCACTGCCCCAGAATTTCCACAGAAAGTTCACTCAGCATGTGGCCAGCTGCAGCATCTACTTAACCTCTTCTTCCCATACTCTCACTACTCACTTTAGTTCCTCTGTTACTAAGGGGGCACCCCGTGGCATCCCACCAAGACCTGCATGGAGCATCCTGCCAGCCAGGTATCCCGTTGGTAGGAGCTTAGCACCTACCCTGAAGGGAACTTAATGGCTTACCCTGGCTAAAGGAAGGAGGCAACAATTGCCAAAGATGGAAAGAGTGGTTACAGCTACACAGGAGTATGGGCTCTGTGTGAAACAGCACTGGCTCCATATGGAAAGGTTCCTGCCTAAGGCTCCAACACTGCTGGTACAACAGCACACACAGCTTGCTGCAGCAGCAGCCTAGAGACCTCGGGATGCAGTGAGGGAAACGCTTTCCTTTTTAGAAGCAAAGCATACTCTGCATTCTCAAGCAGTGGTCCCTGCTCAGCTACAAGAGCATGGGACGGAGGCAGCTGCAGCGTGCAGTACCGTAAAGACACTCCAAGTCATCCTGCCCTGAGATCAGCCAGCTCCTGAAGAGGCGCAGGTGGTAGGAGCACTGCTGCAGGTGATGGGCTAGGGTGGCATCCAGGGAGATGGTCCGGCTCGTGGCACAGTCAGAGGAAAAACGGCGCAGCAACTGGGCAACATGCTGGTGCTCCAACACATCTGGAGGAAAGGGGCCATAGAGAGTGAGAGGAGAGGGGCAGGTGCAGCTGGGGACAGAGAAGCTGTGGAGATGTGGGGATGGATGTGTCAGCACCAGGGCTGCTGGGTGAGAAGGACCCACACCGCATAGTAAGCCCAATCCCTCCCGCAGTGAGCAGGTCAGGAATGCCCTTACAGCTGTGTCCCCCCAGTGACAGCGGGGCAGGCCAGCCTCCCTCCCGGCCCAGCCTTCACCTGGCTGCAGCACAGGGCAGCACCTGAACAGTGAGGCTTCATCTTTGGAAGTGAAAGTCTGACAAGTGAATAAATTTTAGGACACATTCCAAGTCCAATATACTTCAGGTTTGGCTAGATAAGAAGATCAGGCTCAGGCCCACACTTGCCCTCCCGCAGCTGAGATGAGAAATCCAAACTGCCAACAGAGCATTCGAGTCCTGCATTCAAGTGCTGTCAGGCATCTCAGCACATGGGACAGAGAGCAAATGGTCCAGCATCAAATGAGCAGAGGCTGTGCAAGGGACACGAGGGACAGCAAGGTCTGGCTGAGAGCACAGTGCTGAGAGTGTGAAAGAACAGAGGGGTCCACAGAAGCACTGACCTTCCCTCTAGACTCTGAGAACAGCCCTGTGCAAGCTTCTGTGATATCCTTCCATGGCAGACAAGACACCATCATGCAGGCATGTCTTCTCCTCCACATGCACAGCCTCAGGACTCGCATCATATGCCCAAGACTCATGTGACCAGGACATAAACCATCTGGCCTGACGCTGTGCTTGGCCACTGCCGTGGTTCACCCGTCCCATTTCACCACACAGAGGCAGCTCTCCAGAAACAAAATCCAGACTCAGAGCTGGGAACAATTTTTGCATCCTCAGGTAAGTGGTTCATGGGGTTAAACATCCTTCCTGCTCAAAGCAGTGCCAAGCCTAGACCAAATATCCCTGACTTCAAGCTCGTTCTTGCTGGACCTCGTCTTTGTTTTCTTGATTAAGGAGCACTTTTCAATTGGAAATATTCGTTGGGTTTTTGAGAGAAACCTGATGCCCAGTTTCACACTATTGTATTTGGAGCATGGGCAACTGTTTTGCAGCGTGGCTTAGGAAAGTCTGGAGCTGGGTGCAAGCTTTGCAGGCAAGATAAAACAACACAGCCTGCTGACATACACTACGTGAGCTCAGATGGTGTCCAGACATACAGACAAACAGAGCAGTTTTTTGGCCACTCTGGGAAAAGCAAAACCAAGCAAACACAGAGAACAGATTCCCTCCAGTTATCTGAAACAGTAGAACCACAGCGAGCTGCCCTTTCCCCTTTCATCCTTCCCAAAACAGTCTTCTGAATTTCATTCATCTTCCAGATCACACTAAACAGGATGTCTTCATATTCGCAACAAGATTGCAGAAGCTGCCTTGATCACGTAGGGCAAAAATACTTCACTTGGTATCGTTCAGTGATCTGCTTTGGTTCCAACTTGTCTCAACAGCAGGAGGCATGAGGGGAGGAGCCATGCTGTGAAACCTTTATAAAAGTATCTGTCCAAGATTTGGAGAACAAACACTAGTTCAAGGCACCTGCTGCACAGAGCTAGCGGTCTGTAACCTCACAGACTCCCACTTTTGAGTGTCAGGTTAGTAGCAACATGGAGCAGAGATAGTGAGTCAGCAGAAGCACTGGCAGACGTCCTCCACCAAGCCTTTCCAGAGCCATGGGCAGGATGGGGTGAAGAAGGTGACAGCACGATGCTGATCCCCTCCCACCTCAGGAAGGCCCGAGCCAGCACTGTCCACCAACAGCAGACAAAAGCTCTGGAGAGAAACCATTCCTAGGATGAGGTCTGCAGGCAAGGTGAGCCTACCTGTATCAACATCACCGTGCTTGGAGGAACCACACAACCAGCCTAACAGACAGGTTTGCAAACAGGAGGCCATGAGGCTACCAGTACTCCTGACATGGAACACCACGCACAGAGGGAATGCTGCTGGCACCTCCTTCTCTCCCACCCTACAGTGGGCTCTTCCAGGTGACATACAGCTGGGCTAAGGCTATCCTTGTTTTCATCCTGTAAATCTGCAGTGTGGAAATGGAGGACCAAAGCTGCTGAAGCTCTGGCATATGAAGTGGACATCACACTCCAATCCAGCGATAGTCTCCCCCCAACCCCCACCCCCCTGAAAGGGAGAATGACAGAAGGCCTTAATGTCAGCAGTGGAGTTAAAAGCTGCTTTAGCAGTCCACTCACAGAGCCGCAGTTTCTGCTTTTTCACCTAGGACACAAACACCTCAGGGGAGAGCAGAGGCACCACTGAGCAGTAACGGGATGAGTGAACACAGTAGTCACAATGAGACAATGGGGGAAGGTGAAGCATGTTTGGACACCAGATACACAGACAAAAAAACCACAAGAAGGCTGAGAGCAGAACATGTGCAGAGAGAACTGAACGTGAGCGTGGGGTTAGAAGTGTGAAGGAATGTCAAGTCAAGGAAGCAAACGTACCATTAGTCGGATGCTTTGCAAACGACACAGAAAATCGTTTTACGGCTGGCATAGACAAGAGCTCTGAGGAAATAAAAACAGATCATCTCAGTTAACAGCCTGCTTTGAAAGATCCCCCTACCCTCATATGCTTGCAACTCTCCTTTCAGGTTCACCTTCCTGACCTCCACAACAGCTGCTCCCGCTGGCGCTGCGGTAGCACCTAAGACACTCCACCTGCGGGTCTGACTGAACTGCTCAGCCTCGTCGCACTCTGCATCTCCCCATGCCCAGGGTCTCCCCTGACAATGCACAGCCACACTCCCAGTGACAGACAGCACCTCACACCTTCCCACCACACCAGGCTCAGTCCAGTGCAGGATGCAGCCAGGCCATACTTGCAGCCACCAGAGCACGCGACCAAGCAAGCAGCAGCACCACAGGAGGATCGTTCTCAGGATTTACCTCTGCCCAAGGAAAACGAACATCATTCTGCAGAGGGACTGAAGAGTTCTGGCACAGGAACAGCTCAAAACATCCTCCTAATGCAAGTTACACAGAGCTATTTATGAATTTAAAGGTAAATCACCTGACTAGGGAAGAAACAGAAGATCCATGAAGACATGCCTCTACAGTTCTTTGCTCAGAGCATTTCAGTACAGGAGAGGCTTTGGGATACACCTGTCAGAGTGGTCCTAGGGCTTCTCCTGGCCACGTCCCAGGACAGGCCAAGCTCTCCCATACAAATCACACATCAGAAAGACAGTGCAAGGACAGATACTGTGCATCTAATGGGGTGCAAACAATGGGCTTTAAAGGACATGGATTAGGCTCCATAAGGACACTAAAAAAAAAAAGGGCTGGAAACTTAATTTTTTTCCCACTCTGGAAATTCCTTAGCTATCATGGAAAAGAATGACCTGGATCAGACCATCTGTATCTGGGATTCAATGTGAGACCCCAGCCAATCATACCTTTTGCTGCTATTTATGAACTTTTAGGAAATATTAGAAAATCCTTTTATTTCTCCTTCATGTTTCATGCATCCATTCTCTCTAGTCCATAAGGTCTGTATGCCTATCCCCCTCACCAGTGTACCAATTCATGCTCCACAACCCCACTGTGCTCCTCTAGCTACATCCACTGGCTTGGCCAAATAATGTATCTATACCAACTCTAATGCTGCAATCTCATCCACCAGCATAACAGCCCTAAAAACTCTTTTTCTTTCTTTAAACTCAACAAACAGCATAACAATCTTCCCTACACATGCAATCCCTTAGAGGTGTCCAAGCCCTGGAGCTGCAGTCAGCTGCTGACCATGTCCATCCCACCCCAACACCTCCCCTTGCCTTCAGGGCACATCAAATGAAATGGCACTGGCCCAGTTTACTGGGTCCCTGTCCTCAAGCAAGACAACCTCAAATTACAACCATCCACGCACCTTCCCTCAGCTTGAGATTGGGACAACTTTCTGCTGAAGTGCTCCTTAGCCCTCTTCCAGCTCCAAGCAAAAGAGACTTCAGAAATAAGGGCCCTTGAAACTTCCCTGGAACATGGTAAGTTCACATTGGTGAAGTGCTATTAGCCACACTCTGCACCTTGAAGCATCACAGCCATGAAAAACTATCAGAGTTCATGCAAAGATGTGCTGCAGAATCTGAAAGCTTTTCAACATTATCAGCCCAATGAGTGTGGAAAAGGTGCTGAAACAAATGTCCTCCAAGCATCTGCTGTAGCTGCTCTGTCACTGACTGCATCCAGCTCTAGTGATGTTCGGCTTAAATTCCATTGTTCAGCATTTCACTGGTGCTCATTTAAGCAGGAACATGCAAATCAAGGGCTCATTTCACATTCCAGACTACCTTATCCAGCAGCTAAATGCCCTTCTGCCTCCTACTTGCTTTTCCAAGCTCCCAACTCCTTCCCCTCAGTTGCCCTTATTGCAGCAAGGCACTGGCAGCACAGGGTGCCAGGGCATGCCAAGGAACATGAAAACAGAGGTGTAACATCAAGTCAATAATTCTGGACTGTGTTAGTCACATGGTAGTTAACTAAGTCTGTCTTTTAGGTACTTGAGGGTACAGCTACATCTCAGCACACAGTGACCTTGTCACTGAATTTAGGCTAATGCAGGAGGACTACACTCGCCCATGAATGCCCATAGCCAGCTGCAGGAACATTCTGCTACACAGCCTACAGACACAGGCAGCCCAGCACTAGGACTGAGCAGGTCTGTTCTGCGCCCAGCTGGGCAAAGAGCAGTCTCTGATGCTTTTCCCTGAGAATCAGTGCTGCCTTGGACTCCCACTCCTTGCAGAGTTAGGGAAGTACAGCAGCCAGGTCCCTTGCTGGCCTTTCCAGCAGCTCCCCTATGACTCACACCCCGGTCTTGTGCTAAACACCATGAGCTTATTCTGTGACCTGTGAGTAGCCAGCACTTGATGCCTGGGGCAGCTCAGACTGCTACAGTGATGCTGAGATTGCTCTCACGTCACCCTCCCTGTCACTGTCGCTCACAGCCCACTGTATGCCAGGGAGTGCCCCGAGGAGGTGAGAACCAGCTCAGTTTTTTCTTACACAAGAAAAGCAGCACAGGAAGCCAGTGTACATAATGGCACTCATGGGGTTCCAATAGGGCTGAAAACTAGACATCTTTCCACTCTGATTTGCTAGGCCATTTTCCTTGCCTCAAAACTGGACAAAAATTAAAATGAACCGACCTCCTGTTTTCTCCAAATTACTGCCCTACTCACCTCCCCACCTTGTAATCCACCAATGTTAGTGTCTGTTATGATCCTAACTAGAAAGGCACTCACATTCTGTATTGATTAAAACACCAAAAGGAAAAAGATGAGATATCCAAGACAGATGATTTTACATCCATTTCAGATCAGTGGTACAACATTAGGTGGATTTCCAACCTGGTCACAGCATGCTGTGCAGACCCTGTCCACGGAGCTCCTCAACTCAGTGTCCCAACAAACGGTATGTGAATCAGTAATTAGAGTCTGAGTGCCTTTCCTATCGGGACCACAATGGACACCTGTACTTGTGCATTACACCCTCCAACTGCTCCAGGACAGCTCAGTCTCTCCCTGTCCCCCAATTTCCTTGCAGGTAACAACCTTCTGCTGCTCTCTGTGCGTGGCACCAGTGCTGGGCAGGACAGGGCATAGCTGCAGCACCTGCACCCATGAGCATCGGGCAACGCTCAGACCCAATGGCCCAAGTGCCTTCACCAGATTGTCTTTCTGACCTTTCTGGCAGTTTCAGCACAACTGCACAGAAACCAGACTTTCCAGTCTTTCTGCAGTATTTCATACAAGCAGCCCACTTACCTCAAGCCTTTCAGCTATACTGCCCTTGCTTCCTGACAGCTACCTCACACTCCACTGCATGCCCAGCCTCATTCTAGTGAGGTTAGTCCATCTCATCCATGCCCAAGCATATTATTCTGCCTTTGGGACAGCTCCATCTTCTGTAGGGCAAAGAGCTTCACTTAGCATCAGCAAGGTCACCAAGGTAAGCAAGCTGATGTGATCTGCTGGATTTCCATACCAGATCAAACCTACTCAAGATCTGGACCAATAAATCCCCACTCACAACAGCGAGTAGTATTAAAATGTCAGACCAAAGTCAGACCTCAGCAATAACACACATCAGCCTAAAACTCCTCTCACAATGTCAGCCCCTGTCTGTCCTAGCAAGCATCACAGTTTCTTGGGATATGGTAAATTCATTACTGTAGATGCAGTGAATATACACATTCAGCTGTCACTGTTTTCAGCAGTCCAAGTCTGTGCCGCAGGAGCACCCTGAGATACCAATGTCCACAAAGTACCACCCTGCTGCCAGGGAACACACATACCGTCTTTGTACGTCAGGCTGCTGGCAAACTTTTTGCCATGGCTGCGTGCGTAGTCCTGGAGGTTGGGGGCACTGGAGGAGCCTCCCAGCACATTGGTGCTAAACAGCCCGGTGCACTGTGATCCTGGAAAGGCAGGGAAGGTGTTAGTATAACATATCCACTGCATGCAACTACAGAAAAGCAGGGTTAGTCCAAAGATGAAGAATGAACTGGTCACTTTACAAGCAATCTCAGGAAAAAACATGATGCCGGGAAGCACAGGGCGGCAAAGTTCTCCAAAGTTCTAAATTCTGTAGTGCCAAATTCACAGCAGGTAGCCCAAAGCTCAGCACCAGGAAAGTTCCTAACTCCATCCAGGAGTTTAATTCTGTTTGGCTTTCTTGCCCTGACCTAGGAGAAACACCTTTACTCCCTCCAGTCAGCAAAGCTGCACACTGATGTCAGAGCAGTCAGGATGCCAAACTGCTGATGTTCCTGTCATAGGGCTTTATTGCTCTGCTCTTCTGCCCTTTCTCTTTGGAAAGCTCCTTTTTCTGTAGGACACCAAGGAGAGGAAAGGACTGTTTGATCTGTGGATCAGCCAGCGTGGATTAATTCCGTGTAAAAAAGCAAGGAAAACACTGTGAATAGAGAGTTTGCTTTCACAAGCTGATACTGCACAGCCGCTCAGTCATGTCTCGCTGCTCCAGCATAGGTCCACCTGGTCCATGAAAAAGCCTTGCAAAGCACCAGATGTGCACACACCATGGAATTTTACCTACTCGGTGTCAAGGAACATGGCGTGCAAAATGGAGAGCAACCTAATCCCGTGGCTTTGGCTTTGCTGAAGCACAGCGCTCTGCAGACTGACTTGACTTTGTGTGATACTGAGGGGACACCAGGCATTTGAAAAAGGATTCTTTCGACTGACTGAGGAAAACAATTGTGAGTGAGACAAAACCCTATTATGGGCCAGATACAGCCACTGATTGGCTGTAAATTCTTTGCTAAACTGTCTTGCTGCTGCTTTCTCTACCAAGACTACCAGCTGCTAAAACCAACATTACTCCTACATACAAAAAGCTTCCAGAAACAAGCAGGTTGATCTGGTTCCACCTTGTCTGCCAAGGTAAAAAAAACCTGCCACACTGCTTATTAGTATTTATTGGAACAGTGCAACTATTACTACTGTGAAAGAGATCCTGCCTACATTGGAAGCAGTTCTTGATTCTAAAATACTGCATCATATTTTGGTTGGAAGGAGCCTGAAGCTTCTTTCCCAATGCTCCAGCAGGACTAACTCAGATCATCTTGCTAGTGTTTGCCCAGTCAAGTTGTCAATATCCCCAAGAAAGGAGATTTCACATCCTCTTTCAGCCCCTGCTCCAATATCTGGCACATTCATGGTGGGTGAAAAATTGGTTCCTCCTAGCTAACTGGAATTTCTCCTGCTGCAACTTGCATCTGTTGGTTCTCAACCGACCAGCACAGGCTTTGGGGATAGTCTATGTCTGTCCCCTCTACAACCTCCCATTTAGGTGGTGGAACAGCATTAAGGTCTCCACTCCCCACAGGTTCTGATCTGAACAAGCCCTGCTCCCAGCTTCCCCTCCAATGTCGTGTGCTCCAGGCCCATCCACCTCCACTGCCCCTTAGTGGACTCACAACCCTGACACCCACCCCCTCCACAGCCCAGGAAGCCCAGGGCAGGACAGCAGAGCTCCAGGCACAGCCTCTCACAAGAGATGAACGGCAGGAAAGAGCCAAACCCCTCAGCCTGATGGCTGTACTCCAGCTGATGCAGCCAAGCATGCCATCAGCCTTCCCTGGTGTGAGTGTGGGAAAAATTCCTCCTTCAAATTTAGAAAAATGGCAAAAACCTGTGAGACAAAAAAAGCATAATGGAAGGTTTTATTTCAGCGTGCTGGGTGTCCCAAAGCCACTAGGGTCTGGAAGCACATGACTGGTTTGAAAACTGCGCCTTTTGTAGTTTTTTCGGTTACATATTCATTAAATGGAGCTTTTTACCTAAAAAGGTAATTTCTCCGACCAGGGAGGGGGTATTACCCTTCTTTTTGATTGATTGTGATGTACACCCCTGGACCTGGTCCCAGGGGGTCCCCCTGTATACAACAGGCTGCTGCATGGCAGAAAAGATCTTTGTTTAGTTACATCTTTACTGTTTGTATTTTTCCCTATTCCCAGTCACAAAAGTTCCCTGGTGTCAGGTTCAGACAGAACCATTCACCTTACAACTCTGCGCCATACCTATTTTAATTAAAAATTAAAAAAAGAACCCCTCTTTGGTTAATAAAAGCCCCTCCCCCCGTTTGCCTTTCTACTCAGTTCATTTGCTTGTAATAAAACCAGGTTATTTATTTCTCATATGAGGACGTGCTGTTGACTCACATCCACTCACTGCTTTTTGGGGCCCCAGCTCTGTCTCTGCAAAGATCCTTTAGCCAGAGTTCTTTAGAGAAAACACAGAGGTCCTGAGCAGTGAGCTGTTCACACCTAAGCTCAGCCTGAGCTGACCATCTGCTCCCGGGGTGACTGAAAGCATTCTCACAGCACTGAACTGCAGCTGCTCCCACACGGTGACACTGCTGATGGCTTTCACAGCACAGACTAGCACAGACAAAGAACTCTTGCCTGCAGGGTCGTGGATACACAAGCCTTAGAAAATTTCCTCCTTATGTCTTAAATTGATGCTGAGTGTTGACTCAGCATGAACTGGAATCTGTCAAAATGCAAATGAAATTTTGTCATGCAGAAGCCAGGATGATGCTCTTAATTGCTCTTCCACGGCTTAAAAACAAACAACAGCAACAAAACCCACCCAAGTGACTCATTTACTGGAAGATAAAAATGGAACATCGGACTGTTGGGACTTTCTATCTTGAGAAACCTTGTGCCACTAACCATTAGGCTGAGGATACCCCAGTGTTTCTGCTTCCCTGCTGCAGACAG
This sequence comes from Pipra filicauda, assembly GCF_003945595.2. Taxonomy (NCBI): domain Eukaryota; kingdom Metazoa; phylum Chordata; class Aves; order Passeriformes; family Pipridae; genus Pipra; species Pipra filicauda. The sequence continues at coordinate 216,834 of NW_024104627.1, read as the reverse complement.
AGGCATTTTGCTAGTGCCCTTAAGCCAGAAGAAAATTTACAAAGATGACTGTATGGACAACAGCAATTATCTACAGTGAACTCCAGGAGACCACACACACATACACACACACACACACACACACATACACAAACACACACACACACACACACACACACACACATCCTAAAGAACATAAAGGCCATTTGGATTTAAATGTACCTGCACTTGCTAGAAATTACTGTATGCGCTGGATCTTTTCTGTGCATTTAATTTTCACATCTTCATTTGATGTTTCAGATGTTTAAAAACAGACATCCTCGATTTCCCTCTGGGAGTCTCAGCATACAGCTTCATGCCACTGGCAGTGCTCAAACAGCCTGGAGTGATTTTACCCCATTTTGAAGCCTTCTTGCAAGCAAAGAAAGGCACTGAAACTTCCCCGAGCTTCTCAAGCTAGAGCATACACACTATGGCAAACAATCCACAACAATGCACTTGATGCTGCCCAGAGAAAGTGGCACACTCCAAAGCACAGACAAAACAAGCTGCAGCCACCCCTTTTCCAAAGAGAGATTTCAAGGGCATTTTTTAAATGACAGTAGAGGCACCATTCTGGCAGGTATGGCAGCAGGGCTATTGCAGGAGCTCCGTCCTTCTCCCCGTTCCTGCATGCCTACACAGACGAGGTTATACCTGGACAGACACTCCGTTTTCCAGAGATAAGGACAGCCAGGCACTGGCAAGGTCAGGCAACATTCAACAGGAGGTACATTCAACTTCAGAAAACTCAGAAACAGCAGGTAGTGCCTGAATGAGGCCCCTCACAGCACAGCTGCTGAGACAAGTATTAAAGCAAAAGTTCAAGCTCCAGTGAGTTCTGTATTATCTCTCACAGAGAGAACACATTTCAAATCCTAAAGGGAGAAGAAATTAGATTTCTAAAGAAACAAGCAGGAAAGGAATCAGGAAGATTCCGTGAAGAGCTTGACTTGTGCAGGTGAAGAGGCATTGTTCTTCATAACAGGCCTCAGGTTAAGAGAAACTCACAGAAACACAGAAATCTCCAAGGGTCGTGCAAGCTGGTGTGGCACCACAGGTCTCTCCTGCTCAATCCTTCTGTGCCTGCAGCTACAAGGTTCTACAGAGGAGAATGATGGCTGGGCTGAGTATCCAGCTGGAGGTCTGTGTCACAGATCAGGTCTATCAATTCCTGCTTAAGGTTTTCTCTCTGCAGGGCTTCACAGTCAGAAGACTGACCAGCACAGACTTCCCAGCAAGGCAAGTCAGGCAAGAATCTGAAATGAAATCTGCTGGATTCACATTTCAAATTTTGTTGTCAAGAAAAAGTAGTACTGTACAAAGGCGCAGAAGAGCAGTGGTCTTCTCCATTGTCAAAACAGACAGTCCTCTGAAACCTGGAAAAGGCTGTAGTCCAAGGGCTGTAATACCTGCTTTCCAGAGTACAGGCCTTCTGGTGCTCACACATCCAAACAGTAAAAACAGTTTGATGCACTTGGTTGTTCTCCAAGCAGATGCACCTCCTTGACTGTGTGCCACCTCAGAAATTCCCATATTGATCCACACGGACTCACAGAATACCCAGAGGTTTCTTCAAGTCTAAGCAAGGCAGTCTGTCACAGCTCACTGAATCCCACAGTGGGGCTGGGAAAGGCAGAAATAAGTGAAACAACACATTCAAAACCCACCATAGCCAAAGCTACTGTCCCTTTATGAAAATAATATGCATCAGCAATTCCTATTTAGATTTTTCCAGCTTGCTGGGAGCATACCTGTCAGACTCCAGGCATACTTCCTAACCACTCAGAAGAAAATTCTCTTTCCTTGTTAAGAATTAGCTTTCCAAAGAAGTAGCTTGTTCAAAAGTGACAAAGAAATGATCAGCCTTTCAGAAGTTTCTTGGTTGCAGGTTGTCCATATAACAGAGTAAAGAACTGATGAATCAGAACTGCTGCAAGTCTGCAGCCATGCCACAATGCTAAGACGGTTTTAGAGAAAAAGAAAGTGGGCATAACTTGGCCATTATCACCTCCTATCTGCAAGACTCAGGTTGCACAGCCATCTCGGAAGCTCATGACAGCAAAGACAGCTTTTGAGTTTCCAAATAGACCTTGCTTTAGCAAAAATCTTTCAGGAAGAGTTTCAACTATTCAGAAATAGTTCAGGTTAGGATGAGAGGGAATGGAACTATCAAGGATGGGCAGAGTGCCCCAAAATATTCTCTTCCACTGGTTACCACGTGAAGAACGGGTGACCAAGGACTCCAGCTCAATTAGAGGGCTGCCAAACACCTTGCACGTGACACATCTGTTCCATACAATGGATCTTTATGAAGCAAAGGTAGAAGTAGAACAGTCTCACATGAAGAGCAGTTTTGCACATAAACTGCTGTTTTGCAGAACAGAAAGCATGCTAGTTCTAACCTAAAATCATTTCTTCCTACTAAGTTCAGGAATGGTGTAACAAATGAGAGCATCAGAGAAGCAGAAGGCCAGCCTGCAGGCAGGCAGTTTGCCCTGTTTCTCCCATACTATAAGGAACGAAAAGTGCATCTTCTGTTGCTATCAGGTGAAGGAGAAGATCGTACACAAAAAGAAATACACTAAGACAGTCTCTACAATGGTCTCAACAGTAACACTGAGAGAAGACATAAAACACACAGAGACATACAAGGAACTCAAGCCAGACGTGTATGTGGAGAGACAGACTGATGCCCATGGAAATACAAAGGTACAGGTGAGCAGGTTGGTTACAGGTGAGGTACAGTACCTAAGCCACTTTGCTTCATCTCAGAAGACTGCCTGGAATATGTGCTGAAGAGGCGATAACCTCCTGATTTGGAAGAAGATTCAGATAGTACCTGCAAAGACAGATAGTGTAATCAGTGTTGTGCTCCAAGTTACCCACTGCTCTCAAAAGCCTTTATACATCAATTGAAGGTAAAGAAAGGTATGTCTCTTCCATAAAAACACCATTTTCAAGAAGCACAAAGGTACTTATATGCTAAAATTGTGACAGTGAATGCTCAATTTTAATTTAAAGTTTGTGTTGGTTTGTGAAACAGTGGAGATTTGAAAAGTACAAAGGGACTCATGTAGTGAGCTCCTTGTCTCCCAAGACTCTTGCTGGAATCACTGGAACATAGACTTCCACTTTAGCAGCAGGAAATCATATCCTGTTCAACTTAGCATGTTAAACATAGCCTGTTACAAAAAGCCTCTGAGCGCTGCACACAAAGGTGACAACACTCAGCACTGGAAGCGAGCTAACAAATATCTTGAACCTTAACGCTGCTTTCACTGGTTCAGAAAACTGATGGCAAAAACACCTGTGAAATCCCTCCAAAAGGAGGGACAATTCCAGAGCACTCTGAAGGTGACAGTCACGTGCTGACTGTGACACTGGCCTTGTGACATGGAACGGTCAGAAGGGGAGAGGTTAGAATGGTAAAATCAATTTTGTTACTCCAGCAGATCAGTGAATGGGACAGTTCTAAACTCTAACAGTTTCAACACTCTGGATGAACCCACCAGTGAGCAGGGACCCCTGATCAGCATGAGATCTCAGATGGGAGAGAAGAACGAGAAACACGGAGCTGCCTTTGTGAGAGGCAAAGGATGGAGCCTAAGGGAAGGCAGAGATGTCACCATAGCTAGGTGATGAGGTTGCATGTAATCTCATAGCTGGCTACACCAGTGCCTCTACAGAGCATGTAATCCAAACAATTCTTGTGTTTCTCAAGCACTTCTTTACTTGCTCTTCCTCATCAGTTCCTCTAGCCTGTGTTTCCCCCATCCTTCCTCAATGGGGAGTTTTAGAGGTCTGCTTTCCACAACATCCTTCTTTACCTTCTGCAGATCCTTCCCCAGCATCAACTCAGACTCTAACATGTCAAAAGGAATGCCAGGAAACCAAAACCAAGCAAAAGGCCTTTGTTAGAACAAGGAAGGATGCCCACAGCATAGTTACCTCCATGGACCCCGTCTTCCGGTTCCTGATGAGCGGCGACCTTCGCTGGATGCTGACTGGCTCAGAGGGCTGTGGGGACTTCTGCTGAGCACGGTCTGGCTCATCGCTGCCCTTTTTGGAGAGGTCCTCCAGGCTGCCTTGGTCAGCCTTCTTGTCCTCGTTCTGCCATAAGGAGACACTGATGCCTACAGGCACGCGGCCTTTGCCACAGCTGCCCTGCACCAGCTCCAGCTTCAGATCCCGCTGAGCTCTGGAGGACACCCGTGGCCCCACCAGCCCCTGACGAACCAGGACGGGGCAGGGACATGACCCACCAGCTGCCAGCTGGGTCATGGGGAGAGCAGCCAGCGAAGAACTCGCTGCAGTAGGGCCAGGCAGAGCAGAACAGCATGAAAGGGTCCCCTGGGGCCAGTGGCCCCTGCCCAGGTGTCTGCTCACCTCTGCCGAGGCCGGCCGAAAGCCAAATCCTGTGGGCACATTCCTGTCCTCCTCGCAGCCTTTGACACCAGGGCTGAAATGCAGCTCCACATGGAAACGCTCCTCTGAAGTGGGGTCCTGTGAACACACGGCACAGGGAACAGGTAAATAACCAAACCCGGTTTATCCTACCATCAGCACAGGCCAAGGTCCCACCCTGCCATGCCGGCCAGCACATTTCCCAGGCACATCTTTTGGAGGGAAAGCAGAAGCAACAAGAAACCACAAACAGAATGGCTTCAAGTTTGTCTCATCCAAAAGGACAGCCCTGATCAGCCCACAGTTGAGGCATTCAGACTGTTGTCATTTTGGAACAACAGCCACAGAGGAGTAAAACAGAATTGGGCTCTATGTGTATATATATACGCACTCCTAAACCCCAGCCCCTTACGACCCACTCCTGCTGCAAACCTGGAACATGGCAGGACAGGGGGAGACTGGGTCTCTCCTGGACCTTCAGTCAGGCTGTTCCAAGATTTAAATAACTGTCTCTAATATTAATTTTTCATTAAGCTTTTTTTAAGGAAGCCAGAGCTTTTACAGTATCTGGCACTAATGATGTAAAACCAAAAGTTTCACCATTTTGACTGACTGCCAGATCCACACCACTCCTGAGAGCTTGTCAGACTTTTTTTTTGACAAGCAGAACTTCCACCATTAGAAGCCCACACTAGCTCTGTGAATACAAGGCTCTAACTTTATAGGATGTGGGGAAGGGGCTTCTCCCCTCACCACTACAACCTCCTGCAGCATAGACCTGAGTCACAAGGTCTGGGGATCAGGATGTGCAGTTTGGTGCCATACCTACTTACAGTCACCATCATCAGCTCCCACATTCCAGATGTTTATTAAATGATTCTCTTTATTTCCTGAAGATACCGGTATACACTTCCCTAACTATACCAGCACACTTTTAAAATAAAAAAAAGTTTATGAATGTGGAATTTCTGGGTATTTTCTAGAAATATTTCAAAAACACAGCCAAATATCACTTGCTTTTACTTATTTTTTCCTACTGTTCATTTGCAATTAATATTGAGAAGCAGCAAATAATTTTGCACTAGGAAATGCTTTAAACTAGTTGGTATTGATTACATAAGTTTGGTGTTACTGCTCAGGGTGACATTCTGCTTACATGTAACAATCCTAAACCTGGGTCACTGCCTCCCGCTTAAAACCAAAAACTAGCAGTTGTGTTAATGATCCATCTGTCTTTGTTCACAAGTGTAGAGAGTTCAGGTTACAGACTTCCAGCTGAACTCATCTCTGGGGACTGTGCCTGGCGTCACGGCAGGAAGCATTTTATCCTACAGCTCTATCCCTCACCTTGTTGTTGTCCTCGTAGAGCATGATAACAATCTGGGTCATGTAGTTCAGCTCTGAGATAGCACTCAAATAGTCCATGGCTCTCTTCCACTGCTGGTCTTTGTTTTCCTGATATATACACATAAACAGTCGCATGGGGTAAGCAACAGCAGACACCTTGCAGCATTCAGTGAAATGGGACGGAGAGAGTTCCTCTCTCCACAAGGTAACAACATTGTCAAGACAAAACCACCTTGTTCAACTTGCATGAAGAGATGACCTTGCAATGAGGTGGGGTGCTTGCAGTGAGGAGCAGCTGCCCACACCACCCATGTGCAGATCTGAGCTGCAAGCCCCTGTGCCTTGCTGACTCAGAGACAAGCAGAGCCCACAGCGGTTTCCAAACACAGCCGTTCTCAAACAACAGAATGGACCACAGGGGATGACCTTGTGCTAAATAAGGGACAAAGTGAAATGCTTTTACCTGATGCTGAATGAAAAATCTAGAGACATACTTGGGCTCTGCACGGCAGGGAAGCCCACCCCTCACTGCCTCCCCACACTGCCAGAGAACAGTCACAACTGAAGTGCCACGCATGATGCTGCAGAGCATCTCACCACCTTAATGGACATGAACTGAACCCCTGTGGTAAAACAAACCCAGATGCAGCTCAATATCCCTGCACTGGCAACACGGCATCCTCATACACCTGAGTCAGAGAATAAAGGAGCATCTTATTCAGTGAGCGATTCAGAGGTATTTGTCTGATCACTGTCTACAGATATGCTGAGCTGCCATAGACATCAGAAATCATGCCTGCTAAGCAAGCCCAAACTCATAAGGCGTTTCAGCCCATCCTTAAAAATAGGAAGATAAATCAGAGAGCCTCTCGAGGAGACTGGAGCAGAGCTTTTCTCAGGGTCTGCATGCTGATTCCTTCAGGAAGCAGGTTATGAGAGAAAGTGAAGGGTGGGTGAATTAGTCCCCTAAAAATGTGTCATTTGCCTCTCTGATAGAGAGCATGGTCTGTGCATTTGCAACCTCAAGTCACTTCCTCTGTAAGCAAAGTGATTTTATTGATGTAGAATCGAGATAAAGACAATAAATAATAGGGTCAAGCTCTTGAAATAAAGAGTTGAAGGTAGCAGGAAGAGAGAAATTCCCCCATCTCCACTGCCTCATACTGCTATCCTCCTACACAGGTAAGTGGTCTGCTCACCTGAAACCAGCAGGACAGCTCTTGGAGAAAACATGTCTCTGTGCAAGCAAGACAGACACTGAGGAAAAACAATGCTCCTCTGTGCCGGAAAGGCAGGAAGCTGCAGCATGCAAACACGGCAGGGATGGAGCTGGCCAGAGGCCACTGATGCACAGCATTTCTGGGAGAGCTGGCTCAAGGGGCAACCTACAAACATACACTGTCCACCTTGGAAAAGGCTACTGGAAAAAAGCAGGGAGGCTTACTCTGTGAGCATTGCTGGGACACTTACATCCAGGAGCCCCCCATAGCGGAAGACACTGAGCAGGGAGTGCACATGGCTCTCACTAGTGAAGTACAGCCGTGTCCGAACGTGGCGACCTGGTGACAGGACTCCTCTTGAGTACCTAAACCAAAATCAGCCCAGAGTTATTCAGTCTGCCAACGAATTGCCATCTATCACACAGCCACACTTCTGTATACTTAATGGAATGAGATAACCCCACACTGGGAAATGCCAAAGGTAGCAGGACAGAACAAACAGTAGAGGCATGGGGCACAGGAGCAGAAAGTTTCATGGAGTCCTAACTGAGACACACAGTAGGGCAGTGGCTCATCACACTACACTTGCCCCGTGCAGGGAAAGGGATGAGGCACCACCATCCAGCTACAAAGGGTAGAAGCTTCTGTGGCAGTGTGCTCCTGGTTGGCAGTCTCAATGTGCCTTTTCCATTTCTCTTCTAGTTCTAGGAGCACCAACGTGCTTTCCTCTTGGAAGGTCCTGCAGTGTATGCTCAGTACCTCCTTTCACACCTGTACGCTGTTGTGGCATGGGAACCACCCACTGCTCCATAGCCCTCCCCACCAGCAGCAGCATGCAGCACAAGCCTTACAAAGGATGCAGTTTGTTGACAGACTCATCTTCATGGGTTCTCTGTAGGTCCAACTGGATCTTTTTAATGAGAGGAAGACAAAAGCCAATAGCAATCTCCAGTTTCTCCTCCTTATTAATCCCATATTCCTGCAGGAACAAAACAACAGATACCCTGAGCCCTGGTTCTTTGCCACATCCTCATGTGAAAGGCAGCTTGACTTCAACAGTCCTGCTTGCAGCACCACTGACTAAGCAAGGACAGGAAGAGAGATGCAACTTAGCATCTCTTGCCTTTTTTTTCTCCATATATTTCAGAGGGTTCCAAGAACCCCAGTCATGTCTGGACATGACTGTCAGTATTCTCCCAACAGCTGAGAGGTGCAAGTACCGTGAACGAACCTCCAACCTATGACATGCAAACTTACACCCTGACCTGGCATGAACATTAAAGCAACAACTGCTGTTGGCAAAGACAAAACCTGCAGTGCCATGCTGAAAACTGCATCTCACCAGCAACACTGAAAAACTTTAGAAGACCACTTCTGCTCTACAGGGGCGCAAGTGCAGCTGGACCTTGCTGGTAGAAGCTCATCCCATACGAATGAAACTTTGCAAGAAGCAAGTCAACTTTGCAAACTGTGCAAGTCCTAGTTTGACAAGAATAACAAACTTGTCAGAATTTCAACACAGAAATCTCTCTTCACCTTTACGACCTTGCATGTGGAGGATGGGATGTCGCAGCAGTGCACACGCAGCTCAGAGCTGTGCTGTGACACACCACAACGAACATGGAGAAGCTGCTGCGTCAGCTGCTCATTACTCTGACCCTGCCAGAATCCTCAACCATGAGCCCAGCCTTGCCACATTTTAAGTCATAAATGGTTTCGGCCTTATACAAACACTAAGATAGATCTGAGAAACACTCACTGCGATACACTGCCTGGGGGTTAATGTGCAAGAGAACTGAGACAAAACACACAGGGAAAGGGTCAGAAATTGGTGCTACAGGCACTGTCACACAGGCTCTACCTGCGGTATGATCACATCTGCCAGGGCTTTGGAGAGCTTGAAGAGTTCAGCTGTGCCTTCCAGTTTGAGTGCACAGTTGTGCTGTACATCATACTTGATACAGTCATAGATATCAGGGATCTTGCTGATGTCATAGCGCCCGTTCTTCATGCGGAAATCTCGCTCCAGCTTAGTCCAGCGCTGCAGCATCAGTTCCAAAGTCTCACTGTGATACAGCTGCAGGTCTAAACAGCAGAGAACACCAAACCTGAAACAAATTCACATCCGAGAACCACAGAATCTCAGAACAATGACTATTGCTGCAGAGGTTTCAAGCGACAGCTACGACGGACTTCTCCCAGCACAGAAGGGCTCTGATTATTGTGTCACCCACACGAATCCTAGTCTGGAAAAGCCACTGGACCTGTTGCACAAAGTTTTAACCTGCAGCAACAAGCTACTTCTGAAATACTTGAGAAAAGTGAAACCATTTGCCTTCTTGCTTAGGTCTGCCATAAATCCCGCAGAATGTCCCCAAGATGCCTTTTTAAAACTCTTGTACTGTTATTGGGAAAGTTCCTAGAGATGAACAAATTGTGACTGAAAAATCTGCTGTTTACAGTCTCCAGAAAATGCCTGAAAAAAATAGGCATACCCCTCCATGCTATACTGCTGCTGTTTACATTCACTCTAAACCAGGATGCACACATAATTTCCTTTGCATTATAGTTCTCTTTAACCGTAGTTGAAAAGTGGAACAGGAGCCTTCTACATCAATGGCACATAGAGAATTTCGCTTCAGAATTTCTTTACTACAAACGAACATAAGCCCTAGTGGTGTTTGGGAGCTCTGAAGATGTAACAGACCCTTTCCAGTTCTGATGGTCACCTGCAGATTTTGGGTCTTCCAGACGTTTTCGTATCTGGGAGGTGAGATTCTCAATCAAGGTGAACACCTGGTTACAGACCTCAACCGGGTTCTGGATAAAGGTCATGGAGTTGAGCAGAGAAGCGCTGCCTGTTGGTGCTAGCTGAAAGAAGATTCCAGCAGAGATTAGTTAGCGTCTTTACAAACTGGGATCACAAAATATCTGCCTTTTGCAGTTGTATTGCTTTCTGACTCGGGACAAAAGCTGTGCTCCTAGTTGAGCACAATAAGCTGGCCTATTCCTAGTAGTCAGGCATGTTTTAAAATCTTCCTCAGGACCAAATTCAGAGGGAGAAAACAACTCCTCACATTAGATTGGACCTCCCTCCACCTGCAACATCCTCTCTTGTCTCACTTTGCTTCTAAGCCTGAGCAGAAGGGCTTCATAGACTTTTTAAGTAGTTCTTTGAGGTGATAAATATGTTCCTTAATGGATTTCGGTCCAGTAATCACATCTCAGAGTCTGGGAAAAAACCAGTATTTTCAGGGCTTGCTGGAGAAGCGGCTGCAAGGCTTTCACAGCTATAGGGCCAGATGCAGCCCAAGCTCTGTACTCTGCAGCTACCAGACTCTCTGTGTGTCCTCTGAGAGGACACACAAGGATTTGTATCCAAAAGGTCTGTCCACATGTGCACAGAGCATGGATCTAGAATCCAACGAGGCAGACTCCCTGCTCACAGTAGTTGGGATTGCTCTGGGCAGCCTGAGGGAAACCACAAGAACTCTTTTAGCACACTCACAAGAAAAAATGCACTGGCACTCCTAAAGAGAGAGGAAGGCACCATGATGAATCTTGAAGGGTTCAGCAGAGCAACACTGAGGACTGTCACTCAAAGAAGAGCAGGGGCTATTCACCTGCCCACTTCTGTGCATATCCTGTAATTTTGACCAGAATTGATCTCAAACTAACCAAATACTGTTCACACACCACAGACTTAATATCAAACCACTACAGCAATGCTACTCTCCTTCCAGGTACAGGGAGCAATGAAGCCACACAAGTGCTTTACCTTTTCATAATCCTCTTCACAGAACTGAGCATCCTTCTGCATGATTTCATGCAGTCGTGCCTTCACTCTGTGCTGACAGCTGCTAAGGGAATCACTGTCACTGTCCAGCAGACCATTCATGTTGGCACTTTTCACCATTTGCACCAGGATGGGGGTCAGCTCTCCTTCCAGGGCCAGCAGACCCTAAAGCCACACAGGACAAGATTTCAGCTCCGTGCAACCCAAGCAACAAACATTTCTGGTTTCAGCCAACTTGAGTGAAATCTCAACTGTCCTTGAAGAGCAATTTTACAGTAACAGCCCCTCCTGTCAGAGGTGACTCTGGCATGCTTCTAGAGCTGTTAAAGCAATAGACAGCTCTGCCTGCAGCAGCCCCAGATTTGTCCAGGCAAATGTAGAGCAGCCAATTCAGTTTGCTTGAAAATATTGATACAGCAAAGGCTCTGAAGACCAGCTAAGGCCACCACAGGATTCCCCTTGGCTCAAGCTTTAGAAGCTTTAGCTGCAGATGAACCTGTCTTCTTCCCCACTCCACACTGCACCAGATATTCAACTACTTTTTTAAATCCATCAGGCAAGGAATAACCCCTACGGCTGGGCAGCCATCCCAGAAATACTCATTCCGTAGGCAATGGTTTCGTGTGCTCTAACACCAAACACCAGAAATACTCCATGCATAACTTCTTCTCCAGTCAGAGTCCTGTCCTGGACAGGACACTAAAGGTGACAGATGTGTGCAGCTGCACCAGATGTTCAGTCCTGCCCCATACACCTGCTATTAGCTCAGTGTACCCCAGTCCATCCAACACAGAGGGGGAAGATCCTAGGACAGCTCCTTCCTCATCACCAGAGGTTTTCCTTTAGAAATGGCATATTTTAAGACTAACATAGCAGAACAAATGGATGCCCAAAAGAGAGGAAGGACCTTTGCAAAAGCTGCTGCTGTCATCTGAACTCGCCCCTCATCTGAGGCGTAGATCTTCAGATCATGGCGGTAGGTGCTGTGCAGCCTGAGCAAGCCACAGCCAGGGAAACCAGCGTAATCACCTGGAACAGAGGACAACTCAAAATTCATATTCTGACACCTGCAAAACTATCAGCTGAATATACTGGTTTAGACAACAAACTTTATTGTAGTAACAAACTTATCTAGAGAATTAATCACTTTAATGTGCACTTAGGCTGCTTCAAGATCAGCAGTTCTAGATATACGTGAGGACTAGAAACATAATGAAGGCTTTGCTTAACTTGGGAAAGTTCATTTTGAGGGAAAAAGTGAGCATTCACCAGTCAAGTCTGATGCTGCCCAAATTCTGCAGCAAACCCCTCTAAGTAGTTTGTAAGAGTCCTGCTAGCCTGCATACTCCAGTGCAGAATAAAGATGTGGAAAAAAAAAAAAATCACTTCCTTCTGCTTGTTTTCTGCACAAGAGCAGGCCCTGCTGCCCTCAGAACTGCAGGCCAGGCTGTTCAGCAGGGAACAGTTTCCAAAGTAGATCCTGTACAGCTATAACAACCTTGTGGTACAAATTGCCAGTTTATTTCTGATGGCCGAGTCAGCCACAGGAGTCAGATCAATAACGGAGGAAAGCAATTCGTGCAGTTCTTGAGTCTGACCTTCAAAGACAGTGACTATCGGTGACTATTTGCTGCTGGTGCCTTGAATCCCAGGGTAATTCTGCACAGTACCCACTCACACTGCATGACATGACAGGGTACACTGGGAACACTGCTCCCAGCTCTGACCTCACAAATCAGAGAAACACCCTGACAGACAAGGACAGGCACTATCCAGAAGTCAGATGTATGTCTTGACAAAGCTGCTAGGTATTAAATGCTACTCAAGAACACAGTACTCTCATGGAGAGATGAATGACCACATAGAGCAAAGTCTTCAGAGCTGTGGTTCAGAATGACTCTTATCTACACAAGGCAGTCACTTCCCTGTAGGAGGTTATCACATCAGTTAAGCATGACTTCTCTTTGTGAATCCATGCTGACTACTCACAGTCACTGGCCTATCCTTCATGTGCCCAGGAATGGTCTCCAGGATTAGCTGCTCCACTACCATCGCATGGACTGCGCTGAGGCTGACCCAGTTGCAGTTCCCTGGGCCCTCCTTCTTGGCATTTTTGAAGCTAGGAGTGATATTTCCTCTCCTCCAGTTCTCAGGTACATCCCCCAGTCCGTACAGACTTTCAAAGAGAACCTCGAGGGGCCTTGTAGGGACACCTGCCCGCTCCCCTGGCACTGTGGGTGTAGCCTGTGAGGGCCCTTGGGCTCACATATGTCCAGCTTGCTTAAGTGTTCCCTGATCCAATCCTTTTCCACCAGGGGTAACTAACTCTTCCTTATTCCAGAAGGAAATCTTCTCCAATCCAATTTAAATTTGCTCAATTAATTTGAAATGTAATTAATTAAATTGAATTAATTAAACATACAAGTCAAAGACAAGCAGTATCCAATACTGGGCTCACTGGGCCAATCCAGTAGCAGTGTATTAGTCCTGACTCAAAGGCAATCTCCAATCTCAGTCTTTTTTATTTTCATTTTTGGCTCTTGTTGATTTGTGTGCATACTTGATGTTTTTCAGTGTCACAAAACTATGACGGAAATATATGGAGAAGCTTCCTATTCTCCTGTCTCAGGGCAGGATTATCTGTTTTCCAAGACAGATTTCCTCTGTTCTCTACATCTGACCTAAATTCCTTTTTAATAATCCATAAATTTTGAATCATATTTGCTGCGTCAGACTGTATCTTATTAGAACAGCCTTTTTTTTTTTTAATCCTGGCACATTATTTAAAGAAAGCTCTGACACACTGAAGTTTAACCACTGCAGCAGACCTCTCTGGACAGCTTACACATCTTTGGGTGCAAAATTATTTACTCCTGCCATGTCAACTCAAAAGAGCAAAACTAGTCCTAGAGGCCACACATAGCCACAGCCCGAGTAACCCTCACCTGGGCTGGGCAGCCTGGCAGCCACAGGGCAGGACCAGAGGTACCTGTACAAAGCTCACCTTGGCCTCCAGGATACATGCAGCGAAAGGCTCGCCCCAGCTCCTCCGCCTGGACTCTTCCTGCTGGGGTCAGCTCTCCACCCCACTTAAGCACCAGAAGAAGGGAGGGGGAGGACTCTCGGCGAGCTTCTAGGAGACAAACAGGTACTCACTACATCAGATCTCATAGTTGAGCTTGCAGAGGGAGAGGAGGGGAGGAAGAAGAGGTTGTCATCAGCACCTCACAGAGTGTTCTCAACACAAGCCTGACCCAAAATCCCCAGGAACCAAACCAGAAAGGAGGAAATTTGGTCACTACTTTTTGAAGGTATAAGGTGACGTTCACAAAATTAGAAGCACAAGCCCTGTGGCACAAACCAGGGTGTACTGGTAACCACATTATGCATCACTCCAACCTTTCCTATGATGTGAGCAAAGATAAGACACGGGTCACCAATTTTTGCTTGCATGTCCAGAGGCCTATACAAGTAGGGCAGCTGCATGCACATCTGAACTCCAGCCTTGAAGATCAGGATAGCAACATGAGGTTTCTTTACCTTCATCTTCACTTGCAGCTTTTGGATGTCCATGAGGCAGATAGGTCAACTGAACCTTACGGTTAATGCCAGAAAAATGCCCATACCTGTCACAAGGGAGAGGAGAAAAAAACCTGAAACGAGTCAATTCCACTCAGCTTTTGCCCACGGCTAAAGTACAGCACAGGCAAGAGACTTTCTGCTGCAACACCCATTGCCATGGAATATGAAGATTTTTGCCATCTCCCTGTGACTCAGCACACAGCCCCAGAAAAAGCCAAACAGGTCCCCCAAACGAAATTCAAAGATCCATTTACTTGCTCTTCGACCGAAAACACTCTGAGCTCTCATATCTCACTAGGGCTTTAATCTCTACCTATATATTTAACAAGTGAATTAATGAGATCACAACAAAAAACACTCTGCCAGATGCTTTGAGGATAACTAACCTCCAATGAGCAGAAAGAGCAGGGCAGGGAATCACAGCAAAAAATGCTCCTCTGTGCTCCAGAGACACAATCTGAACATAGACATCAGCTGTGTGTGCCACAGCGAGCTGCAGTTCTGAGAGAAACCCTGATTTTGTTTCTAGGATGCCAACCATATTGTCTTTTATTTCAACTGTATAAAACCTGAAAGGACACAAACATCTTTTCATGTTTTCTGAGCTCCTTTTTGTTAAACTTTTGGCACCAGGACAACCTTATTTAAAACGAGATTTGTTCCAAATTTATCAAAATGCTTCATTATCAACGTGGTCCCTACAGAACTCCAGTTTCTCTCCTGCAGCAACAAAAGCTCAACTTTGTCTCAAGTTGTTTAGCCAAAGATCAGACACACATAGGAAAAGAACCAGCAGGGGGCTTGATGTCAAGAAGAAAAGGTTAGGATCATGGTACCTTTCATGTACAGCTGCTAACAGGGGACAGAGGAGGTCCCAGTCTGTGGGTGCCATCTGGCCAGGACACCAGCAGCACAGCTTGTTTCTGTATCACATGCTCTGAGGTAAACCCATGGTGCCCCGAGATAGGAACCCTTACATCTCCAAGACGCTCTTCAGCTGTTCCAGTTTGGATTTCCTCTCCTCAATTTCACAATCACTGTGGCTTCCCAGCTCCACCACGAGCTGCCGTGCAATGTCCAGCACTTCCTGTTGGAAAGCAGACAGCAATTCTGCCTCAGACTCACCACTGTACTCCTGTGAGGACTCCTTACAGCTTTACCTAGCATCAGGTCCACACAGACACTCCTCAAAGACATGTCATTTCATAAGACACAGCTCAGGCAAGACAAACTTTCACATGGCAGTTTGCTTCGTTCCCACCCTGTGCTCCAGTCCCGTTGAGAATTGAGCAGGTACCTCCAACTGCCCCACTCCCATCTGCCACCAGAGGCAACTGCAGCAGGTGGGCAAGCTGCATCAGGCCCTACATCCCCATCCTACAGTGTGCACATCAGCCCCGAGAAGTTTCCATTCTGCTCTCCTGCTGTCATCTAGCTGAGTGTGCACGGGGTGCAGAATGAGACAGGGAGCATCTGTGTGACAGACTATTGCCCTTTTGAGGGTTTTTATTGTCCCAAAGAATTGCCTTGCACCAGAATCTCTACTACCCGCATGTCCCACACAGTAACCCCAGAATGGACTTCCTCACCTGTAGCTGCTCTGGTTTCTTCAGTTTCAACTTCCCTGTCTTGTAACCATCATATTTCTCAAATAATTCAAAGAACCTGAACAGACAACAAAGAATGCTGATTCATTTTCTGCTGTTTCAGTGATACAAGGAACATCATCCCTACATGTGCATTCAGTCTCTGTCCTTCAGGGAGAACCAGCAGCCTGTTGGCTCCTCCCTGTGCTTCAGAAATTCTGAAAAAACAAGTGGTTTTCAACATAGGACCAGGAAGCAGCCACTAGCTTTCAATTTAGTGGGGCACTTCCCTTTACAGTACCTAGCAGACCTTCATTCTCCCTTCCAGTGCTCACACAGAAGGTGCCAGGACCCTTATGGGGGAAGGGGGCTTTCTCAACTGGGCCGAAAGCATTTGCTTGGATGGAGCCAGAAAAAAGCTCTGCCTCCCACACAGTCATCCCTCTGCTCCTGCTCCTGGTTCAGAGAACAGGCCCTCCTCCCTTTCCAGCAGCACAGCACCTTCTTGCCTTGGCTCTTACCGGGCATGCTTCACTTCCATCTTCATCTTCTGCTTTGGGGTGCGATCTCCGTGCCGGATGACTGCAATAACACAGCGAAGCTCCATCCTGGGAAAACATAAGGTACACCTGACCTATGTGCCCCTACACTCCAAACTGCCACCAGGGAGTAATTTCCCATTTGTCTTTCAGTTCCATTCTTCTGACAGCTACTTTCCCCATCAGGGTCAGAAATTCTCTCAGACTAAAGCAGGCACAAGTGCCAAGGTTGCAGAAGCAGTCAGAGCTCTTCAGACCCTACCAGGTTGTCTGTTTTCATACACGTGTACAGGTATGCTGAGGATCATAAAGAAACTTTTGCCTTTGGTCTTTTAGCCTTCTGTGGTGGAAAACTAGTAAGGCAAAAGGTATGAAATGAGGGGCTGCCAAGTGTATGGGTAATGAGAGTATTTCAGCTAATTGTTTCCACCCATTTCACTGGCAGCTCAACATGTACTTTCTCTAAACTAGCAGCCAGCTACAGCAATGCCCTGATCTGTTTCCTGTTCTGATCAAGAATTTGGGCCCTCTGAAAGCCATGTGAGCAGTTTCTGTAATTTCTTTAGTGACTCCTTGTCTGTATTCAGCAAACCTACATGCTATGCCATGCCTTCTGTGTGCATGGGTAAGCTTTTCCACAGGCATTCCAGGCTTGTAAGCAGCACAGCAGCTGGAGGATGCTGTGCTGCTAGTGGTGTTGGACAGGGTTTGCATTTTGCCCCTCATGTAGCCATCACTGGCATTCTTTTGATAAGATTGTAGGTACTCACATAGTGCCTGAAGTTGTGGGGACAATGGGAATGTCTTCTGCCTCTGTTGGGATGGACCAGGGTATATGAAACTGGGGAGCCAATTCCCGCATGATTATATTTCTGGAAGAAATCAGAATACAACACTCACAAGAAATTCCATTCCCTTGGTTCTACACCTCCTCCTTAGCAGTCCAGCTGAAAGACTTGAAGAGAGACACAGAATTTCCCCTCACTTTCCTCGGAGAGACACCTATTACACTGTGGGCTAATCAGGGCACCCCAAAGGGGCACCAGTTTCCCTCACATCACCAATACTGTAAGTGGGCTTATCAAAGAAAAGTCCTGTAAGATATACCTAGCTGTAGACAAAGACAGGACAGCTAATGCCAATGCAGGCAGGAACTCCAGGGGCTAAAATAATTAACCCATTCCTCCCAGAGCCAAGCTTTCACCTGCTGAACAAATGACCCAAATGAACCATCTGCAGACTTCTCTGACATACTGACTAGGACCCCATGTTCATTTTACTTTGCTGTGAATTACCTTACTCCCTTATCAAAATCTGAATTGTACATACCCGAGGATTTTGGCACAGTCATCATAATACTTCATGGAGTTCTTCACAAAGCTGAAGCCATTCACATCACAAACAAAAGAGTGGCCGTTGGCCCGCAGGAGGTCGAACCCGCACACGGTTTGCTGAAGGAAGAAGCAGAGGACACGGGACTTGGGCACACAGTGAGGGACCACCACCACAGTGGGGGACAGCAGCTGCCCTGCCAGTGGGGCACACACAGACCCAGCCAATGTTGCCCAGTTCAGCCCCGCTGCTGCTGGAGCCATCCTCCACTCTGTGCCCACCTCACGAGCCTCCAAGAAGTGTGAACACGTGCCGTAGCCATGAAGGGCCAGGCCCTTCAGAGGAACCTTTTCACCCCCATTGCTGTCCAAAGGCTCAACCCACAAACCCCCAGATGAAGCCAACCCAGAACCTCCCAGAGCTCTAGAGGCCTAAAACAGAGCAGCTCCTGCATCTCCTGCTCTTCCTTCCAAATCCAACCATCTTGAACCAGACTGATAAGCACAGACAAGGAGTGGTGCAGGCATAGATACCCATCATGTGGAAAAGGCTACAAGGTTGAAAGGAGTCCAAATCTGCATCAGCAAAACTACATGGGCTACTGATTACAGTGAGGCAGGAACAAGGAGCCAGTGCTTCTTCTGCTGACATTGCTGAACACGTCATGGAACCATACCTAGACTCACACACACTCTCTACCCACATGTAAAATAAAACATAAATCTGCACCAGAGCCAGATAAAAAGGCAAAAAAGAAAAAAGAAAAGTACCAAAACACCACAGAAAAATATAAAAAATTTTCACATAAACAAAAGCAAGAAATAGCAAAGGCAGGATGAGCACAGGTCAGATGGAGAGCAGCGCGCTCAAGATCCAATATTAAATGCTCAGATGTATGTGGGACCTGCCAGCACAGAGGGCATTTGCTGCAGGCCTCCTGCCTTCCCAGTCACCTCTGCCCAGCAGGACCAGCAGCTGGCATCAGGCATGGAGGACTGCCATGCCTGAGACACGCCAGGGTGACAAGTTTTAACACTGACCCAGATATGGATCAGACACTCACGGAGTCCTGCTTGCACATGAAAGAAAATACAGACCTTGAAGGCTACACAGACTTTACGGGCAACAAGTTTCTCCATGGCAGTCAGCATGACTGGGTAACGGATTTCCTTCCCTTCGCTGTCCCGTTCCACTTTCCCATCCAAAGCGGGGGATTTGCGAGCCTCGGCATGGGCATAGTCCGGCCCAACAGTGTACACCTGGAAGAGACAGGGTTAAACCTGACACAGGCACCTAGACTAACTGCACCTTCCAGAAGGTATTTCTGATGCAGACACAGAGGAGTTCAGATGGTCTCACACACACCTTCTGGTGTGACCTACAGAGCACACACTCCCCGCTTTGGGGCCCAAGCTGCGCAGTCAGCACCTCACAGCTTAAACGCACACTCCAGAGCCTAAGTAGGACTAAGCAGGACTCCCCAGCCTTCAGCTCTCACAGGTCTGGAGAAGGAAGGAGCTGTTCCAGGCTTTCCCTTACCTTTACATCAGTGCCATCTGTAGGCATGAACTCCTCATAAATGTAGGAGCCTGTCTTCCTCACACTGCTCTCTGGTGAGTATACGCTGCTCCGGCTGCCAATCTGAGAGTACAGAATAAACACCTCAGGGGAGAACACTAGGCTCCCTTTTTTAGATGGAACAACAAAATTAAGAAGTTTCATTCCACACGTACAGAATTAGTGGAATTAGTGGAGAATTAGCCTCTCAGAACCCCCAGCTGTTACAGCACACTTTTTTTTACTAGAGGACAAAGAGACTGCAAAACATGGGCAGTAAGTATGTCATTTTCCAGGCTTTAAAGAGGAGAAAAGCTATTACAAACCATTAGATTGACTCCAATCACTTCAATGATACGTAACAAAAAAAAACAGTGGACAAAGACATAAAAAAGGAGCCTAATAGGCAAATTAAAAGAAACGATGACAGGTGATAATCCAACCCATTTAACTTCCTTCTAGAATGGGGACTGATCTTATCAACATCAAGGATAATGTTTTCATAAGGCTTTAGATACAATCTCAAGTGGCATGCCTGTATCTTACCTAAGGGAACAATCATTTTAGAATTATTAACGGCAGATGCGTAACTGATTAGAAAAAAGATACATCACAGATACAACTGTTCACTGGCAAAGTGGGAGAAGTGAGTAAGGGCAGATTTACTGTGGAATCTAGGAATAAATACTGCCTTTATCACATGTGCAAGCTACACTTAGCTGAGAAGGGCAGGAATAATGTTAAAGGACAGGAAGAGAATTTTTTTTAAAAAATCATCTTGATAAACCCAAGAAGTGATCTGGAAAAAGCAACATGCAATTCAGAAAGGACCACAGTGCTCCACGACTGCTCAAAATGGGACTCAGGTCACACAGAGGATGGGGAAGGTGAACTCAGCACTACCAGTAAAATACGTCCTTCTGTGATTCCCAGGTATATGGGGTTGAACAAAAAGTTCTAAGAAGGTCTAGACTTCCATAACGCAAAACCTTTATTTCCCCTTCACTTGCCCTAACACTCCTTGCTGAAGCCATGTGGGTCTCAGACCCACGGATCTGTTGGTTTCAACACCAGCTCTGGGGACCCCTCCTCACCTTACGGAAGAGCCGCTGGCTGCCCCCACCTGCTGATGTCGGGTAGTAAATATACACATTGTGGTCTTCGGCACTGACTGGCTTCTCTACAAATGGCTTTGGGAAAACAGCTCCGTTCACCTCCACGTGGTCCTCTCCTTCCACCAAGTTGCACTCTGAAGACAGAGCACAGCAGCAGCACATCAGGAAAGGTGGGACAGCCCTAGTGCAGAGCCACAGCCCCTTCCCAACCCATCAGCCAGTTTTGCTGTTGGGACCTTTATTCACAAAAACACCCTTCAGACTTGTGAGTCAGGCCTCTTTGAGGTGACTACCAGCGCCTGTTCTCTGCAGAGTATGTTAAATAGCACAGCCTGGGGAAATGGCTTTCAGTAGAGCCTGGACACTGACCTTCCGGTCTGTCAGGGTCTCGATTGAGCACAGCATAGCGAGGCAGATCTATTCCCTCTTCTTGAAGGATTCGATACACTTCGCGCCTGTAGAGGACAGACACAGAGTCAGAAGAGTCTAGAAGGTCCTCAGTACATGTCAATGGGGAGACTTCATTCCCACTGATGACAAACAAAGTCAAATGAATACAAAAAAGCCTCAAGACAAAGTGCAAACACTTCTCAGCTCATGCTCTCTGGATGAGACCTACGGGCTATGGGGTTTGCCTCAGTCCTATTCTAGACGCCCCAGAGTAAATCTCTACCCGGCCTAAGCATGGGTGCTCAATTATTAGCATATGCTCAAAGCATAGCAGCACACCCAGTGCACACTACCTGCCCAGACCTGCCCTCCTGGAGAGCGCCCTGTCATGCCAAGCTGCCCAGTGCCTAAGCCAAGAAGAGGCAGCAGAGCCTTCTTTCATCCTGTGTCTTTCACTAGTTACAGCTTGAGGTGCCTGCCAGCAACCACGTAACTACGCTCACCACCTCAAAGACAGGGCAGGAGTTTTGGGGTCTGTAGGAGCCCTACCCACACACAGCCAAAACAGCCTGGGTGTAACAGCTGAAGTACGTGGCTGCTGGTGGCCTCTACCAACAGATGAGGCCTCAAGTGTCTGACCAACACATCTTCCACACAATCTGACTTGGCCTTGCTCCTAATTTCTGACTCAGAGGCCCATCTTACCACTTGGCTCTTCTGCTCAAAAACTACCTTTTTTCTTTAGTTGTGGCAGCCTTGTTCTGTGAGAACTCTTGCACTTCCTACTTCCCATCCATTCCTTACAAGACATTTGCACCAGAAAATGAAATATGCCAAGTCTCAATAGTTTTACCCTCAAAGCTATTCCCCTTCATGCTTTGGAGGAGCAACCCCAAAAAGCCACAGCTAAGATCTCCTTCCTCCCACCTCACTCATTTGCTTGTGGCCAGGAAGATGAATTCTGCACAGTGTGCTGAGAAGAATCGGACAGAGGAAGAGGGAAGGGGCTTTAGTGGCTTGGATACCCACCTGTCCTGGATATAATACTGCATATCAAGGTCATTGATCAGAAATGGCTTGCACAGCTTGGCATAAGCAACCGCCTTATCCAGGGGGAATCCTGAAATACAGGGCGGGGACAGAGGGGAAGGTTGAGAGCAAGCTCCCTTGCCCACAATTCAAGCAGGCTAAGGCCTGCTACAGATGTGTTACCTTTGGAGTGGAAGGATATCAGACAGTCACAAGAGGGCCAGTTCTCCACCGGTTCGTTCAGAATAACATCTTCCCCCATGATCACCACTGTGATGTACTCAAACTTGCACAGACGCTCTAGAATCTGTGTCATGGGCTTTGACTTGGACTTTTTGGTCATGGCACAGATTCCCACCACAATCTGCCGTTCTGGTGGCTAAGGGAAGACAGAGATCAGTTTAGTAAAATTTAATATCACACTGAATAGTGGTCAAAAGCAGTTGGGAGCTGGAGATCATTCTCATATTCCTGGAGGTTACAGAAAAGAATAAATGTTTCTCTTCTGCAGAGACACCTTTGCCCTTTTCACAGGTCCCAGAGTTTTTCTCAAAAATTTTCCTGGTGAAACAGAAAGGTTTACAGGAGTGTCAGGGTTAAGTTTCTAGGACAAAGAAATCCATATTGTCCCTGAATCAGACCTGTAAGCGAAAATGCTGATTTTCTGAGGCAGCACGACAACAGTAATGTGCCTTGTCAGAAATGCCACTGCCACAGCTGTGCCTCACAGCCAGAGCTGTGTCCCCTGCAGTCCCAACTGCCTGCAGCTCAGCAGTAACCATGCACAACCTGGCTGAGACACAGGGATTCTGCACAAGTGCTCCAGCCCAGAACGCTGGGACCTCCTTACCGACTCCTCCTCTTCATCATCTTCAAAGAAATCGGTTTCGTCTGTCTTCATGTTTGATCCCAGAAATTCTGTCTCATCATCTCTGGAACCAACAACAAACCTGGGAGTGGAGTTCTCTCCCTCACTGGAGGTCGTCAGGGACGACATTGCAGCTTCGGTGGCCAACCATCCCGCTCTGGAATGACAGCGTGCAAAAGGGAGAGAGAAGTCAGATGCAGGGTGATCCTGGGACTGGCTGCGTGACGGATGCAGGTGATGGTGGGGAGGGCAGGGACTGATCTGGCATGAGGGAGCCCAGGGATGGTGCTGCCCAACACAAAAGGAGGGAGTAGGAGGAGACCCTCAGTGTGGGAGGGGATCCAGAATTCTGTATCATTTTAGATAGGCAGCTCCATTTTGCAATCAACCCCCTTGCACTGGAACAGTGTCACCACCAGCACTGAAATCGTGTAACCCTTACAGTGATGCATGCTCCAGACGCTGCCTAAATCGTGGATAGGGACAAGGGACACTCTCACAGGCTCATATGCCCGAAGACATCAACTGGGACTCCAGAAGTCAGGATAAAGCTCAGGACAGTGACAGTGACTTTCCAATCGCCAATTTTCATCCTTTCAGCTCAAGAAGACCTACAGTAACAGAGAGATCAGTTTGAGAGGTGCAGGAGTTTGCAGGGAAGAGGGAAAAGGAAGAAGTGACAACTCTGTGGCAGAGAAAGAGGACACAGAGGAAGCATCAGCAACAGTCTGGATTGCAGGTCAGGGTGTCTGAGTTTGCAAGCTGGCTCTGATTCACTACATGGTCGAATCATAGAATCACAGAATATACTGAGTTAGAAGGGACCGATCAGGATCATCGAGTCCAACTCCCAGCCCTGTGCAGGTCACCCCAACAATTCTACCATGTACTGAGAGCATTGTCCAGATACTCTTTGAGCTCTGTCAGCCTTAGGGCCATGACCTGGGGAGCCCGTTCCAGTGCATGACCACCCTCTGGGTTTAAAATCTTTTCCTGATATCCAACCTAAACCTCCCCTGACACAGCTCCAGTCGTTCCCTTGAGTCCTGTTACTAAGTCTTCATGAGAGTGAAGAGATCAGTACCCGCCCCTCAGCTGCCCCTCAGGAGGGTGTCAGACCCCAGCAAGGTCTGACCTCAGTCTCCTCCAGGCTGAACAAACCAAGTGCCCTCAGCAGCTCCTCATAAGGCTTCCCCTCCAGACCCTTCCACATCCTTGTGGTCCTCCTTGGATGCTCTCCAATAGCTTAATGTTTTTTTTATATTGTGGTGTCCAAAACTGCCCCCAAAATTCAAAATGCTCCTCATCAGTGCAGAGCAGAGCAGGACAATCACCTCTTTTGACTGGTTGGCAAATACATGCTATGAGT
The DNA here is from genome assembly GCF_003945595.2 of Pipra filicauda. Classification (NCBI taxonomy): domain Eukaryota; kingdom Metazoa; phylum Chordata; class Aves; order Passeriformes; family Pipridae; genus Pipra; species Pipra filicauda. The sequence continues at coordinate 192,679 of NW_024104627.1, read as the reverse complement.
TAGAAATACCAGGAAAGGAGCATGTCCTGCACTGTCACCTACAGTAGCAGCACTGCCTGCCGCAGAAGGGACAGAGTCTGAACACACTGTTCCCCTGACCTGTACACGTCAAGGACACAGCTGTTCACCTCTGACCAGAGCTGCATCCACACAGGTGTGAAGTGGGTGCCTTTCACTGTGTTTTTCCCAACTATAAAGTGGCCAAAAGTATTCCTCCTGCGTAAGTGCAACCTTGAGGACAGGACATTGTCAACACCTCATGTTATTAAGTACTTCCTAAAAACGGACATGAAACACTCTCTGCAGCTGCTTCTCGTGTTCTCACATGATTTCCAGACTAAGAGTTACTGTATTTCCTCCTCTTTTGTGATGCATTCCCTCACAGCCAGGATACTGCAGAAGACCAAACTGCCACATACAGTTGTCAGTTCCCAGTCCTCTGGCAGCAACAGGAGGCACACCCCAAGGCCATCAGCCTGCTACCAGCACAGCATCGGGGCAGGTGAGAATCCCCTCACCAGGAACAGGAGCAGAAGATTGTCTTAATCCACCTGAGCAGGGTGGGAACCCGCAAAAGAAACGCACAGAACAATCCATCTGTATGTGAAATCCCCTCAGAAGTCAGGGCAGAATAATACAGACCTCCAGGCAGAAAGGCAGAGTGCTCCCAGAAAGGGCAGGAGATGTAACACGTAAGTGCTCAGAGAAAGTGCTGGAGCAGAAGTACATCAGACAAGGACCTGCAGTCGCACTACCAGGCGCTGGTTGGACACAAACCCATCAGATGTCACGTCAGATCCACTGGGGGAGCTGACGCCAACCCAACAGGAACCAGAGAGGGACACAACAAGCCTGGACTTTGTACCTACCACACCAAGGACGATCTCCTCCACCTAACTCCCAACTGATGCCTGTGCACCAGGCCCAGTGCTGCTGCTTCCACAAAAGCCTGAAGACACAGCACACACCTGGCACAGAAGTGACCCAATCAGAGAGAGTTAGAGCTGTAACTCACCATCAGTGCTCGCTGCTGATTGGAGCAACAGTGCTGGCAGACCAGGCTATAAAGACATTTACTGTGTCCTCCATATAGGCCTTCTATCTCCACAGGAGGACAAGAGTACGATTCCCAACATGCTCAGGAACCATCTTCATCCCTATGCCCTGCTGCCTCAGCATGCCAGTGCAGAACGAGTCCTTAGCAAGTACACTATCAGCTTGATGGCTGATGATTTAATGAAGAGAAGCAAACCACGCAAGAGGAGGAGGGTTATTTTCTCCAATCCCTTACTCTCCCCTCCCTCCTGGAAAAAAACAGATCAAGCAGCAGGGAAACCTTTGCCCTAAGAACTAAGATAGCAACAACTTCTCTACACTCCTGCTCCTATTCCAGAAGAAAAGCCTCTTCTTTGCTCTATAGCTGTGTCTCAAGGTCATGACACACCGTACTCAAAGCAGGTAAAAACTCAGAGCCTCTCTGAAGCTGACAGTTACTGATATCTGTGGCATTAACAGCGAAAGCCTCATGATCTCAGGTGTGGGTAGGGGGAGAGGGTTAACCAAAAACCTTTTTCAAGTTTTTCTTAAAAGAAGATACTTTACCTGACTAGATTTATACCAAGTGACTACACTCTTGATGAAACAGAACTTTTAGCTACAGGCATAACTACGGCATTGAAAACTCAGACTGCTGTTCTTAAACGGACACAGGCAAGTGGAGCTCTATTCTGTATCGAAGGACAGTAAGAGGAGGTTTGCCCACAACACCTGAGCCAGCTCTAGTGCTGAGCTGTCATGGGGTTCATGCGCCAGGACGGTGGCAATTGCCCTTACACAACCCTTACAGGGTCTTGAGTGTCACCCAGCCCACACCTCATCACACCCAGAGCTACAAGAGGCACCAAATGCACAATGCTGATGCTTCATCATCATCCCTTTTGCTTGCTGAGCTAACTGCTCCTGGAGGCCACATATTCAGCCCAGTTCCCAGTTGCTGAGAGTGTTATGAGCCTCACCTTTCATTTATCACAGCAAGAAAATTCAGTGTGAGTTAATGCTGCTGGTTGTGTTGTCCAAGGGAGACAAAAGCATTAACACAGCTCTGGCACATGCACACAAAAGGTAAAGGTGGTTCTGGCTTTGAGTCAGAATATTCAGGCTTGGTAGTCCTGCCACAGATACAGGAAGAAGTACACGCCAGCCGCTGCAGTTAATACTTTCTTGCTGCACTTCCAAGAAGGGCAGCTGTGATCTGCTGCATAATCATACCAAAGGTTATTGTAATCACCCAACAGCAATCAGAACCTGCTGACACACAACCCGAAATGGAGCCGTACACCTTGCCTCTGAGAGCCCTGGGACTGATTCAGCTCCCCAGACTGCCCTGTATTACCGATAAGAAATGAGATAGTAAATGGCTTTCCAGTTCCTGAGCAGATTATTCCGGTGCTGTTTAGATAAGGGTGTTCACAGAGTAAAGAGACTCTTTGTGCCCTGCTTCTGAGGTACCAGACATTTAAGAGAGAAGGTCTTATATTGACTTTGAATTCAGTGTGGCATTAACCACCAAAAGAGTGGGTTTGGATGTTGGAGTTTTGTTTCATTTTGTTTTTTAAACAAAATGTGCAGATGCAGGTGCAGTCTCTGCAGTGCGGGGCTGACGGACGGGAACATAGCTGGTCATATCACTGGTGGCAGTGGAAGAGGCAGCTCTGGAGCAGCACCCAGGCCTGGGCACCCCAGGGGGCACTGGGCAGGAGGCCCGAGGAATTCGGGGTATCTGAGCATGCAGACAGGTTGCAAGGATGATCCAGCTTAGAGACCCACAGCCTGGCCAAGCCACGTCAAGCACCTGCAGGATCACGACCTTTGAGAATACACATAGCTGGTATTTAAAAATACTAATACTGGCACTGTCTTGTAGAACTGCCTGAAACTATTGTGGGCCCTACAACCAGCCAGCCAACCCAAAAAACCCAACCCTGAAAACTTAGGCCCCCGAGCAGTGAAGTATCTCTGCATGCATGACCAGTGACACACTTTTGCCCAAAGAGTTACTTCCATTGCCACAAGGGCTGTTTGCATTAAGGTTAATTCCATACTTACAAAAGGTGATAGCTGTGCTCTTATCATGGACACTTAATTGCTTCAGAAGAGGAAAACCACCTATACCAGGGCTAATAATTAAAGCTATTTGGATGTGCTGTATCACAGAAATCCCTCTGTTCTGATAACACAGGAGCTCAAGGTGTTCACAGCCAGGAAGCTGAAGTCAAGTTCAGCCTGTTCAAGCAGCATTTTCAGTAAGGGCGAACACAGCAAGAGCTGCAAACCCAGAGCGCAGAGCCTCGCACGGCTCGTGCCCAGCTCCTCCTGCAGACCCCGGGCAGCCTCTGGGTTCACCCCGCACACCGAGCAGGGCTGTGCCTCGCCTACATCGTTCAGAACGAGATATTTAATGAGATTCATGAATCTGTAAAGCGTGAGACTCCTCAGCACTGGAATTCTCCCAACACGGTCCCCGTCCGTGAGTGTTTATTGCCGCGGGGCCGCTGCCGCTCCGCCCCGCGCACACCGCGGGGGCCGCGCAGACCCTGGCGCGGGCGGGACAGCGGGCCTGGGAAGCGGGGCCGGGGTCGGCCCGGGAGAGCGGTGCGGCCCCAAGCAGCCACGCACGCGGCGGGCCGGAGGGCAGGCACCGGCACCGGCACCGACAGACCGAGCGGCGGCCCCGAGCGGCCGGGCCGAGCCCCGCCCGCCGCTGCGCCCGTGCCGGGCGGAGCTCCCGCGCCGCGGGGGGGGCCGCTGCTCCAGGCCCCGTAGACACGGGCGGGTGGCGGCAGCGGGCCGCGGGGGCGGCAGGGCGCCGGGCTGCGCTCGACGGGGTGCCGCTGCTGCCGCCCGCCCGGCGCTCTCTGACAGCCGCCAACAAACCGGGCCCAGCGGCGGCGCAGCCAGCCGGCCGCCCCACCCCTCCTTCAGTTCGCTTGCCTTCCCTCGCCGGCGCCGGCGCCGGCCCCGCCTGCCCCCGGCCCCCCGGCCGCCCCGGGGCCGCCCCGGCCCCCCCCGCCGGCAGCAGGGGGCGCCACGCCGGGAGCCGCCATTTCCCTCCGCTCACCTGCGGCCTCCGAGCGCACCCTGCGCTGAGGGCGCTGCGCCGACCAATCACCGCCTGCTGACGGCCGCAGGCAGCCAATCGGCGCGGAGGGGGCGGGCCGGCCGGGACGCGGGCGGACGCGGCGTGGCGGCCCCTGGCGGCGGCGGCGGGAGCTGCTGCGGTGCTGGGCGCGCCGCTCGCACGTGGGCGCGGGCCCCGTGCCGGGTCCGCGCTGTAACGGCAACCGCGCGGCTGCACCGGGCGGGACACGCGGCCGTACCGACTGTACCGGGCTGGGCGCGCGGCTCTACCGAGCAGCCGTTTCCCATGTGCCGGAGCGGCCCGGCGGTGCGCCAGCACCTCCCGTCCCGCGGGGTCTGCGGCGGCGAACGCGGTGCGCTCCCTGCCCCGCCGGTGCGGTCCCGCGGTGCGGCGGGCACAGAGCACTGTGTGAGGGCTGGTGACCTCCGAGAACCGGCCCCCGGGCCCCCGACCCATTGAGGGCCGCATCCCGTGGAGTAGCCGCGTCCGCCGCTCCCGGCTTCAGGTGCACGAACTTTCACCCGGCCGCCACCGACCGCCACAGAGCGCGGCGCGGGGCTCCGGGGTGTGGCTCTCGGTGAGAAGCAGGCCCGGCCCGACGCAGCCGCCCCTCCGGCGCTGTCCCGCGCGCGGTGCTGAAAGCGCCGGCGGCCCCGGTGGGGCGGGGCGGGGCGGGGCGGCCGAGCAGGTGGCGGTGCTGCCCGGCCCCCCCCGTGCCCAGCCGGCTCCCCGCCCCCCCGCGCGCCCCGCCGCCGCTCCCGTTCCCATTCCCATTCCCGTTCCTATTCCCCTCACGTCCGCCGCCCGCCCCGGCGCGCTCGCTCCGCCGCGCTCGCTCCGCCGCTCCGCCATGGCCAGCACCTTCGCCCGCGCTCTCTCCGCTCGCCGCACCACCGGCCTCCTGGCCATGGTGGGCGCCGGTTCCCTCGCCGCCGGCTTCCTGCTCGCCCGGGACTCGATCAGCGCGGGCGACCGTCAGCGTCGGCGATACCCGCCCAGGTAATGTGCGCGGGCGGCGAGGGCGCACGGGCGGGGGGCGGCGGGCGGGGGACGGTCCCTGCGGCACCGGCACCGGGGAGGGCGCCGGGGCCGCCCCTCGGCTCCAGCCGGGGCGGCGAGTCTCGAAGCAGCTCGTGGGGGCGGCGCGGCGGACGCTGCTCGTCCATGGCAGGGAGGACCGGGAGGCCCGTGAACCGAGTCCGCGCCGGCCCCGGGGCTCCGGGCGGCGAGGGAGACGGGGGGGCGGCGGCGGGGCTCGGCCGTGTTGGACGGAGCCGTCCCGCCTCGGGCTGACGGTCACCGGCGCCGCGGGCCCCGTCGTCCCCGCGCACAAGGGCACCGGCCCCACCACGCCCCGGGCACGGTCCCGCAGGGGCCGCGGGTCCCGGCTCCCCGGGGCTCGTGGGGGCTGCCGCGGGACCCCTTCGCGGGACCCGTGCGGACAGGGGCCATGAGGGCTGCGGGGGCCACCCCGAGCGCATCCCCGTGTCCGGGGCCTGACTGTGGGAGCTGCAGTCGGGGCTGGGAGCCCCGGGGCTGCGGGCGGCCCTGGGTGGTCCCGAAACACCGGAACAAGCCGCTGCAGCCCGAGATACGCGGGAGAGGGAGGGGGGAAAGTGCCCGGCAGCAGGGCTGGGGGTCCTAGGGGACTTCCCGGGATGCCAGGGAGGGCAGAGATGAGGGCTGTTGGAGAGACGGGCCAGCCTGGGGGGGACAGCTGGGACAGCCAGGGCCAGCAGGGACGTACCCCAGGCTTGGTCCAAGAGAAGCCAGGAGAGACTTTGTCAGTGTCCTGGTAGGAACAGGATGGAGCAAAGGGTCCATTTTGTCCTCCTGGTGGCACACTCAAGAGCTCCGACTGTGGGAGCTGGTGTCGAAGCAGCCCCCAGGCACTGGCAGCAGCTCCTGGCCCGACCTCATCTGGCTGTTCCAGCCTTCCCACGCGCCTGCTTTTGGGACAGGGACTCCTCTATTGAAAGGAAAAGCTTTGCTGGCAGGTTCTTGCCCTTCCCTCTCTGGACCAGTTTTTAAAGGGAGAACTGGAGGGGCCTGCGTGTGCTGAGGAGGCCGCCCCAGCCTGTGAGCAGATTTTGGATGACAATGAGCCCTGAGATGTGCAATCGGGACTTCTGGGAGGCAGGCACAAATTCGAGCCGGGCCAGGCAGGCACATGTACGGCCACAGCCCGGCTTAGAGGTGCTTTTGAGGTAATTCTGGCTCTGCAAGAGCCCTGGTCCTATTTGCATGCCCAGTGCCTGATCCCTTAAGCCAGATAAGTGTCACAGCTGCAGCACAGTGCTAAGGTTCAAGCTTCAGACCAGAAGGTCTCACATCGCTCCCCTCCAAACTGCTCTTTGCCAGGAATTGCCACAGGGAGCCCAGACGGGCCTGGGAGAGCCAGGTGCTCCGCATTCCCATGGTTCTGCTCACCATTGCTTGCCGTGGTGATAAGGAAGCGGGGCTGGGAGAGGCAGAGGCTGGTCCTGCCTGGTGCCTGTGCTGCCAGCTCCAAAGAGCATGGCCCTCCACTCTGAGCATGGAGGGCCAAGGCACCAGACGGGACTGGAGGCAGGAGCTGTCTGTGCCTCACAAGGGCTGTGCAGGGTAGGAACAGGGCCAGGGCTGGGAGGGAAGAGGGACATGGCAGCCACTGGCCAGTCCTTCCACCTCACACTGGCACCAGCTGCTTGGCCTAGCAGTTCCCAGAGTCAGGCCAGGAATATGAGGACTGGGTATTCCTCCACATCCCAAGGCCAGCAGAGACTCAGCACAGGGAAAGAGCAGGATGGGAAGGAGGCAGCACGTTGCTGCTCTGAACACCATCAGCTGCTGCCATCCCTGCACCAAACGCCGACAGTCAGAGCAGTGTGTCGCGGCGCTGCATTGCAGGCTGGGAGCTCTGCGCGTGTGGAGTGCTGGCAGGGAGCTGGCACTGGGGCTCCGGTGTGCTGCTTTGGGCCATGGAAATCCGGGGATGGAAAGGGAGAGAGTTCAAAGAATGACAAAGGCTGAATGTTATGAATTATCCACCTCCCAAGGGGAGTGTGTTTTCCAGCTTTATGAACAACTGCAGAGCCACAGACATCAGGTCAGGAGGGGATGAAATCAAGGTGGGAATACGGTTGAGAAACTCTAAACTGAGCCTCCTGGGGGATCATGTTCAACTGGGAATGGTTTTGTGACAGTGCTGACACTTGAAAAGAGCCTAGACAGAGCCTTAGGGATGAGCTGCAGCACCTCGCTCTGCAGGGATGAGCCAACTCGCCGGGGATCCTGCCTAGTCTTAGGTTAAAAAACGAGACATCGGCAGCAGCCCTAAGGGGTTTGAGTAACACTCCACAGCCTCCTGTCAGAGGCACTGCAGTATGAATGGCCATGCTGAGAGGGCACAGGGACTCTCCCCTTGAGGAAATATGGGCACTATGTGCCTGCTGCCAAGCAGGCAGGGCACCGTGTTTGGGCGGTCACGCTGGGGCTCCCTGCCAAAGCGTCTCCACACAAAGCCCAAGCCCCCTCCTCCCTGCGTAAACAAGCCTCATGCTCAGCTGCCTGCAGCAACCTGCCAGCTCCTGACTCTGTACCACCACACGGGGTCTGCTGCTTGCCCCACGTGCCCCCACACCTCTCCAGAGGCCGCGTGCAGCGGGGGCTGCCTGGGCACCACGAGCCCGTGATGCCAGGAAAGGCACTGGAGGCTGCCAGATTAGCGATGAAGAGCCATGGCGAGATGCAGGTGGCTGTTGCTTCCAGAGAGGCTGCCCAGTCGGTGGACAGGCTAATAATCCCTGCTGGGTGCTGAGCAGGTCTGCCCCGGGCTGAGACACTTGCTCGCGCAAGGGCAAAGAGGGTGACTGCTGCGGGCGGCTGCACCCCGAGGTCACGGGCAGGACGGCAGAGCTGAGGTGAGGGCAGGACAGCGCAGGCAGCAGCGCTGAGTTGTGCTTCTGGCAGACATCCACACTTCCAGCCTCTGCAGCCAGGGACAAGCCCACCCTATCACAGAACCGTGGAATTGTGAAATCATGGAACTCAGGTTGGAAGAGACCTTCAAGATATCGCTTGGTGCTGTGGCACTGGTAACAAAATATGGTGCTGGAAGGGTAATAATTTTAAAACTAGCCTCGGGGACCAAAATCAAGGGGCCAAGGCAGCCTAAGTAAGGCCAAGTGCAGCATCACCTTCACGCTTGTGACAGAGGACTCTGGACACCCTGACCACACAGTGGGAAAGCGGTGCCACTGCCAGAGCCCTCCAGCCTGGACAAAGCCTGGGCTCAGTGACTGGCATCCTCCCCTGCTGCCTCTGTGGCACCGTGGTGAGCACAGCAACAGGTGCTCCGGATCTTCACCCTGGCATCATCCATCTGAGTTCGGGTACTTTAGAAAGGCTGGGAAAAGGTTGCCCTGATTTACTGGCTGTGGTTCAGGGGAGGGTGCACTCTGACCAGGCAGTCAGTACTGCAGCAGGCACAGCACCTGCAGGCAGAGCCTGGAGTCTCAGGGTTTGGATGCTAACCACCTCAGGGAATGTGTGGACGGCCATGGCAGACAGCATGCTTCAACCCACAGCAGTATCCTGCCTACTAGGAGTAAGCTGGCTTCCCTTGGCAACCTCTGCTGTTCCTGGGCAGACTCTGCTGTGTAGAAAGCAGATCAGGTGGTCCTGGCATGCCCGGCAGCATGACCCATGCTGGGGCAGTGGAGGAACCTCTCCAAGTGTCCCATTCCAATCAGCAAATGCTTTTTATGAGTTTGTCACCCTGGGGAGATGTGGGTTGGTGGCCAGCAGATGGTAGCAGGAGCAGTGGGGCAGACCAGGGCAGGCTGTGTCCCATCCACACCGCATCAGCCTCTGAGCTGGGGCATCTCACCAGGGTACAGGTCTGTGTGTGGGCTGGGAGCAGCCCTCAGCCCTGAGAAAAGTTCTTGCCTGGAGCAAATGCCTCCCTGTGCTGGTCTTGGCTGGAGCTGCCAGTGCTTATCCACACAATACAGACAATGTGAGCCTTACCACCCTTTCTTTCTACACAGTACAGGAAGCCACAAGCAGTAGACAAGCCATGGGCAAAGGGCCAATGCACATTCCTTGGCCTGCAGGCGCAGGGGAGGAGGTGGTGGCAGCCACAAGGCTCTGCATTGCAGCATGGGGCTGGCGCTGGCAGCCAGACCTGGTGCCCAGTGTGAGCCCTCAGGAGTAGAAGCTGAGCGCAGGAGAGTGCCAGGACTTCCTGCTGGTGCTGGTGTCGGACAGCTGCTCCCACCAACCCAGACCTGCACTAGCCCAGGCACCCTTTGTCCCACATAGATCCCCCTCAAGCTGTGTCGTCCCCAGAGCAGGCCTCTCTCAGAAGGGGAGACAGGTGTCCCCAGGGATGCAGGACCCCCTCCAGCCACCAGCCAGATCTCCTGGGCTGATAAGGGCCAGTCCTGTCCCACTAAGGCAAGCAAAGGCACCAGGTCCCAGCAGGAAAGATTTGGCCAAGACAAGCACTGTCAGGGTCCTGCCCTGCCAATCCCCTCCATGAGCACAGAGCAAGCACAAAGCCTGTCTAAAGTGGGAATGAGGTCAGGGGACGGCCTCCCACTAAGCTGATTAGAGGAAAGCGTCCCCCTAATACAATAAACTGCGCCGGGGCCGTGCAGTTCCCACCGGCTGCAGATCGGGGTCAGCTGATCTCCTGCCCCGAAGCATCCGGGGGGGGGGGGCAGAGGGACAGGAGCCTCAGGGGTCAGGCACGCCAGGGCCCCACAGGCTATGAGCCCTGCCTCCCCCACCCATTGCACTAGCAGACAGGGAGCAGGCCCCCTCCATTTAGGCTGGTGTTGGGACAGCCTCAGGGAGGGCAAGGGGAGTGGGACCCCCACTGTGCTGCCCAGCTGCCCTGGCAGCTCAGCAGCACAGGGCTGGACTGATGTGGCCCCACTGCTCACCTGGAAGGTTCTCCTGCCTTTGGGGACCTTCTGCGTGGCTGATAAGGAGCCAATCCCTAAAGACCGATCCAGATTTGCTCGTGGACTCTCGTCCTGGTTGAGTGCCAACCTTCAGCTCAGGCTGCTCCCTGCCCTTGCCCTGCAATGCCAGTAACTGCCTCCCTGCCCCTGGCTGCTGTGGACAAGCAGAGCAGTTTGACCCCTCTCTGAGCCTCCCCTGCTCACACCTGCCCCATGAGTCTCTGAGGGGCACTGGCACAAGTGCTGGAGTCCCCTGGTCCCAAAGGACTCATCTGTCTCTCCTCCCACAGTGCTGAGTACCCTGACCTCCGGAAGCACAACAACTGCATGGCCAGCAACCTGACACCAGCCATCTATGCCAGGCTCTGTGACAAGGCAACCCCAAATGGCTGGACCTTGGACCAGTGCATTCAGACTGGTGTTGACAACCCTGGCCACCCCTTCATCAAGACTGTGGGTATCGTAGCTGGCGATGAAGAGACCTATGAGGTGAGTGCCTTACCTGCAGCAGCCAGAGGAGTCCTGGTACCCACAGTACACCCAGCAACCTGGGGCATTACTGCCCACCTCATCCTGCCCAGCCTGAACATCTGTAAAGGCCCCGGCTGGCCCCCACATATCCCTATGGGACAGAGGGCTCCTTTGGAGCAGCTGTTCCTGGAGCCCTGCAGCCTTCTGCCCCACTTGCTCCATGGATTGCTTGCACTGCAGGACATGTTGTTCTCCCAGCCATCCTCTGCAGCCCCCCTGCTGCATGTCCCCCCTGCTGGCAGTGGGGCCATGCTGAGCCTACGGCAGGGGCTTTATGAAGTGCTGGGTCTGCAGCACTGTACATTGTCCCGCTTGCTTCCAGGTGTTTGCCGACCTGTTTGACCCCGTGATTCAGGAGCGGCACAACGGATACAACCCCCGCACCATGAAGCACACCACGGACCTGGATGCCACCAAGGTGTGTGAGCTGGACAGCCATGCTGCACACGGGAGTCCTTTCCTGGGCCTTGGGGACAGGGCCCTGCCAGCACCAGTGCCACACCATAAACGTCCTGTGGCTCCTGTCTGTTCCAGATAAAGTTTGGCCAGTTTGATGAGCGCTACGTGCTCTCATCCCGGGTCCGGACGGGGCGCAGCATCCGTGGGCTGAGCCTGCCGCCAGCCTGCACCCGCGCCGAGCGGCGAGAGGTGGAGAAGGTGACCGTGGACGCACTGAATGGCCTCACTGGGGACCTGGCAGGCCGGTACTACCGTCTCAGCGAGATGACTGAGAAGGAGCAACAGCAGCTCATTGATGTGAGTTGGTACAGCTCCCAAACAGCCTCCCTGGGTGCATGCAGAGCAGGACCCCTTCCCCAGCATTGCTTCTCTGGGAGGTTTCATCTTCCTTTCCCAACCCCCCTGTCTTGTGGGACCAGGATCCCTGCCCTAGAGAGTCTGTCCGACAGCGCAGAGGGTGCTCACAGTGCTGCTCAGCCCTCCCAAGCCACCTGTCTGATCACAGCCCCAGCAGCTCACAGCCCCTTCTGACTCCTTCCCCATGTCTCTGCCCACGTCCAGAGAAAGGCGGGCTTGTGGCAGGCACATGGCTGGTGCCCCACTGGCCCCTGGCATAGGGTGGGCTGTGCACCAGCAGCCTTCTGCCTTCCAGGCCAGAAAGGCAGGGGCTCCTGCCCATGGGTGCCCTGCCTGGGAGAGCCACAGTGGATCACCTCAGTGGCAGGCTGGGACCAGTGAGACAGGGAGCACTGGGACCAATGAAGGTGCCCTGGCTCCAGCCATGCGACCCTGGTGAGCCCATGCACTCTGCCTCCCTCCAGGACCACTTCCTCTTTGACAAGCCGGTGTCCCCGCTCCTGACAGCAGCAGGAATGGCCCGGGACTGGCCCGACGCCCGAGGGATCTGGTGAGGATCTGTCCCAGCACTGAGCAGTCAGCAGAGCAGAGAGGGGGGGATGCTACTGCTCCATCTGTCTGTCTCAGCCCTGCCACCCATGTTTCCCATCTTCACTGCACCGCAGACCCCCAGCACATGTGGCACCAGTACCCCTGGACCGTGCCCACCCTGGGCTCTGTGGTCTCACCTGTGTGCACCACAGTCAGCAGCCAACTGCTCCCTACACAAACCACAGCATTGTCCTGGGAAGGGGGACTGCAGAACCAGCCCCTGCTGTCAATCCTGCCCACTCTTACCATCCAACAGCACCTTGCACACTAAGGCTACTGTAATTGCTTCTGCTCCCTGGGCAATCCCCAGAGCTCCTCCTGGATCTCTGCACACACTACGTGCCACCAAACCTGTCCTGCCACAGTCACATCTTACTGCTCCCTCCCAGCATCTCTGTGCAGCCATGCAACATCCCACGCTCCTGCAGAGCGACAGCCGGCACACGCATCCGCCCACGCCACCCTCTCTGGCATTGTGCCTTTATATGGAAAACATTTCTACAGCATGCATGGTCCCCAGCTCCAGCTGCCCCTAACACAGCCCCCAGTGTGCACTCTGTGCCTCACAGTCCTCTCCTGCTGCCTGCCCGGTGCAGGAGCTGTGCTCCTGTCCCCAGCCCAAGGCGCTGGAGACAGCTCCCATCACTCACAGCGGCTCACGTGGATGGGCACTGGCCCATCTCCAGGAGCATCTGCTGGCTGCCCACCCTGCTGCCAGGCTGGGCTCTGGCAACGTGCTCCCAGCCACAGGCACAGGCAGCACACTGGAACCATAAGCAGCACTGGCACCATGGTGGCAGAAGGGGCACAGCTGGGTGGGCACAGGGCGTCTGCAAGCCACCAGCACAGCTGAATGCTGCCCTGTCCCTAGGCACAACCACCAGAAGACCTTCTTGATCTGGATCAATGAGGAGGACCACACACGTGTCATCTCCATGGAGAAGGGGGGCAATATGAAGCGTGTCTTTGAGCGGTTCTGCCGGGGCCTGAAGGAGGTGAGCGTCCAACAGCCAGTGCTGTGCTAGCCCCGTGGACAGGCAGAGAGGGGCAGGAAGAGCTGCTGCAGTGCTGGCTCTCTGCGCTCAGCCTTGGCTGGACACCCCGTGGCCAGGGCTGGGCACCCTGTGGCCAGGGTTGAATGGCTGCTTGTATCTCTAACCCAGGTGGAGCGGCTAATCCAGGAGCGAGGCTGGGAGTTCATGTGGAACGAGCGGCTGGGTTACATCCTGACCTGCCCCTCCAACCTGGGCACGGGGCTGCGAGCGGGTGTCCACATCAAGCTACCACTGCTCAGCAAGGTATTACTATGGCCAGTTTTGTGGGGAGCCAGGCTAAGACTGTGGGGAGCTCAGCCACATGGGAGTTGCAGGACTGCATGGGACCTGGCCCTGGGCCTTGCTCAGGTTTCCTCAGGAGGCGTAGGGTCCCGCCCATGCCTGCATCCCTGGCTGAAGGAAGAGGCTCAGATCCCAGGTGTCAGCCTGGGTCTGCTCAGGGCAGGGCTCTGTGTGGGGTCAGTGACCCACTAACAGGGTCCTGTGAGTGGCAGGGGGCTGCTCCAGGGAGCATTGACCCTGACTCCCTTGTTGGTCTTGCTGAGCACCGACACTTTCTCTGGGCACCAGGATAGCCGCTTCCCTAAGATCCTGGAGAACCTCCGGCTACAGAAGCGTGGGACGGGCGGTGTGGACACTGCTGCCACAGGGGGCATCTTCGACATCTCCAACCTGGACCGGCTGGGGAAGTCAGAGGTGGGTGACAGGCAGAGCTGGGGAGGGAGGTTCTGGAGTATGTGTGCATGATGGGCCCATGGCACCCACGCAGTTCCAGGGCTGTATGCTGGGGCCAGCATGTGGGTGCTGGGGGTAGCAGTGCCTGCCCTGTGTGCAGCGGGGCTAGCCAGGTGCCTTGCTGGTGTGGCTCTGAAGACAGCCCCTGAATTATTACATCTGTGCTCCTGGTGCAGGTGGAGCTGGTACAGCTGGTGATAGACGGTGTGAACTACCTGATCGACTGTGAGCGGCGGCTGGAGAAGGGGCAGGACATCCGCATCCCTTCGCCGCTGCCGCAGTTCCGGCACTGAGTGGGACTGTGGCAGCGCCAGCCCTGTGGGACCCCGGTCCCCCTGTAGCTTGTGCGATCTCTGTGCCCAGCATGTCGCTGCATCCTGTTACCCACAACACACCAGGTCAGATCCCATAAACATGCGCTGCTGTAGCCATGGCTCGGGCTCCTCCTTACTCCAGCACCCAGTACCCCACTGAGTCCAAGCACCCTGTCCCCCTGCAGAGGCACCACTGGGGTATGGGTTTCCTGTGCCTGTCCTGAGCAGCCCTCCCCAGGATGTCCCTGAGCTACTGCTGCCATGGGGAAAGGGTCTGAGGGACCACTGGGGCCGCCCTGGCCTAGGGAACTGCATGTGGGTAAGGAGTTGCTGCAGAGTGCCAGGAGCTGCTGGAATAGTCAAGGCTGCACATGAAAAGGTGCTCTGGGGCCATGTGTCACTGCAGGCAGCAGGGAGCTGAGCTCAACCTTTGTGACCATTATGAGTTTACTGCTGGGATGCTCACAGGAAGCAGTGGGGCAGGAAGAGGACGGAGAGCCATGGTGAAGCCAGATGGGGCCTGATCCACTCCTGCCTGCAGAGAGAAAGCCTGGTCAGAGCTGAGCATGCCACTGGGGAAGGTGGCACGCATGTGAGCACAGCTGGGTGTGGGGGCTGCAGAGCCAGCCTGAGAAGGCTGGCCCCAGCCCAAGGCCCCTGCAGCACCCACCACAGGGTGCACAAGGGGGACACAGCAGCCCAGGGCGCAAACAGCACAGGGACACTGGGCAGCAAGAGTTCAAAATGTTTGGGCAGGGTATGGGAGGGCACCAGCATGAACGGGGACAGGGTTGGGGAGGGGAGTGCATGGTCTCACCTTGGTCCTCTGGCCTGGCAACTGCCACCAGTGGGGCAACCCACACGTTCTGCAGGCTGGGGGCATCACCTGGGATGCCTGGGGGATAGCAGAGGTGTCCCAGCTAGCTCTGCTCCCAGTCCCGCTGGCTCTGCAGCAGCTGCTGAACTGTGTCTCTGCTCAGCAAGTCCTGGGGCAGCACCACACAGATGTGGGGAGAGGGGCCAGGACAAACCACACCGGCAGAAAGGCCTAGGGAACAGCAGGGTGTGCAGAGGTCCCAGCCTACCCTCCCAGAGGAGGGTAGGGTTGGGCAGGGTGGGATTTCCCACTCAGGGAACAGAGCGTGCAGGGGTCCCAGCTCATGGGGTGCAGGGTTGGAACCCCCACCTGCCACGGGGTAAAGGTGTGCTGACTGGGCAGAGCAGCCTGTGTGGGGGTCCTGGAGCTGGTATCCCACCTGCTGGGGTGTGAGCTGCAGAAAGCAGCGCAGTGGCAAGTGGGGCAGCAGCAGCGGGATGGCACGGAGGAGGCCAAGGGGCTAGGTGGGCACGGCCCTGAGGGAGGGGACCTGTAGCAGATGCCTGGCAAAGGCAGCCTTCTGCCCCCGCGTCAGGAGAGCACTGTGGGTCCACAGGGTAGCAAGGTTGTGGGGACAGAGTGCAGGGACACAGCTATGGCAACACCACACAAGCCTCAACAGGCACCCCAGAGACCACCACCACACCCAGGCCCCGCAGAGCCCAGGACTCAGCGGCACTTCAAGGTCTACTTACAGGTCATGACTCTTGCAGAGCCTCCTTGGGCTGGGGCTTCACAGGCACAGGGCAGCACGGGGCCAGGCTGGGGCTTCTGCAGACAGTGGTGACACAGGGCAGTGGTTGGAGTCGGCCACACCACATGTGTGGACAGTCCCAGCACCCCACATTGCTTACATGCTCTCATTGGCCAGGAGAGCTGGTGGGACCCTCGCAATGTCAGACACAGCCAAGAAGGGGATGAACTGTGACAGGCTGACAAATGGCTGGGGAGTGAGATGGGGCAACCTGCAGAGCAGCAGCACGGCCAGTGCCAGCAGCACCTCTTCCCCAGGCACGGGCAGCAGCATCTGTGAAGCTGTGTGAGCCCTAGCACTGGAAAGGCATGGCCCTGAGCAACAGGACAGGCCCAGTGCCACTCAGCTGTGTTCCAGGACAGAACCCCAAGGCATGAGTCACGCACGGCTGAGAGAGCCTCTGCACCCACACACCCCACAGCATGGGCTCTGCATCCCTGCACGGGGCTTTGCACCCTCCCCCCCCCCCCCCATGCACAGACTCCACAACTCCTCACATGTGGGAGGTCTGAACTCTCTTAAGCACTGACTCTGTGGCTGTCCTGTGCACAGTCTTATGCACCATCTGTGGGCCATAACCCCACATGTTGTACACCTCCCCATAGGCACTTTCCTCCCAGTCACAAGGCTCCACCACTCATGGGCTCTGCATTCTCCGCCCCATCCCAGCCCATCTGACCACCTCTCCATGCAGATGGTGCCAGGAGTGGTGCAGCAAAGCCAGGAATCGCTGCATGGCCTCAGGCCTCATGCTGAGCAGCAGACCCTGGAAGGTGCCCTCTGGTATCTAAAAGTACTCCTGCAGGGAATGCAGCTCAGCAACCAGGCAGCAGGAGCGCAGGGGCCAGCAGGCCCTATGCTCCGCAGGGTCCTGGATGGGCTGGAGACAGCCACTCCAAGATGGGCAGTACCTGCACCAGGGTCTCCAAGGCAGGAGCACCCTCACTGTCCTGGAGCAGATCCCAGAGCACAGGCTGCAGAAGAAAGCACGACTGCACTGCATATGCAACCCACACCTTTCCCCAGAGCTCTTTGCCCAATTCTTCCCCCATATTGGGTCTGGGCAGCCTTGCTACAAGGATAATGACCCAAGGGGCAAGGGAGGAGGGCACATGTACCAGTCCTTCTCCCTCACAGCTGGCACTGGACAAGAATCCAGGGACCGTGGCCTGCACCCCTGCCCGACCCTTGCCTGATCCAGCAGCCAGCAGGAGGGCTCCTGGGCCTATCACCCCAAACGTTGCCCCGCACCCAGGGAGGCCCTCGCTCACTGCCCCAGCACTGCCCCACTCACACTGAAGCAGCTCAGCAGCTCCCTCTTGGCCGAGCCCAGTGCTCCCACTCCAGGTACTGGCCCATGGCTTGCAGGATGCCTGCAGATGC
This sequence comes from Pipra filicauda, assembly GCF_003945595.2. Lineage (NCBI taxonomy): Eukaryota > Metazoa > Chordata > Aves > Passeriformes > Pipridae > Pipra > Pipra filicauda. Next base: position 175,534 of record NW_024104627.1, on the reverse strand, counting down.
ATTTGCCCCCAGCAAGTCCCAGAAGGAGGTGTTATCCAGGAGGCTGGTGAGGAGGATGGCCTTGCTCAGCCTTGCTCAGTTGCCCAGCCACCTGCCCAACCTCCTCTTGTCTGGACAGGGCGAGGCTGCGGTCAAGCAGATGCAGGACATAGTTCAGGTGTGAAGCCCAGCCTGGAGCCTCCTCCCAGCATGGTGGGAGCTGTGAGGCCAGCCCCAGCAGGTAGGCAGCCAGGTCTGGGCAGAGGTCCCCAGCATCCAGCCTGGTGGACAGGGGCAGGAGCACCCGGAGCTGCTGCAGCAGGCAGTGTTCACTGGGCAGGGCACTCTGGCAATGTGCCCTGGCCATGGGTTGGGGATGTCCCAGAGGCTGCAGGAGAGAGGCGCTGGTGCACACCAGCTCCTGGAATCAGCTGGGACGCACAGTCCTGCACAGCTCCAAGAGGGGAGCGTTCCCCCATGCCCACAGGTTCTGGCCCCCGGAGGAGTAGGGAGCTGTTCTTCCAGGCTCTGAGGCACTGGGCATCTGTGCCCAGGACTGGGAACAGCCACACTGCTGGGAGAACTGGGCCTGGAGGTCGGTGGGTAGCACCTCACGGCTCCTGCTACAGCAGAGCTGGGTGCCCCAGAGTAGGCAGCTTCTCAGGAAGCACCTCCGGGTGTCCTCCCACCGTGCACCCAGTGGGCAGGCACTGTGCCTGAGGGGACGAGCCCCTGCTGGACCCCGGGCCGGGTCAGCACAGAGCCGCTCCATCAGGGCCTGCCGAGGCCCAGGAGTCTCCCTCAGGGAGGTGTTGCTGCAGACCGTGGCATTGAACTGGTCAGGGTCGTGCTCCCACAGCAGGCTTGCGCCCACGCCGAGCCACACTCGCCTGCAGGGAGGTACCAGGCAGCGTTGGCACAGGCGGCCCCCAGGTCCCGTGGGAGCTGTCCGGAGATCCAGGAGCTGTTGAAGAGGGTGCAGTAGAGGTAGATGGTGAAGCTGGAGACGCTGGCAGCCCAGGGACGCTGTCGTTGCACACAGCCTCCAGCCTGTAACCCGAGCCCGGCGCTGGCTCCGCCGCCGCGGACGGTGCCGAGCTCACGCATTACTGATGCCGGAACCCGGCACGGGCGGGAGCAGCGGGGTCCTGCCCGGGGCTTTGGGGTCCTGCCCGGGGCTTCGGGCCCTGCCCGGGGCTTTGGGGCCCTGCCCGCCCCCCGCCACTCACTCCCCGTCCGGCCCCCGCGCGGTGGGCAGCGCCCCCTGCCGGCCCCGAGGCCGCTTGACGGGAGGTGGCGGGCGGCGGCCGGGCGGCGGCACAGCCCTTCCCGGCACGCGGTCCCGGTCCAGGGCTCTTTGTCGCAAAGGCGGCGATGAAGTCAGATACGTCACTCGAGTTCTTTCCGCAGCTCCGGGGCCGACCGGCCGGTACAGCTCAATATCGGTGACAAAAAAGCCAGAAACGGCCCAGCAGGTTGGCCCCGTGCCGGTGGCGAGCACCCGGTGCCGGCTGGCCCCGACCATCAGTTCTGGGGACAGCGGGGACAGTTGCTGAAACTCAGCGGTCAGCAGGAGGGACCTGGAGACGAGGGAGGGCAGAAGCGTACGGACTCCAAGGGGAAACGGACAGCAAGGCAGAAACGGGGTACCGAGCACTGTCCCCCGACTGATGCACTGTCCCCCAAGGCCCATCTGAGCTGCCCGGCGCATCGCGAAGGGAGATGGCCCTGGGAGACTGAGATTCGGGGTTTTGTGCGGGAACAGCGCCGGGCTCTCCCCCGTTCCCCCCCACCCCGCTCTCCCTCCCGCCGCTCCCGAACGCGCCCACCCCGCCGCTGTGAGAGAGGGGCGGGGCCGGCTGCAGGGACCCCACCCCCTGCCAGCAGCCCATTGGCCAGGGCCCGCGTGACGCACGCCCAATCAGGAGCTGCCACACGGCAGATCCGGCTGCAGGGGTGGGACTTCCGGCTGCGGCCCCGGCGCCTGTTCAGCCGCCGCCGCTTTCGGACCCGCCGCTCCCGCTGCCCCCGCATCCGCTGTCCCGCCGCCCCGCCGCCCCGCCGCCATGACCGCGCCCCGGCCCCCGCCGCGGGCCCTGCCCGCAGCGCTGCTGCTGCTCCCTCTGCTCTCCCTCGGTGCCCGCGCCTCCGACGTGGTGGAGCTCAGCGATGCCGATTTCGAGAGCGGCCTGGCCGAGCGCCCGGGGCTGGTGCTTGTGGAGTTCTTCGCGCCCTGGTGAGGGGCCACCCGGGGCGGGCGGGGGCGACGGGACCAGGCGGGCGGGGGGCCGGGCGGGGGGCCGGGCCGGGCCGGGCGCGGCGCTCGGCCGGCCTGACCCCCCCCGTTCCCCCAGGTGCGGGCACTGCAAGCGGCTGGCGCCGGAGTACGAGTCGGCCGCGACTCGGCTGAAGGGGATCGTGCCTCTCGTGAAGGTGAGCACCGGCTCCCCCAGCGGGGTGGGGCGGGCCGGCGGACGGGGTCCGGCCCTGCGGAGCTCGGCGTGCTCCGACGGGGCTTCGTCTGCGTGAAGCACTGAAGTCCAGGAAGCATCTGGAAGTGGAGCCCTGCAGGGCTGCAGCCGCGCAGCTGGTGTGCGGAGAGTGTGCTGGGTGTGCGAGGGCTCTCCCCAGCCTGGAGGAGGAGGCCTGCCGTGAGCTGTGTGATGAGGTGGAGAGCGAGCACCATGCTGCTCCTACCCAGTGAGGGTTTCTGACCAGGAGCTTTCTCTTCTGCCATAAAACTTGTAGAGTTTTCTCAAATCAGTTTCTCGCTTCCTTTATGGGCACTGGCATGGACTCTTGGACAGGTCAGCCTGCTTTCTTCAGGTGGTGTGGGAACTCTTTTGTACTGACAAGGTGCTGAGCAATTCCTTGTTATTGGTTACAAGAAACTGTCTTTTCTAGTATTTTTTGTGTGTATATGGCCAAAGTTGTCTTTCCATTATTTCCTCTTAATATTTTTCTAGGCTTCTCGTTACACCTGTGCTATCTCCTTCCCAGTCTGGGCTCTCCAGCACCAGGGGCCATGTGATGGATTTCTCCAGTCCCTTGGCTGGGTTGGGTGTGTCAGGGCTCGATCTTGGTCTGAATAGAAAGGTTTCTCTCCCTTTAGGTTGACTGTACAGCAAACTCAAACACCTGTAACAAGTATGGAGTCAGCGGATATCCTACCTTAAAGATTTTTCGAGATGGAGAAGAGGCAGGAACCTATGATGGGCCCAGGACAGCAGGTAAGAGCTGGTCAGCAGCGCCTGGCTTGCTGAACTGTTGCAGGAGGCAGGCCCACGTGTAACAGCCTGGTGTCCAGGGATACAGAGAAGGTTCCCACCCACACATACACCGCCCTCTTGCCCTTTTCAGAACTCTTTGCGCTGGCAAAGCCCTGGATGTTTATTTTCCCGTGAAGGTTTCCACTTTAACTCCTAGTTCCCAGGATGCTAGAAAGTTCCTGTATGAAGCTGGTGGGAGCACTCCTTCAGTTCACATGTTTATTATAGTGGGGACATGTATGGATTCTCTAGAAACAATTTTTGGATTAGGAAGCTTGAAAAGTGTCTTGTGGAATCTGGTATTGATCCCGTTAATTGTTTTACTTCTCTTTCAAGATGGGATTGTCAGTCATCTTAAGAAACAGGCAGGACCTGCTTCGGTGGCTCTCAGTTCTGTGGCTGAGTTTGAGAAGTTCGTTGGCGATAAAGATGCTTCTGTCGTGGGTGAGTAGAGGTAGTGCAGTGTGAAATGAGCAGACACTGTGCTCTGGCAGCTCGTGCGGAAGGATCAGAGGCAGTACCACAGGCTGTAGCAAGGGAAATTCCAGGTGGACACAAGCAAAAAAGCTGTTGGTAATGAGAACAATAAAGCCCTGGAAGATGTGCCCAGAGGGGTTTCAAAGAGTTCAGTTGAACAAAGACTGGAAGACTTCCACAACTCAGTTGAACAAAGCTCTGAGCAGCCTGGTCTGACTGGGGCTGGTCCTGCTTCAAATGGGAGGTTGCACCTGAGGACCCTGAGAATTCCTTCCAAATTTTTTTTTTTTTCCCCTGGCCCTCTGGCTGTGATGCCCCCTCCAGCACTGTAGTAGATGTTTTCCAAAGATTGTTGTTTTCTTGGCTGACTGACAACAGGTAGCTTTGGGGTGCTGGAGGGTACGTTTGGGGCTCTGGTGGCACCGGGGGGCTGTTGGCATCAGGTCATGTGACTGTGGTTACAGTGGCAACAGCAAGTGTGCAGATCAGGTGTGCTGTCTTGAAGATGAGTATTGATCAGCATCCTCAAAGTTGCTGTTATGAAGTGCTAACGGCAGTTGTTACCACTGGCAGTGTCACACGGTCACCAGTGGATGTTTGGGTGCTCAGTGGACAGTTACCTTTGGCTGAATGACCAAGATGAGCAACTCCTGAGTAACTTTCTCCTGCTGGAAGGGATAGAGTGCAGGGGGGTTCAAAAAAGTGGGAGAGAAACAGTGAAAGGTGAAGGCCTGAACATACATTGGAAGACTTTATTCAGGAGTGATGTTTCAGTGCACTGTAGAGAAAAATGCTGAGGGCTGCAGAGGGACTCCAGCTGGGTCGGTTTGGGGTCATCTACCTTTCTGCTCCAGGCTTCTTTAGGGATGCATCTGGGGATGCTTATTCGGAGTTCATGAAAGCAGCCAACAGCCTCAGGGACAACTACCGCTTCGCACACACTTCCGAGGAGCAGCTGGTGCAGAAGTATGAAGAAGATGGAGAGTAAGTTACTTAACACAAAGCTTTCTTGTTATTGAGGCATTTGGAACAGATTCGTGGATTCTAGTTGTTAGCTGGGTTCACTTTGTGAACATAGCTTAAGGTCTAGTTTCTTCCCCAGTTGCCAGTGGTGTATGTCTTTTTTGAGTTGAGATAGACAAGTGCAAATGGTCGCAGGCTCTGGAAGGTTAGCATCTGCCTGCGGATGGGAAATATCTCAATGGAGGCATTTTGCTTCCCCATTGCTTATTATGGTGGGGGGGTTGTTTCTCATTGTGGCCTGTTTGGATCATAGAGGAGGCTCTGACAGGTACATCTAATGTAGTAGTGCCACCAAGAAGCTAGACAGTGTTGTTTGAGTTATGAATGGTGAGTGGGAATAGTCTCTGGAGAATGGGCTCTTGCGTCATCTGGCTGCTGTCCTTCGACTCCCAGGGACCCATTGAACTAATTCACAATACCTCTTTCCCCCCAGAGGTATAGTCTTATTCCGTCCTCCACGCCTGACCAACAAGTTTGAGGAGAGCTCCATCAAGTACCCAGAAGACAAAATCACCAGTGGAAAGATCAAGAAATTCATCCAGGAGAACATGTGAGCGATTCCTCACCAGCAAACATGACAGACTGGCTTTGTCCCTGTCAGAGCTTGTTTTCCTAGCTGGCATTGCTGCCACTTTGTGCTGAATGTCTTGGCACTGCTCCCCTTTGGGGACACCTTCCTGAAATCCTGGCCTGGCTGTTGGCATGCAGTCTCCATGTTCTAACCATGCTTCTGTTTAAAAACCGAACTTATGAGAAGTGTGCCAGCTTTGGCCTTATTTAGATCACTTTAGCCACTGATGTGGCTGGAGACGCAGATTTAACTCAGAATAATCTGGTATAGAAATGAACCAAGTGTTTCTTCCTGGGAAGCAAGTGTGCTGTGTTGAGCCTGTTCTGCGGTCATGGGCTCTGCTAACACCTCTCTCATTGACAGCTTTGGCATCTGCCCACACATGACTGAAGACAACAAAGACTTGATCCAGGGCAAGGATTTGCTGGTGGCATACTACGATGTAGACTATGAGAAGAATGCAAAGGGATCCAACTACTGGCGCAACAGGTGGGAGGGGTGGAGGGTGAATCGGCCTTGCGATGTTCCTGTCTTGCTGTGGTTCCGTAGCTTGAGCGACAGTCCTCTGAAACCCTGCCTGCTTGCTCTTGGATCCCTGGTCCTTAGGGACTTAGATCTTTCCCACAAACCGCCTCGCTGCTGTGGTGTGCAACTCCATCCTTCGTGTTCCCCGATGCCTGAGACACCGGGGTCATGCGGTCAGGGTGGAGGATGAAAACATACAACACTCACCTCGGTCACCATAGACACAAGCTTACTGCTCTGCTTCTCAGCACCATTTCTACAGGACTTGGCTCTGCAGAGCACGTTGTGCCACTGAATTCCTTGTCCAGCATGCACGTCAGCTTGAAGGGTGTTACATCACGTGTAAGAAAATGTTCCAAGAAATAATGCTTTGTCTTTTTGTTTGTTATTTTTTCCTTTCAGAGTTATGATGGTTGCAAAGAAATTCTTGGATGCCGGCCATAAACTTTCTTATGCTGTTGCTAGTCGGAAAACCTTTGGCCATGAGCTTTCCGAGTTTGGTCTGGACAGCAGCGTGGGTGAGGCCCCAGTTGTTGCCATCAGAACTGCCAAAGGAGATAAATACGTCATGCAAGAAGAGTTCTCGTGAGTTCTTGAACTTGTTAGTGTTGAGTCTCACTGGCTGGACTTTGGTCTACAAGTCTCTGACCAGATGATACTTTGTTAGCTTGGAGGAAACAGGAAAGCTGAATGATGCGGTTGGAAGAAATGATTGCTGGGTCAAAATGGCTCCTGCTTGTGTGTTTTCCTGCTCTCTAGAGAGCTTGCAGCCCTTCCTGTTATACAAAGGGGGGGAATTTAATTAAAGATATCAAAGTGTCTGGTTAGGAACTAGGGTGCAATAAAAGGCAAAGGAGATAGTTGTACCTTTTATCTTGAAAAAATAAACGGTGCTGGAAGCCTAAAACTTCAAATGGGATGTGCATCCAGCCTCCTGTCAGAGCCCTTAAGGGCATCCTTGCACGTGTTCTGGGGTCTAAGCCAGCCCAGACTGGTGCTGTCAGAGATGCAGGTGGCATCTGTTGTGTGGGTGGAAGGAGCTTAAATCAGCCTTGAAAGTTTCTCTCTCTCATCCTATATGTGTGATGATGGCTGTAATATCACTTCTTTTTCAGCCGTGATGGAAAGGCTCTAGAGAGATTCCTGCAAGATTACGTTGATGGAAACTTGAAAAAGTACCTGAAATCAGAGCCTATCCCTGAAAGCAATGACGGCCCTGTAAAGGTGAGTGCTGCATGTGGATGTGAAGACTGTTCGGCAGCATCTTCCAGCCAGTGCCAGGATGGAGTACTGTGAGTGTGGCATGGTGGCAGCTTGAGGAGCCTCTGCGGTGATAGATGGAGGAATTACTTGCTCCCTTGTTGCACTGCAGCTTTTTGAGGCAAGGGAGACATGCAGCTTGCAGTTTGGGTTCTGTTTTGTTCTCTTAGCATAGTAACTGCTTCTTGAGCACAACAGCTATGTGCTTCACAAGTGCAGCATCATCCAGATTTCCAGGGATTATGCAAAGGCCTGCTGTCTTGGCTTGTGCTCCCTTGGTGGCATGGCCTTCCTGTTGGTTGTGACTGCACTGTTTTAGGGAGCTTTGTGTTCATCTTGTCTTTGGGAACTGCCTTTCATCCTCCCAGGCAATTCTGCCCTGAGTAAGAGCATTTCCTGTCATGGCTTTATGGTGAGGCCCTCATACAGGAGTGAGAATCACTGTGTTTGAGGGGATGGGCATGGCCTCAACTGGCCCTGCTAGGCTAATTCCTCAGCTTGGAACTTGCTGGGATTAAAAAGAAATGGTTTTGTCCTCCTCCTGCATGGAGACCATGTGCAGACCTCACTTGCAGGTAGTGCTGGTACGTTATAGCAAACTTTTATCAGCATGCTGAGGATGAGGGGTGCTATGTTTGGTCGTCTTGCTGCTTGCTGTGCAGGTGTGGGAGGCCCAGGCTTGGGTGGAGTGTGTGGAACATGTCATGTCACAGCCTCATACCCGACTTGGAAGCAACTAACTGGTGTGATCAAACCTTACAGGTGGTGGTGGCTGAGAACTTTGATGAAATTGTTAATGCAGAAGACAAAGATGTCCTGATAGAGTTCTATGCACCATGGTGCGGCCACTGCAAGAATCTGGAGCCCAAATACAAAGAATTGGGGGAGAAGGTAGGTCTGGAACTCTTGCAAAAGTGAACTAGAATTTTGCAGCACTAAACAATCCTGCAGGTTGTTTGTAGCCTCTGTGATAATGGGACATAATTGTGCCTTCCTGAGGACTTGGAGTTTTGGCATCTGGTGAGTGCAGATGTCCGTCAGCAGGATCTGTGGTAGCAATCACAGTGGTAGGTTTAGTCTGTTGCCCTTGGCTGTGGCTGATTCAGTGACTGGCCTCAACTGGCCAAGCTTCCTTTTGGATCTTTTCCATCTGCATGATGATAGTCTCCCATTTGGGGAGGGATGGTGAGATGGCATCTCCTGCGTGCTGTCCTCTGACACTGCTATCCCAGCCGTTGCTGACTGCTGGGTTCCTGGAGTTTGGGATTGGTTACTAATGGGCTCATTCTACCCACAGCTCAGCAAAGATCCCAATATCATCATTGCCAAAATGGATGCTACAGCCAATGATGTGCCTTCTCCCTATGAAGTCCGAGGGTAGGTCTGACTGCTGTGACTCCATGTGTTAGTGGGAGGGTCCGGCTCTGTCTGCCGTCGGCTACAGCACTAGAGCTGGAAGAGCCTCACAGGGAGGGTGTGTGTGAGGACTGACATGCGACTGCTGAGCAATGGCTTGATTTGGAGAAATGAAGAGTGGAAGAAAAGGACATTGATCTGCCTCGATTCTCCAGGATTCTGGTGTCCTGGCTCTGCCTGGAGGCCTGCCCTGCTGCTTTGGAATCTGCTGTGATTCTGTTCCTAGCAGTGTGAAAACAAATCTGGACTTGCTGTTCCAAAAGCAGTCAGCCAGCAAACTTGGACCTGTGAGCTCAGCAAGCTCTGCAGACCTGGCCAGGCCCTTGGAGGCCACACCTGCTGCCTCAGAGCTGCCAAAGCTGTGCCATGTTAAACCAGGGCAGTGTGGGCTGCAAGTCCCTTCCGTATGGGCTGGTCTGACAGAAATCAAAGCATGTCAGGAGCTCAGGTGTCCCTTCTCTCTCCCCAGCTTCCCCACCATCTATTTTGCTCCAGCTGGCAAGAAGCAGAGTCCAAAGAAGTATGAGGTGAGTATTTTGCTGTTCTTGCTGCTTTACAAAGAAGTGAAGAGCATCCGGGTGTCCAAATTACACTCAAGCCGCTCTGGAGTTGGGGGTGGCTCTGTGTCCTGTTGCCCTGGGAACGCACCTGGTGGTACCTGCTGGGAATGTTGCACTGCATGCTGCAGGCCCTGGGGAGAGCTATGCTTGCAGTCACCTGGGTCTCCTGCCTGGCACCTGAACCCCTCTCAGCAGAGGGGAAGCCCAGGGCGGGTACAGGCCCTGCCTCACTGTCATCTGTTTTCTGCAGGGGGGCAGAGAAGTGAGTGACTTCATCAGCTACCTGAAGCGGGAGGCAACCAACACTCCTGTGCTGCAGGAGGAAGATAAATCCAAGAAATCCAAGAAGAAGGTGAAGGAGGATTTGTAAAGTACCCACTTGCTATCTGGTCAGGATGAGCTCTTTGTGAATTGGGGAAGCACTGGGCAGACTGGGGCCAGTTCTGGGCTGTGGAGAGCCAATGGGCTGATGGCCCTCAGCTGCTGTATCTAGTAATGTTTAATTTCCTGCCGTCTCTTAGCTGCACTGTTGTTGGGCTCCCCAGACTGGTTTGTTTTGTGGTTTGGGAAGGGTGGGGGATACAGTTATTTTCTAATTTTTTTTGTACATTTGGAGAAGTGAAACAATAAAATGACCCCCTTAAGACCAAGTGTCTCTGTCCTGGGGTGACCTGTCATACCTAACACTGGGATCCTTCTCTTCACAGACAGCAGCTCTCTGCTGTGAGTCATTCCCTTCAGTGAGCTCTCACACGTCTGTTCCTAACCATTGAGCTCAGCCGTCTACCCTATTCTCCTCCTTCCTCAGCTACCACAGTCCCTCCAGAACATAGCAGCAGCAACTGTCCCAGTGTGCTGGGCTTCAGGTGCTCCATTTACACACATTTTGGGCTTTGGGACTCTGATCACAAGTGCCTTTGCTGTCTGTGTGCTGCCCCAGTGAGTTCAGAGGAACGTGATGCTCACTGTGACTGTTGGATCAGAGCAGTGCAAGCACAGGGAGCAGGCTGGCATGGGGCTTGCTCAGCAGCAGAAATAAATGAGCTTTGAAGCTGGTGCAGAAGTAGTCAGGTGTAGGGGAGGAGTGCTACTTCCTACAGACTCTGCCCAAACACAGGTAGGGTCTGGGCTGAGAGTTTCTCATAGCCAGGTGCTTGGCTGTGGTGAGGGCAGTTAAGACCAGTTAATTGTAAGATCATTTTGTCTCTTGGTAGGAAACAGGCTGATAGCTGAGTTACTCTTCAGGAGGGAGAGGAATAAACCCTGTGTTGTGGTTGGATGGTGTGGGCTGTGACTGACCAGGATATCCTACTTTCCTCTGGGAAAGGCAGGAGTGAGATGGGCTGACCAGGGAGGGGCTGTTGCCCTGATTCTTGTGCTGCATGCAAGTTGAAGAGGGCACTGCTGTGTGGCAGCAGTTACCAGGGCAAGAGCCAGAGCTTGCTCTATCTCTGGATTCCTCCCCCACAACTCAAAAGGCTGGGCACGTTATTTATCGCTGCTGGAATTCTCCAGGTACAGTAGCTCATACAAGGCTTAGCACACACTACTCTGGCTACAGCAGCTGTGCAGTACAACACTTTCTTCCCCGGCTGCATCAGCAGCTCAAACAACATCTTCCTCCTGTGCTCTGCTGCTCTGGCAGGTGCTCTGTGGCCCAGTACAGGTCTAGAGGCTCCTTGGGGGGAGGATATAATGTCCAGTGGTCCCTGCACCTCAGACTAGCAGGAGTCCCACATCTGGCCGTGGGCTCCAGGCACTGCTGCAAGAAACAGGAACACAACAAGTTCTCCTGACAGCTCACAATTACCCCTGTAACACCAAACTGGAGCACTGCTTCATTGGTGGGTAGGGCAGTGCCCTCAGTCAGGGAGAGCCTGGGAAGCTGTTCTCATCCTGGCTTTGCTCCCTGGACTGTGACTCCAGACCTGGTGGCAGCTGGGGACTGAGCCACTATCCAAAGTAACACATCCCCCTTGGGCTGGCTCAGGCCTCAGCAAAAGGTCTCCTCTGCCTCTCCCCTGCAGCCACGGCCTCCTGCTCTCCCCCAGGGAGCAGGGAATGAGCTGGCTTCAGGTGCTACAGGACAGCTGGAGCAGCAGGCACCGCTTCAGAGACAGGGCTGGATAAGGAAGGAAAAAAACTGCAACAGCAGTTTGCTTAGGACCTCCCACTTCTTTCAAACTGCAGAGCCATTCTTTTGGTATGAGACAGCTTCTGGTGGAGGTATTCACAGCAATTCTTCTCTTGCTGGTAGCTGGGATGCATCTGGAGAGGAAAAAATATATATGGATCAGCTCCAGAAGAGAAATCAGTCCATGCCCTGCATCCAGCCTCACCTTGAGGTGGTGGTACTCAAACACAATTGTAGTTTCAAGTACCTGAAATCCAGAGATGCAGTGGGCAGGACCCAGGACCAGAGCACGGCTGTACGGTGCCACGGTGCCTGGCTCTCCTGCTTGCCTTGTGTTCCTCTGTTCCTTGCTTCAGCCTCTTCATCTTGGCTTCCAGTTGCACAAACCTCCAGCTCATGCTGCTGATATGAGCATGCAGTCGCAGTACTCTGTCTACACTAAATGCTGCTCTGTGGAGCAGGCGGTGTGGTACCACCTCCTGCAACCAGGAAATGCCTGTTCTCCTGGGGCCTGCGAGACCTGCGTGGCAGAGCAGGGCCCATGCTCCTGCTGAGACCTGAAGGGCGGTGAGCAGGCAGGGCTGTGCCCAAACTTACCTTATAGCCATGGGCGATGAGGCAGGAGCTCATCTCGACCCCTCCATGCTGTGGGGCTGGGCCAAATTACACCAAGCAACAGGGAGCCTGTGGGTGCTAAGCTCTCTTCCTGTAAGTAATCCAGGATCTCTGCTGAGGAGGAACTGCTCACCTGGGACCTGCATCTGGCAAGGAGCAGAAGATCACAAGGGTTAAAACTCTGGAGCCCCTCTCCTCCAACTTGGCCAGGACCTTGGGCTTACTGGAAGACCTGTTCTCCAAAGTCTAGCAGTTGCACAGCTCTGGTGGGAATAGAGCCCCTGGCCCACCAGGGAGATCCCAAGGGCCTTTTGGGAAGCCCCTGGGGATGGTGTGGTGCAGGGCACAGGGGATGCCCTGCAACTGCAGCAGAGATAGCCTGAGGCCATGAGGTTTCACCCAGGCTTGCAACGTCCTTGTGTTTGTCGTGGCCTTCTGGCCAAAGCCTCTTTGCTCCCCCCTGCACGCCCCATCCCGGCTGCCCTGGGCTCTCCAATCCCCCCAATCCCCTCACTCCCCAGCTGCACTGGAAGGCGATCACGGGCCCCGGCGCTCTCTGCAACAACAGCGAGCGTCGGTAAGTCCCTCTGTTGCCCGGTCCCCCCTGCCAGGCCCGATCCCAGCCGCCGCCGCCCGCAGCCCCGCAGCGCCCGCGCCGCCGCCGCGATGTGCACGTGCAGGAAGCTGAGCCAGAGACCCGGTCCGCCGTCCGGGACCGGAGATGCCCGCGCAGCTACGCCCGCGGCATTGCACGGCGTGCGCGACAGCGGCGGGCGGGCGGTCCCGGGGGGCAGCGGCGGGCGGGGCGGGCGCCGGGAGCCCCGCGGCGGGGCTCGTCCTGAGCCGGCTATTTTTGCCGCCGGCCCCGGCTAATCCCCTGAGCCGCTTCCCAGCATTAGGTAACGGCGCGGCGGGATGCGCTCGGCGGCGGCCCCGGCCCGGGCGGACCCCGGCAGTCGCCGCGCGGCGGAACCGGTGGCGACGCGCCCTGTGCGTGCTGGGGGCCGTGGGCACCCGCCGCCGAGCCCCGGGGACGCCCGGACCGAGGCCAGGTGGTAGCGGCGTGCGGCGAGGCGGGGCAGGGGCGGGCATGCCGGGCCCCTCGCCCGGCGGCTCCCCGGAGAGGGAGACAGGGGCAGGCGGGCGGCCGCGGGGGCCGGGCAGGGACCGGCGGGTGCGGTTCCGGCTGCCCCACACGGCTATCGCGCTGCCGACGGTGCGCGAGGAGGAGCGGCTCTTCTACCGGCGGCTGGAGGCACTGGCGGTGCCGGGGCCAGGCGGCTTCGGGCCACTCTTCGCCGCCGACGGCTGGAGCGACCTGACGGGTGAGAGCCCTCAGGCAACCCTGGGGCGAACCAGGCCGGGAGTCGCGGGCTGTGAGGGGCCCGGGGAAAGCCGGGCAAAGGATGCCGGTTTCGGGGATCCAGGCTGGGCTCTCAGCGCCGTCTCCCCCGCAGACGACCGGCTGCTCCGGAAGCGCGTGGTGCGGGCCGGGCTGGGCGGGCCACAGCCGCGGCCGGGCCAGGAGGTGTCGGTGAAGGTGCTGGGCGCCCTGGAGGACGGCGGGCTGGTGGAGCGGGACCCGCGGCTCACCTTCGTGCCTGGCCACGGGGACGTCGTGCAGGTGAGCTCAAACCAGTGCACTGTTCGGTGCGGCGCAGGCTCAGCGTCGCCCGGTGCCGCCGCGCCTCATTAGCCTCGCCATGCCCATCCGCAGGCGCTGGAGCTGGGCGTCCCAACCATGCAGCCCGGGGAGATCTCCTTCTTCCTCGCCGCCTGCCCCTACGCCTATGGCCGCCCGGGCAGGTAAGGCGGGTGGGCAGGGGGAGCCATCAGGCAGGGGCCGGGAGGGCAGACGGACCGGGGCAGGTGGATGGGGACAGGGGCAGGTGGATGGGGCCGGGAAGGCAGGGTGGGCAGGGGACCGGGGCGGGCAGGGGGCAGCCGGTGCTGTGCCCGCAGGGAGCCCGACGTGCCGCCCGAGGCGCCGCTGCTGTTCGAGGTGACGCTGCTGGAGGTGCGGGACGGCCCCGACCCGCAGCCGCTGCCGCCCGCCGCCCGCCTGCGCCTGGGTTCGCAGCGCAGGGAGCGGGGCAACTTCCATTTCGCGCGGGGCGACTTCGCGGCGGCGCTGCGCTCGTACCGGCTGGCCCTGCACGCCCTGGATGGCCCCGCTACCGGTGAGACCGGCCGGGAGGGAGGGCCCGGGGCGGTGGGGCCGGGACGCTGAGACCGCCGCTCGCCCCGCAGCGCCTCCCGGGCCCGAGGAGGAAGAGGAGCTGCAGGAGCAGCGCGTGAAGTGCCTCAACAACTGCGCGGCCGCCGAGCTGAAACTGGGGCGGGTGGAGGAGGCGCTGGCAGCCTGCGAGGCGGCCCTGCGGATCAGCCCCGACAACGGCCGGGCACTGCTCCGGCGGGGGCAGGTGGGACCGCCCCGCTCCGCCCCTCTTGGCGCCCCTCGGCCCGGCCGCCCGCTACCCCCAACTCCTCTGCCTGTAGCTGCTGGCGGAGCAGGGCCGGGACGCAGAAGCCGCGCTCGTCCTGAGGAGAGCCCTGGAGCTGGATCCGGCCAGCAAGGTGCGGGGGCGGGAGGGGGTGGGTCCCGCAGGCTGGTACCGGGAGCGATGGGACGGGCGGGGCTCTCGCAAGAGCCAGTGCCGGGAGCAGTGGGGCGGGAGGAGATCCCGCAGGAGCCGGGACCGTCGGGAGTCCCACTGGAGCCCTGTTCGCCACAGCTGCCCTTCCTCCCGCAGGTGATCCACGCCGAGCTCTCACGGCTAGCGAAGCGCCAGGGCGCCCCATCTAGCACCGCCTCGCAGGACCCCCGCCACGACCCGATGCCGCCGCCGAGCCCCGGGTGCGTAGGCGAATTTGGCTGTGCGGGGACGGATACCCGTCCCGCACCGTCTTGGCGTGGGTAGCACCCACGGCCGTCCCTCCCTGTAGATCTCCTGCACCGCCCACGGCGGAAGGAGCGGTCTGAGCGGCCCCGCAGCGCACCGGAGCCCGAGCGAGGAGAGAGGAACGCTCCCGCACCATCCTCCCTGCATTGCCCCGCACTCCCTGGGGTGGAGAAGAGCGCTGCAGTGGGGGAGGACGGCGGGCGGGAGGGCTGAGGGGAAGAGCGGGGCTGTATATCCCCCTCCCTCTCCTCTCCGTCCCGCATCGCTCCCCCCTCTCCGCAGCGCTTTCCGCCCGGCTCATGACGTCACAATGGGGCGTGGCCCCGGCGTCACACCCCCTGCGCGAGGGGTGGCTGTGGCGCGTGCGCCCCATCCCCGGCTTTTTCGCCCCCGCCGGCAGAACGGCGGTCGTAGCCCGCGGCCAATCAGGCGGGGTCTGGCCAGAGAGACGCACCAGTGGGAGTGCAGCAAGGGTGGGATCGGCACTGTGATTGGCTGTGACTGCCTTTAAACTCTGGCACGGGGCGGGGCGTGGGGGGGGGTCAGTGCGGGACGTGGCGGCGGAGCGGAGGTGGGAAGGAGCGGCGCCATGACCCGTGAGTGTGGGGGGGGGGACCTGAGCTGGGACCCGTGAGTGTGGGCTGGCCCGGGGGTGCCGTACCATGACCCGGCCGTGCCACGGCCCAGTGGCGCGCCGGGACCTGGCCTGCGGGCAGCGGCTGGGCTGGGGCGGGAGGGTGGCGGAGCCCGTGAGCGCGGGGTGCGGGGCGGGCCGCGCCGCGGGGCCGGCCGCGCTGAGGCGGCCGCGCCGTGGCAGGCGGAAACCAGCGCGAACTGGCGCGGCAGAAGAACCTGAAGAAGCAGAGCGACTCGGGCAAGGGCAAGCGGCGGGACGACGGGCTCTCGGCCGCCGCCCGCAAGCAGAGGTGAGCGCCGGGCCGGCCCCGCCGGCCTCCCCCGCCCCGCTCCCTGCTCCCGCCCTGTGGCGGTGCCGGCCCCGCCGCCAGCCCCGCCGCGCTCCCCGCAGGGACTCGGAGATCATGCAGCAGAAGCAGAAGAAGGCTGACGAGAAGAAGGAGGGCAACAAGTAGCGGGCGGCCGTGCCAGGCCGCCGCCCCAGGGCCGGTCCCGCCGGCAGGATGCCCCGCACCGCCCTGGGCCGGGCCCCCCGGCCGCGCCCCGCACCGCGCGGCGCTGTCCCCTATTAAAGTAGCTGTGGAGCCCTGCACGCCGCGTCTGCTCGTCCGTCCGCCGGGCGGGGGGCGGGGGGGAGCGGGCACCACCGCTGAAACGATCGCGGCCGCGGAGAGAAGGACCAAGCGCGGCGGTGGTGGAGCGGCGGCATCTTCACGGTGAGGAACAAAGGTGGGGCCGGGCCTGGGCGGTCCCTGGGACATCACCGGGGGTCAACGCGGGGGATGGGTTTGAGGGGCGAACGCCCCGGGGCGGGTGGGAGAGCGGGGAGGCTCGAGGAACGAAGCCGGACGGGATGGCGCCGGAGCGGGCCGAGGCGCAGCCGGGGCTCGGGGCCAGTCGGAGGGCGGTGGTGGAGAGATGGCGGCCGGGCCTGCGCACCGACGGGGAACCGCGCTGCGGCACGGCCGGGGTGGGCCGAGCCGTAGCCGCGCGTTCCCCGCGCTATGCCCGGCAGCAGCGCGGAGCCACCCGCGGGGCAAAGCCGAGGTCCAGCCCAGCGCTGAGGCCGTTGTTCATCGTCCTCTTAACCTCCCTGCAGGGGCAGAACAGCAGCGTCAGCCCGGCCTGGCAGCACGGGGCCCGGTCCCGCGGCGGCCGGGGGCTCCTCACCGGGCGAGGTGCAGCACCGCCTCCACTACCTTGGTGCCGTCCTTGGCGCTAGTCTTGCAGAAGAGGCAGCCGTAGGCCTGGGGGCGGCAGCAGGGGTCGGGGCTCGGCTGCCCCAGGGGCCCCAGGAAGCTTCTGCTCACTATGGCCAGGTGCTTCCCACGGGCTGTGTAGACCCTCCCTGCCTCCACCAAGCCGGGCCGCAGGTCTGTCTTGTTCCCTATCAGCATGAGTGGCAGTGGCTGCTCGGTGACCTGCAGGAGAGAAGGGTGGCTCGGGGTTTTCTGGCAACCTGCAGCCCTGGCCCATGTCCTTCGGGTGCCACACTGGCCACCTCCTATCACACCTATGCAATGCCTGGGACCCAAGTGCTGTTCCAGACACCAGCAAAAGGGAAAAAGTCAAGGGAAGTGCTCTTGCTGCTTCTGGAGGCCCCTCTTGCCTGGCAGCAGCTGAGCTCTCTCCTGCCTCATTCCTGCTCCCCAGGACAGGCTGGGGCACAGCACAACCTAACCCCCTGGAAGCCCCAAGGCTCCTACCCCTCTCCTGAGGGCTTGGTGCTTCTTGGACCCTTCCCATCTTGATGTCCTCAATCCACTGGCGGATGCTGCGGAAGCTGCTTGGGGAGCTGATGTTGTAGAGAAGCAGCACGCCATGGGCTTTGTGGAAGTAGGACGGGACAATGCTCTGGTACCTGGGGCCAGGGGTGTCACTGCTGCTGGTGCAGTGACTGCCTGGTGTGGTGCAGCTGCTGGAACCCTGGTGCAGCCCCGGGACCCCTGGCCCTGCGCTCTCACCTCTCCTGCCCAGCTGTGTCCCAGATCTGTAGTGTGGTTTGCTCCCCATCCACCAGCAGCTGCTTGATCTGGAAGTCCACTCCTGCCAGAAGGGACAATCAGGCCCTGCTCCTCTGCCCCAGCTGTGGAGTCAGTGGTGCTGGGGGCTCATACCAAGGGTGCTGGGGATGTCTCCTTAGAACTTGTTCATGCAGAGTTGCAGTAGGAAGCTGGACTTTCCCGTGTCCCCATCCCCTGCCAGCACTAGCTGATATATGGGACAGAGGAGCATGGATCCCTCCGTCCTATCACACCCCTGCTGAGACAAGGGCGTTGGGCAATAGCACAGGAGTGTGCTCAGCTCCCCCAGCCTGGCCCTCACCCTCACATGGGGTGTGCTGGTTACCTCTGGGGTGAAGGCAGGAAGCTTCCTCTCGACAAAGCATCTGGCAGTGCTCTGGGGTCCCTCTGCCTCACACTTTGATGAGCTGGGGGCCTGCTGGGTGATATGTGTACAGTAGGGGGCCCAAACCCAGGAGCTGCAGGCGAGCAGACCTGTGTCCCTCTCTGGGCCAGGGGCAGGTCCCTTGCCTCAATGCTCTGGTGGGAGCTGGGGCAAGGCCCATCCACTGAGTTGTGGCTGCTCACACTGCTGAGTGAGGAGGCTCTGTCTGTGCTGGAGGCTGAGCTCTGCAGCTGTCCAAGGCCAGCACTGCTGCAGCCCACCCTGTCTGCCTGGGAGGCTGCGCTGGAGAGCCAGGGATGTGGGGAGCTGTCATCCCTTCTGTGCAGAGGGTAATGCTGAGGGAGGGGCTGCAGCGATGCTGCCCCTCCGTGCTCCATTGCTCACCTGCTGCAGTTCCTCTGCAGAGCAGAGGGTGTTCAGCACTGCCAGGGTGGGGGCTGTGTGGCTTCCAGTGGATCATGCAGATCCCTGTGTGCTGTGAGCCATGGTGTTGGTGGGGCAAGTGAGGGGAACCAAGCCAGCCTGCCCTGCACAGGGGCGGTGACATCACACAGCTCCCCTGCCCTTGTTCCCTCCCCTCCTGCATGGATGACAGCCCCTATGCCCCAGGTCTGCAGGGCTTGCTGCCACAGGCCCATGCCACTGGGCTGAGCCATGGCTGCTGCTGCTCTCCCAGAGGCTCCTGCTCACCATCCTGGCATGAGAGAGCAGCTGGACCTGGCCCAGGGAGGGCTGTACCCACAGCACTGGCACCCCTGGGCAGGGGCACATTCCCTGTTATCTCAGTGGCTGCTCCCCTGCTGCTGCCTGGCTGTAGCTTGCGACTGCCCGGTTCTCCTCCACCCTCCCTGAAAGGCCAATGCTCCCAGTGGGGACCTGGCATCCTCCCAGCAGGGCCTCACAGGTCCTGCCTGCAGCTGTCACAGGGCCTGTGTGGGATTGGGACACCTAGGGAGCCCCAAGGACACCCGGTGTCAGTGTGTAGCAGCAAAGGGCCTGGAGGGATGTGCTGGTGGCTCCAGGCAGGCTGCCCAGTGGCCCATGCTCATGGCATGGATAAGCAAGGCAGCACTTCCCAGTGGGCACTGGGCCCTGCCTGCAGTACAGGGGTGTGGCAGAGCCCCCCCACCTGCACTGGACTCTGTGGGCACCTGCAGCAGTGCTGCTGGATTGGGGTGCCCTGTCAGGCTGGGACAGCCCTGCCATTCCCTCTCCGTGGTGCCACCTCTTGTGCTGCTGGGTCCGCCCAAAACCCCCCCTCAGCTGCTCCAGCTCTGCAACAGCCAGGAGATGCCGCACGCAGCCCGGTGTTCTCCTGGGCAGGGAGAGATGGGTCTCCACTGCTGCACAGTCCAGGACACTGGGAAGTCCTTGGGTGCCAGAGGCTGCAGGGACCCCCCTCCCCAGCCCTACCTGGCTGATGTCCCCAAGCTGGTGCCACAGCTGCCCATCCCTGAGCCCCATGTGGGTTCCTGCATCTCCTGGGAAAGGAGAGGTGTGAGGGGCAGCCCTGGGGCACTGCAGCCTCCACTGTTCCATGAGGGACCCCACAAAGGCTGTATTGCTGCACTGGGATCAGTTGGACCCCAAGAGCATCCACATGCTCTGTAGGTGGGGGCCCAGGGCTGCTGCAATCCTGTGGCCTGCTGACACTGTGCCCTCCTTGGGAGCAGTGGCCATAGGCTGAATACCCTCCTGCAGTCCCAGGGCAGTGCCCGTGCTCAGCACCTCCTGCTTGTCTCCCCTCTCCAGCATGGCCACCTGAAGGTGCCCTCAGCTATGGCTGCTGTGTGGCCAGTGCTGGGGTGCTGCAGGCACCCCACTTTTCCCCCCTCTGGCTGCAGCCTGCGTGGGGTGATGGCACAGGCTCAGCTCAGAGTTTTGTATAAAAATGTATTGAAGGAGGTATTTACAGTGAGCACATCATGGCAGGGGTGGCCAGGCAGAGCCCTGCTCCTTGAGTGCACCCTGCGGGTGCCAGGGCATCCAGGCTGAACACCTGCCTCTGGCTTGCTCCAGCCCCTTGGGTGGTCCTGGCTCAGCACAGGGCTAGTATCCCTGGAAGCATTTACCTTCCAGGTTCCCCTCAGGCTCTGAGATGCCAACGTCTCCTGGGATGGGGGGTCAGGGGAGATCAGGAGGACTAGGCAGTGCCAGGGCACAGGGTGCAGCAGGGACCAGCCCCAGGTACAGTTCGTCCTGGCAGGGACTATGTGGAGACATTGATGCGCTGCGGGGCACGTCGTCGCCGCACAACGCGCGGCCCCGTGCTGCTGCGCCGGTGCTGTGGGGAGCTGTGGAGGCAGAAGGGGCTCAGCAGCAGCCAGAGGTAGAGCAGGACACAGGCCCAGCATGAGGACACCTTCACCCAGAAGGTTGACCAGCTGCCGTGCGTGAAGGTGGTCTCCAGCACCGCGTTTTCATAGCTGGTGGGAGAGGGCAGGTGTTGGGTGCTTGAGGGATGCTGACACAGGGTTCCTGTGCCAGCTGCAGACACCAGGTCACCCTGTGTCCCAGCAGCCACGTATCCTGGGCATGTCCCACCTGCCATGGACCCTCCAGCCCTGCAGACCTCATTGCACTGCATGGCTGCTGTTGGTCATTGGCCGGAGCAGTGCAGGTCTGTGGGCACAGAGCCCTGCACGTCCCCAGCAGGCACCAGCTTGGTGACAGCATCGTGGCCTGGCACAGAGGGCTGGAGCAAGAGCAGGGAAGGCTGGGCAGCAGTGTGGGTCCCTACCTGAACCAGTTGGTGAGGGTCATCATGACGTAGAGCGAGGCAAGGAAGAAGACGAAGTGGAAGGCTGAGTAGCTGTAGACCACCCGGTCTTGCTCATCCTGGACAAGGAACTGTCCCCTAGCACTCTCCTCCACTTGCTCACACGTCTGCTCGGTTCCTGGGAGAGCGCAGGGGCACGGCAGCTCCTGCATGCCCCCCTCACTGGCACCCTCAGGCTGGGACACAGGCTCTGCCTGATTTCCTGCACCCACTCTGCACCCACCTCTCAGTTCCTCCTCCATCTTCTCGGGGCAGCAGAAGCAACAGGAGGGTTTCTGCAGGGACAGCAGAGTGGTGGCTGCCCAGCCCCGTGGCCACGGTGGCTGGGCTGAGCCCTCCTTGGCACTGGGGCAGGTGGGTGTGCTCTGGGCAGCCCCCTGTGCTTGGCTGGACAGACCTGCCCCATGCTGGGACTGTGACAAAGGCTTGGGGTGGTGGGTCTGGGGTGCCTGTGGCAAGAGGACACGAGGCACAGCTGCATTCGTACTCACTTCAAACTCAAAGCTGTAGACTTTGACCATCCAGAGGGGCCCGAAAACCTCGGCAAGGTAGGAGGCTTCATTGCTGTGCCCAGGAGAGAGACAGAAATCATAACACAGGCAGCCACTGCCTTGTGCCAGGCCCTCAGCCCATCCCATGGATCCCCCACAGCTGCAGGAGCCCTGCTGTGCTGTACCTAGGGTCCCTGTGCTGCCCCTGCCCACCCACCAATGCCCCATCTGCTCTGGTCCTGCCACCCCTTGGGACATTCCCAGCTCTGCTGGCCATAGGGGTCCTTGTGTGGTGCCAGTTGGGCTGGCTGTGCCCAGCAGAGCTGGTGCCTGGTGGGCCAGTGCTGCAGGGGCCCTGCCCACCCTGTGCCTTGGGCATACGTACCACGCAAAGAGCACGCAGGCATACATGATGGCAGCGCCCAGCACGGCGACGGTGGTGTCCTCTGTCTGCAGCTCGTCCTGCCGGACCCCCGGGAAGCAGACAGTGAGGTTCTGGCCCTTGTAGAGCACTGCGGGGACGCAGAGGTGAGACAGGAGTGCACCATGGTGGGGGCTGCTGGTGGTGGGTGGGGGCACCCACCTCTCTCTGGGGGACGGCTGGACAGCGCGGAGAAGGTGAGGTACATCACGTAGCAGCTGATGATTGAGGACTGCAACAGCCCTGACCGCGGCTGCTCTGCAAGGGTGGGGACAGAGGTGTCACTGGAATCCCTGGTGTGCCATAAGCTGGTGGGTGAGCTCTGCTTGGGCCCCGGGTAGCCCCCTATGCCACCCCCCTGCCCAGTGCCCTGCACCAAGGTACAGGAGGGGCTGTCAGGAGCCCTGGGGAGATGGGTTCTCCTCCAGTGGTCAAGTGCTGGCCCTGAGCTGGGGGGCAGAGCCACCCCTAACCCAGGACGTAGCTGGTCATCCAGCATGGCAACCCTCACTGTGCCGTGCGATACCCACTGAGTCGCACACAGGGCGTGATGGAGATGAAGGACATGATGCCACAGAGGCTGCCATTGATGGTGAGCAGCGCTTTGTTGAGGTGGCAGGCGGCCGGGTGGGTGTAGAACTTGTAGAGGAAGGAGAAGGCGGCAGAGGCGAGGGTGTAGAAGGCGGCCGTGGCCAGCAGCACAGCCAGGTACCAGCGCTTATCCTGCGCGGCGCCCGTCAGCCTGTGGGAGAGCGTGTGAGCGGTGGCAGCAGGTGGGTGCCCACCCGGCACCCCGGCACTCACCAGTTCTTGTTCCAGGTGTGTGCAAAGGCCGTGATCAGCACCAGCTGGATGAGGATGAAGGCGAAGCCCCCACAGACACCCGTGTAGTGCCAGGCTGGGGGGAGAGGGCAGAGGTGGGGATAGCTAAGGGCAGGTGGGGGCTGTGAGGGATGCCCAGGCTGCCAGCTTGGGTGGGGTGGGGGACATACCTTGGATGAAGTTGTCCTCCGGGATGAAGAAGCTTGCGGCCCAGAGGCCCACCAGTGCCAGCAGCTTCAGGAGCCAGAACCTGCAGGGCAGTGAACATCAGTGGGACAGAGCCCCTGGCAGCCCCATCCTGGGACACCCTGTTCCAGCCCCATGGCCTGCCCGTACCCATTGTGGAGCTGCGCGCGGCAGTCAGAGCTCGAGCGCACGTTGAGCAGCAGGGCAGCCTGTGCCAGGTGGAAGCAGGAGGTGCCGAAGCAGACCCGGTACACAGCCAAGGAGCCCACCAGCCGCTCACAGTCTGTGCCCCCAGGCAGGTGTTGGCACAGCACCACGGAGAAGGGCACCTGCAGGCATGGTGGGTGACAGGACAAGGCTGCTGGTGCTTCCACCCAGCACCCTCCAGGACCCATGGCATCCAGTGCACCCAGACTTCTGATATCCCCAGCATTCCCAGTAACCCTGGGACCCCCAACACCCTGCATCTTTGGTACTCCTTGCACCCCTTCCCCCTTGACACCTCCAGCACCCTTGTCACTCCCAGCAGCCCTGTTACTATCCCCAGCAACCCAGTACTCCTGACTCCCTGGCAATTCTGGCACCCCCAGTGCTCTCCTGGATGCCCCTGGGTGCCCCAGGGTGTCTGGCACCCCCGTATCCCCAGCACTCATGGTATCCTTGAGACCCTCATCACCCCAGGGGACCCCCAGCACTCCCAGCACCCTGGATGTCCCAGCTCCTGCTGTCACCTTCTCTGTGATGGCTTGGGCCACAGTGCGGGACAGCATGAGGCAGCACACGGCAGAGGCCAGGACATGCAGGAGCGTGTAGAGGATCCGCGTGTTCGTGGACATGCGGAGCCCATGACAACCGCAGCACAGCTGGGGGGGGAGCACGGTCAGCGAGGATCCCGCAGGGCCAGCACTGCCCCCCAGCCTGGCCCGGCATCTCCTCCCTTCCCGGCCCCGCTCCCAGCCCCGCCAGGCCCCGAGTCCCACCTGGGAGAGCAGCGGGTGCAGGAGGTAGCCGTGTGCCCGTGTGCCCGCCATGGCCCGGCTCGGCTCTGCTCAGCCCCCGCGGCGCTGATGGGATTAGAGGATTGTCGGCTCGGCCCGCCCTGCCATCTGCTCGCTGCTCCCTCCCGGCAGCCGCCTCTGGGACGCTCCGTGGGCAGTGTCCAGTGATCCCCGGCCATGGGCAGCCCTGCCTGCACCCCGGCCCCTCACTGGGCAGGACGAGGCCGTGGAAGCCGGCCTGGGCATGGGCGGGCTTGGGGGGCACGTGGGGTCTGCCGATGATGTAACCCCGATCCCAGAGCAATGCCCCGGGTCTGTGCGGAGGAGCTGGGGAGTGTGGGGGTACTGGGGGTCTGGAGCACCCCCAGGCACAGAGGCACCCAAGGGACACGGATACCACGAGGGTAGGGGAATGGCATAAGGCACATCCAGCGGTGAGCGGGAACCCCCAGTGTCGGCAGGAGATTGGGGACGAGCCACGGCGTGCAGGGGCCGTCGTCACCTTCCTTCGGCTGCTCCGCAGCCGTTCCGGCTTTGCGCACGCAGCCCGGCCCGAGGGACGCGGTGTCCACCCGGGGAGCGGCGGGGGCGGACCCGCCGTATCCGCGGCAGCCGGGGCCGCGCTGCCGGTGCGGCCTCCGCTGACCCAGCGCACCCCGAGCTCGGGGGCGCAAGGCCACGGCCCGGCCGCCTCCCGCCTCTGGCAGCGCCCGAAACCCGGCCAGGGCCTCGCTGCGGCCGGGCCCGTCCGATCATCCGTGTGGCAGCGGGAGCCAAATCGGGATCGCTGACCCAGTAATCCCGGCTTAGCGCCGGCGGGCACCAGAGGGCGGCGGTGGGGCTGCGCCCGCCCGGCCCAGCTCCGCGTCTCGGCAGCGCCGGGGCCGCCGGCCCCGGAGCGCTCGGAGCACCGGGAGGGACCGAACCGCCCGGGGAACACCGGGAGGGACCGAACCGCCCGGGGAACACCGGGACGGACCGAACCGCCCGGGGAACACCGGGACGGACCGAACCGCCCGGGGAACACCGGGACGGACCGAGCCACGGGCGCTCGGCGGCCCCGGGGGCGGGGTCAGGCCGGGCGGAGGGGCGGGGCCAGGGCCGAAGGCGGTCCCGGCCCCCCCTCATCGCCTTTAAGCGCGCGCCTCCCGTTAGCTCCGTCGGCGGCGCACGTGACCGGAAGCGGCTCCCGGCGGCGGCGGGATGGCGGCGGAGGGAGACGTGGAGCTGGAACTGGAGACGGAGCCGAATGGCTCCGGCGGCGGCAGCGATGGAGCGGGCGGGCGTGCGGCCGAGAAGCCGCGGAAGCACGACAGCGGCGCGGCGGACTTGGAGCGCGTCACGGACTACGCGGAGGAGAAGGAAATCCAGAGCTCCAACCTGGAGACGGTGCGGCGGCGGGACGGGGCCGGGACCGGGCCGGGGTGGGGGGCTGGGCACCGCCTGCAGTGGGGCCGAGCCGGGCCCTGAGCACCGAGCCTGCACGTCCGTCCCGGTGCCGGTCCCCGTGCCCGTGCCGCCGGCGCGGCGCTGACCCGCCCGGTGCCGCGCAGCGCGGTGACTGCGCTCGTTCTGGCAGGCCATGTCGGTGATCGGAGACCGGAGATCCCGGGAGCAGAAAGCAAAGCAGGAGAGGTAACAGCCCGCGCTCGCTCGGGGCTTGGGGGCAGTGCCCACCCGGACACCGGCCCGCAGTGCCCACCCGGTCTGACCGGCCCGGCCCGGGCCCGGCCCCCTCTCAGCGCACACCCCGCACTGCTGCGCCGGGGCAGTGACCGGGGAGGGCTGTCGATCATCGGAGCTTTGTTCGTCTCTTGTCGCAGGGAGAAAGAACTGGCAAAAGTGACCATCAAGAAGGAGGACCTGGAGCTGATTGTGAGTAGAGGCGGGGCGCCGGGTGAGCCCTGTCGTGTCCCAAACCTGGGGGTGAAACTGCACCCACGGAGGGGGCTGGTGCACGCGTGCCCTGAGGCCGGGCAGGTGTCCTCCCGGGCAGCTGCCGTCCACCGTCCCCTGCCCAGCCCGTGGGGCCCTGCAGCTGCTGTACCGGGCTGTGGTTTCCCCGCAGATGACGGAGATGGAGATCTCCCGGGCCGCAGCGGAGCGCAGTCTGCGCGAGCACATGGGCAACGTGGTGGAGGCCCTGATCACCCTCACCAACTGAGCCGGGCCACGGGCATGGCTCTCACTGCACCAATAAAGGCACTGGTGGGACTGGGCTGTCTCTGTGGTCTGCGCAGTGCCAGGACCTGCCCAGCAGGTCCCACAGGCAGGGCCCAGCCTGCGGGAAGATGTGTGTGGCATCACTTTGGCAGTACTGGCTTGGCACACCCGTGACTGGAGCAGGACAAGGTGACCTGGCTGAGCACCAACACTTGCTGCACTCCCCTCTTTTAACCTCACCCCCCTGGGGCTTCACAGGCCCAGGCCCAGGCCTGAGGCAGCAGTGACAGCCACCCGTGCATGCCCTGCCCAGGCTGGTGCCCACCCTAGCTCGCAGGAAGGCGCAGAACCACGTGGCCATGTCTGTAAGAACAACAGGGCCAGAGCATGTAAGAAAAATCATCTTTAATCAAACCCCCCCACCCCACACAGGTAGAAAAGCCAAACCTTGCAGGAACAGGGTAAGGAGACAGGATCACCGCTGCCCACCCCAAAACAGGGCCCAGACTGACACCAGGGACAGTACAAGAAAAGGGGAGGTGTTGTGGAACAGATGGGTACAAAAGTCCTCTAATTTCTCCAGAAGTTGGTGTGTTGGATCTAGGGGTACTGCTGCACGCCTGCACGGCCTGCTGGGCGCTGCTGAGGCTACAGACTGGCAGCTGGTGGGACATTGTCTGTCCACAGGCCTGGCCTGGCCAGCATCACAGACCATTGTCCTCTACAGCGCACAGGCAAGGAGCCCACCTGGTCTGTGCAGCACCGGGAGCGGGACACCACATCAGGGCAGGCACAGCACGGGCAGAGGAAGAGCTTGTCACCACAGGAGTCCCGGCACGAGTCCCTTCTGTCCCTGCCCAGGCTCCGACAGCTGGCAGGGCAGTGCCCTCCTGCCAGCATCAGCCACGCCAGACCCTCCTGCCCGTGCCCTTAGGTGGTTTTTCGCTTCTTGGCTGAGGGTCTCTCAAAGACGTCCCGCACACCTGCTGCCTTCTGCTTAAAGAACTTGGTGTTCTGTGCACTCTCCTGGCCCCAGGCAGAGTCAAAGGAGGTGGTGTCCTGGTCCACCAAGTGCGTGTACTTGGTCCGCCCTGAGCGCCCAAAGTTCTTGACCTGGGGAGCAGAAGAGCTCGTGAGCAGCTGCTCAGGGTGGCTGCAGGACCCGCTGCTCCCCCCTGCCCAGAACCCCCACCCTTTGGTCTGGCACGTGGGCTGGGCACCCTCTGCCAATGCACCCACCTGCATGACTTTGGGCAGGATGGTCTTGTTGAAGTGATCCTCGAGGGTCGGGGCACTGAAGTCCCTCTTGTACACCTCCTCGTCCTCATCCTGCAGAAAAAGGACATGTCTGCTCAGCCTCAAAGGTTCCGGCCAGCACCAGCAGAAGTGGGGGAGCTGCCCAGAGCTTGTATCGCTGCTCTGCCAGGGCTGCCATAGTACTTGCAGCCCTATTAACTACTGCTGGAGGGGGGGATGTGAGCGTTGTCCCCCAGGCCACTTCTCCAACGCGCAGGTCATAGCCCACATGGAGCTAGCTTGGTTCTGGCTGGGTCTGTGGCCCAGACAGCAGCACAGGGACAGCTCTGCAGCTTTGACTTCATCTCAGCTGGGAACCCTCAACCTGACGGGGTCCGGTGAGGTCATGCTGAGTCAGCTTCAGCCCCGTGATGCCTCTGAGGGCTGGCTCTTGTCCCAGGGCAACCTCAGCCCCAGAGCACTGCAGGATAGGGGAGGGTCCCCAGAGCAAAAAGGTGGCCCTGGGGTCTGGCACAGCCCCTGTGGCCATGCCCAGCCCTTGGCATACTCACCATGAAGAAGGCGCCGCGGTGGTAGTACTTCTGCAGGAACTTGTATTTGCCCTTCACTGCCTTGTTGGTGATGACTTTGCCGTTGGCCCGGAGCTCAGCTCGGCGCTCCTCCTCCGTCAGGTTCCGCATGCGCTCGATCTCCGCCTTTTCCTTCTCCATGCTGGGTGAGAGAGAAGCCGCTGAGATCCCGTGTCCCCAGGGCAGCTCCCAGGACAGCAGCTGTCGCCAGCTACCACCCAAGGGGTTACACATTTACTGTCAGGGAGCAAAGGTGCCCTGAGGGCAAGCAGGAAGGGCTCTGGGCACTCGGTCCAGCTGGGACCCTGCTGCCAAAGGGCAGGGAAAAGGTGCTTTTTCTTTAGAGGAGCCTGTGGGTTCCAAGCCTTGTGTCTACACAGACAATACTTACGCTTCTCGTTCCTCACGGTCCCGTTTGATGCGCTTCAGCTCACGGACCTTCCAGGCCTCATACTCTTCCTCATCATTCTCATCATCTGTATCAAGCGCATCCAGTGCTGCCAGCGAGCGTTTGTTCTCTTCCAGCTCCTTCTTTGCTTCCTCTTCTACGATCTGCAGCGAGGTCCAAGCTAAACTTGCTGCAGTGATTGCCCCCCGCAGCCCCCAGCCCAACCCTCCGCACCTTGAGTGTGTACTTGCGCCTCTCCTCTGCCATCCTCTTTGCTTCCTGCTCCAGCTCTTTCTGCTTCAGGGCTTCCGCTTCTCGCTCCTGAACTGTGATCCGGTCCTTCCTGAGAGCAGGACCACAACAGCCTTCAGCCCTACCGCAACCCAGCGCAGCTGCCTGGCCCCCTGCTGACTCCATCCCCTCCCGCACCGCGGCCGCTTTCAGCCTTTGCCCTCTGCAAGCACAGGCCGAGCCCTGGGCCTCTCCCCTTTCTCGAGGCTACCACCTCCCTTTGCCACTGTACAGCCCTCACCCAAGGGCTCCGCTCAGACTCCACAGCGTGATCCCGCAGTGACACAACACAGCCAATGAGGGGTTGTGGGTACAGGGACCGCCTCTCGCTCCTCAGCTATGCCCTGCCAGGCTGTGACCATCCCATCTGGGGGAGGCAAACGGCTGCCCCATGGCAAGGAAGGGACCGCGGCAGCGGGGTCTGCTCAGCCCCGAGCTTGTCACTCCTGAGTCCCTGCCAGGGCCGGCCCATGCAACCGTGTCACCTACTTGCGGATGAAGACAGGTTTGAGACGTGGCTCCATTTCATCCTCGCTGTCCGTGTACTCCTCATACTCGGACTCTGACTCAGATTCTTCTCCAGACCGACCCTCATCTTCCAACTCCATCACTTCCATCTCCTCCGTTTTCCTCTCCTGCGCTCGCTGACGCATCATCCCACGTCGACGCTCGATCTCCTAATGGGGAACAGCACAGAGCAGTCAGAGACCAGCCCCGCTACCGCTTCCCTCTCTCCTCTGTAAAACACGCATGATGTTTGGAGTGTTGGCTTTGAGAAGATACACCCACCCCTCCGGATGCAGGGTGGCCTCTCTGAGTGTCCAGTCCCATGCAAGAGGATGGTCACCCACCAGGTAAGTCATGGCCAAGTGTAACACTTGTCCAGCTCCATCAGAAAACCCACATATCTGTGCAAAGGGCAGTTTCAGCCTGTGCCATTCCAGTTTCCCTAGGCCCATTCTCCAGCTCTGCAAGCGCACCTCATCATCGATCTCCTCCTCCTCCTCTTCACTGGTGTCCTCCCGCTCCAGCCGCCATGCTTCCCCCTCCACCTCCGAATCACTTTCTCCAACCACTTCAGGTTCCACAATTTTGCGGTGTCTCGCAAGCCTGCAACAGGCCCCAATTAACCCATGGCACTCGTAATGTCAAGAGGCTACGGGAAGGTGGCTGTTCAGGAATCGCTCCTGGCAAGGTAAGCACTGGCACTGCCAGGTGTGGACAGAACTGAGACGTGCTCTCCCAGGAGGCTGCAGTGGCTGGGCACAGGCAGCTCCTCACTGTCCATGCTTCGAGTAGGAATGGAGTTCTCAATTGGAAGCCTCCCTGTTACTGGAAACAAAACCAGCAGCAGCTCCACAGGAGGCAAGCAGCACCTGGTGCTCCCTCCCCAGAGCACACTTCACATGACACTATCCCTCCCCACTGCCTCGAGCCTCAGCACACTGTACCAATATCTATTTTGGAGCCTGCTTTTGCCACCACCCCCTCAAGTGCGCCTGGATGTGGGGCTTTGCCTGGCTGGCTCCTGGTTGGAAAGGAGCCCCAGGGAGAGTGCAACATGGATGTGAGAAGAGTCACGGACTCTCCTGCACTGCCCGGGCAATGCTCCCAGCTCCTGCCCGGTGCAGTTCTTCCCTGCAGTGCCGCAGAAAAGTGCAGGCTCCCCAGCCCCTGCCAGGCAAAGGGAGCTCAGCTCCCGCCTCACCCGTCACTCACCGCTCCTCCACGTCCTCTGCGATGCGGTTCTGGAGGCGCCGGAGCCGAGGGTCGTTGGCCAGTTCCTCCTCCTGCTCCTCGGGCTCCACCTCCTGCTCCTTCGCCTTCTTGATGAACTGGAACTCCTCGTCTTCCTCCTCCGACGACTCCATGGGCGCATAGTCGGGCCGCTTGCCCGACACGTACCGCTTCACCTTTACCTTCTCCATGGACAGCTCACCTGCGAGCGCCGGGCCGTCACCGAGGGTCCCGGCCCCGCGCCCCCCCGGCACTGCCCCCCCCGCGCCCCCCGGGCCCCCGCTCACCCTTCTCGTTGCGGACGGGCACGGCGCCCGCCGTGGACTGGATCGGCGGCTGCTTCATGAGAGCGCTGGGGACCGCCATGGTGGCGGCGGCAGGGGCCCGGCCGAGCGGGGTCCGAGCTGCGGCGCTGACAACGCCGGAACCGGAACCGCGGCCGCTTTCGCCGGAACCGGAGTCGGGGCCGCGCCGGGAGCCGGAAGTGACGCTCAGTGTGGCGTCACTGCCGGGTCGGGCCGGGCCGAGCCGCTGGCCCTGGGGCGGGGTGGCGGGGGGAGCCCCTGGCCGCTCTGGGTCCCGCCTTCGGCCGGGGGAGGTTCCCTCCCGCACGCTGCAGATTTTCTGCCATCCACCGGGGCGTCAGGGCGAGGCGCCGGCCGAGGGGCCACCGCACGGCGGGGCAACGCGGGGTATCCCCGGGACGGGGCTCTGGCGCCTCCGGCCGTGTCTGAGCGCCGCGGGGCTCCGGCTGCAGTCCCGGCCGGCGCGGTTGCCTCCCCCCGCTCGGGGAGGGCGCGTTCCGTGCGGGGCTGGGTCTGAACGGCCGCTGCTGGAACACCGAGGGTTCGGGGGCTCCGTAACTTGCTGGGCTGTGGGCCACGTCCTGCAGCTGGCGCATTCCTTTACTGAATTCCCCCGGCACAGCCTGGAAAAACTGCTGCTCGCTCAGTGCACAGCGGGGCCCGTGGGTCTGTGCTGTGCCCGCCGCCAAGGCGGCTGCTCGGGGCAGGGCTGGGGCAGGGTGGTCGTGGCTACTGTTGAAGCTGCCCAGTCCCTCCCGCTCTGGCCCCGACAGCCAGAGCCAACCCTGGCCCCAGCCCTACTGCTCTGCCCGCTGCCAGACAGCCCCGCCGAGTCCCAGCGCTGCCGCCTGGGTCCCCACCTCCTGGGCAGCAAGGACCAGTGGCCCCGGGCCAGCCGTGTGTCCCCCCGCAGCCCCCGGGGACGCCAGCGCTTGGGATAGGGCTGCTGCCGGTGCAGCAGGACCCTTCGCCGTGCCGCAGAGCGATGCTGGGGGAGCCCCTGGGATTCCTGGTGGCATCGGTGCAGTGATGTACGTGTGGAGAAGGGTCAGGGCCACGGCCGCTTCGAGAAAAGCCATGCGGGGTTTTCCATAAGCAGCCGGGGGCTGCCCGTGTCAGCATGTCTCAGCTTCCGTGGGGCTCGAGGTTTCGCAGCGCCAGAGCGATTGGCTGATGCAGGATGTCTCACATCCTGTGCAGAAGATAACGACTTCTAAGTTGGGTAAAACTACAGCACAAGCCACCGCAGCCACATCTGCCACCCTCTGCCTGCTACCTTCTGCTGAAGAAAGGAAGAGGTTTTAAGAATGAGTTTTTATCTTCCATGAAATCTGCTTGCTGGCAGGGGAATTTGGGAAGCAGAGCCGTGCTTAACTCTGCACTGCCGGGTGCCTGCCCTGTCAGTGCTGGAGCAGGTGCCCTTGTGCCCGTGCAGCGGAGGCTGTGTGGGGCGAGGCCAGCCCTGGCAGTGAGGAAGGCCCAATGCACATGTGTTTTCCAGTTGGTGGGTCAGCACTGGAGCACAATCCATAAGGGAGTGCAGGAAAAGTGTCCTTGGTCTGGACTGGGAGATGTCCCTCTGGAAGGATTTTGTGGAGCCTGTCTTGGGGAGAGCAGACCCAATTGGCAGCAGTACCATCCCAGTCTGGGCCCAGTTCCACTGGGATGGAGGGTCCCAGCAGTGGCTGCAGAGGTCCTGAGGCCGGCTCCCTCCTGGGGCACTTTCCCCGGCCCACAGAAATGCTGGGGCTGGGCAGATCCGGTCGGGTGACCGTGATCCGGCAGGGCTGCAGGCAGGGGTGGCTGCCCCCAGGCACGGGGGCAGGTGGGCCCAGCCCCTTGCAATGCCAGCTGGCTGCACCCAGCAGCCATTCCTGCTCAGTCCCTGCTGTGGTGCTGGGGAAGGGTCTCCCTGTCCCATTCCTGCCGCAGGCAGAGCTGGGGGCTTTCTCCAGGGCTCCCCTGCTTTAGTGTGTCCCTGCACTAGATGGGGTGTGGGGGGCTCCCTTCATGCCCTGAAGCTGGTGGTTTGCCTGAGCAACTGAGGCATTGGTGGCTTTATAATCCTACAGCACCTGAAGGTTCTCCCCAGCCTCCACCAGGAACGAGCAAGAGCCGACCTGTGTGCTTCTGGCCTTTGCACTCAGATGACAACTGGAACTCCCACTCTGTGTTTGGTCATCTGATGAGAAGTTAATGTTGAGGACTGTCACAGTGTGTTCCCACCTGATGAGTCCTGTGCCAGGGGGGCAAGGAGGGAGCTCCAACAGCGCTCAGAAAAACAATTGGCCACAGCAGCTAAGGGGAAGTTTGGGGACTGCACACAAAGCACGTACTGTCCCATTCAGGTGAGGCAAAAGTAAAGACCTGGGCAAACAGGGAAATATCTTTAAGCCTGGCTTGGTTCTGTGGCCGCCGGCACTGGAGGCTGTGGCAAGAAGCCACCGTTGGCTATGAAGTGTCTTTGCCCCACGTCCCCTTTCCCCAGCACAGTGGCTGCTGACGTGTCAGCCCTGCAGCGCTTGGCTGTCGGCAGCCGGGCTGCGGCAGAGGTGGGGGGCACTTAGTAGGGCTGAGCCCCCCCTTCCCACAGTGGTGTGAGGCTGCGGGAGGCTGGCAGCTGCTGGCATGAGTGAGCCTGGAATATGGGCCAGTCTGCCTCGCAGTGCTGTGCCAGCTGTGCCTGCCGGGCTTTGGGCTGGGTTTGTCTGTCCGTGTCTGTGAGCACCCCCTTCCCAGCCCACTGAAGCCCATGGGTACACAGGGCTCCCGCTGCTGGGCCATAGGTGGGTTCCCAGCCTGGTGTTCCCTGCACACGTGTACTTGTGTTCCTATATGTGTCACTCGTGTGGAGCACCCTGAGTACCACAAGCACCTTATGGTGCTTGGGCTGCAGAAAGGTGTCCCCACACCTGCATGGCGGGTGATGGCAGGGTGCTGTCATGGGATAGGTGATGGTAGCTCACGTACCACAGCCCAGAGCAGGGGCAGAGCTGGGGTAGGTCTATACGTTGCCAGCGTTACAGCTTCTGCTGACAAAGCCAGAGGCAGATAAAGTTACAGAACTCCCCCAAGCCACTCAGTTTGTGTCTGATGCTGTACTGCAGGACAAGGTCAGAGTGTTCAGGCTGGGCCCGAGTCCCTGCATGTGGCCACAGTGAGATGTTGTGTCTGGGAGCTGGAGAGGAATAGAGCCGCTGGAGCCAGCAGGACCCTGCGGAGCACAGCTCCTGGCAGGGCCACGGCAGTCTCAGGCTGGTAGCATCCGGGGGGGAAGGGAGGAGAGGGGTTGGAGAGGCTCCAGGGAAAGGGACTGCAGCCTCAGCTTTGGGAGAGGGTGAGGGCGGGTGCAGGGAAGGGGCTGAACAGCACAGCAGAGGGACTGCGGGCTTGCCCTGTGCTGGCACAGGACGGGGGGAGGCAGAGCGGGTTGCTCTGTGCTAGGTAAACATTCAGGTATTGATTCTGTCCCTCCGGATGTTTCTGCCTGCCATTGCTGCCTGTTACTTCATTTTCTCTGCTGTTTGTGTGGGTCCTCTGCCCTTCCTCTGCTGGTCCCCACTCACTGGCTGCTTCCGCCTGCAGTCCCGGGGGTCCCCCGGGCTGTTGTGCCTGCAGGCAGGGGTGCAGCCCTGTGTTGCTCTGCCTCCCACAGACCTCAGGCAGATGGGCAGTTGCATCACTGTTGGGTTTGTTCAGTCTCTGCAACCTGAAAGCCAAAAATTGACCTGATTTTTCCACGAAAGTAGGTTTCTATTGATTGTGTGTGCAGCTGGGCCACACCGCAGAGTGTGCTCAGTACCGGGGGGGGTCTCTCCCAGCCCCAGCGAGAAGTTTGGCCCCTGTGCCTGTAGTGCGGGCCCCAGGGGATCCTGGCAGGGCAGACCTTGCGAGATGGGACAGTGCGGCTGGCTCGCAATAGGGCTGCGGTTTTGCTGGTACACTGCTGCATGGAGCAGCTGCTCCTGCTGTCTCCTGGGGTGTGCTGGTGCCTCTGAGCCATGGCG
The DNA here is from genome assembly GCF_003945595.2 of Pipra filicauda. Classification (NCBI taxonomy): domain Eukaryota; kingdom Metazoa; phylum Chordata; class Aves; order Passeriformes; family Pipridae; genus Pipra; species Pipra filicauda. Next base: position 141,343 of record NW_024104627.1, on the reverse strand, counting down.
CCAAGTTTGAGAGGAGGGTTCATGGTCCTGGCAAACGTGGCTGCAGTAACTGCTTCACCCCCTTGCTGCACCACGGCTGGGGGCAGAGAGGTCCTGCCAGGCGGTCCTGTGAGGTGAGGGGGGCACAGCAGCCGCCCAGATCCATGCTGGTGGCCCTTGTCTCTGCTCCATCTGCAGCTGTGCTCCGGGGGGCTGCTGGGACAGCATGTCCCTTCCCTGCCTGTGGCACTGTGCCACCCACAGCCAGGTGCTCTTCAGGCCAGGCGTTGTCTTTGGCAGGGCAGCGGGGTCAGCGCAGGTCCCAGGCCAGCGGTTTATGTAAGAGTGCAGTGCTTCCTGCCTGTCTGCCCCGCGGCACTGCGGTAAGCCCATGGTGACAAGGGCCCTTTGTCAGCTCCTCTCCCCAGCACCATATGTCACAGGGCCAGGTGCAGTGGCGCCTCACCTGCCCTGGCATAGCTGCCGGTGCCCAAAGGAGGCATCGGAAGATAAGGTGCGTGGGTGGGGCAGGCAGCCTGCCTACCAGCCCACCTCCCACCACTGGGTCTGCCCCCATCCACATATCCTCTATATAACTCCGTGGGGCATGTCCAGCTCTGCTGTGCAACCAAGGGCCGGCCTGGGCTGGACGGCTGCAGGAACGACTTCCAAGCACGCTGAGGTGGCGTTGGGGTGAGTGCTGCCTGTCCACGGCGTGCCAGGCCCCCCAGCAGGACCGTGGCCCTGAGGGTGGGCCTGGGGTACCACAGCCCCCGTGGCCGGTGGTTCCTGGTGCAGCTCTTTGGGCTGGATGCTGGGGTCTGCCCAGCCTGAATCCCTGCAGAACCAACCCAGTTAGCACAGAAACCTGCCCTGTGCCAGATTTTCTGGGCTGTTCTCAGCATTTCAGTTACCAAGGTGACTGTTTCCTGTGCGATTGCTAATGCTTCACGATCTCGATCATGATATCCGAGTGACTTCCTTTCCTCTGTAAGGAGCACTAGGACCTGCTCCTGCTTGGGGTTGCCAGAGCCATTGCAGGTGCGGAGGATTCAGGTTTGGGTTCAGGTCAGTTTGGGTTCCGCTGCTTTTGTGTTGCTTGTGACACAGTGGATTGTTTTTACAAATGACTGAAGTCCTTTCACTTCTCACCTTTTCTCCTTGGTGGAAGTCTCTCTCCTGAAACAGGGCTAATGGATTTTCCTTGCGTTGCTGCTTTCCAGACAGTTTCTCTCTCAGGCTGCTGCACACTGACCTGGGGCCACAGCCCCATGGTACGGACCTCATGGGAAGGCTAGTGTTATTCCCATAGCCTGGCTGGGGAGCTCTCTTCTCCGGGGGCTGCCAGGGCTGAAACAGGCTGGTCTGACTGGGCTCATGTCTCACCAGCCCCATGTTGAAGCACAACCCACCACCTGCTGCACCAGGCGGGAGACGGGGGCGTCTTCTGTGCGCCCTTTGCTGCAGGTGCCCTCGTACCCCTGGTCAGCGCCGGCAGCCCATATGGGGGTCACGGCTTTCACGGGGTAGATCCAGGTCTCCTGCTTCGGTTGGCACAGGTACCCCCCGGGTGGGCGCGGGCAGGCCCACGAGGAGTGGCTGCGCTGAGCCCCGGGCCGTGCCCGGTGCTGGCGGGGGGGAGCGGCTCCGGCTCTGGCGGCGCCGCGGGCGGGGAGCTCGGAGGGGGTGCCGGGGGTCCGTGGCGGGCCCGGCGCTGCGGCGAGGGGGCGGGCGGGGCGGGCGGCGGTGACGGCATCCGGCGGCGCCCGGCGGAGCGGCGGCCGGGCCGGGCCGGGCCGGGCCGAGGGAGCCGCGCGGGGCCGGTGGCTCGGCCGTCGGGGCGGGGCCGGGCGGCGCTGACAGCTGCGCGGCGTAAACAAGCGGCCCCGCCGGCCGCCCCGGCCGCCCCTGCCTGGGCCGGGCCGGGCTCCGGGGCGGGCGCTCCGGGCGCCCCGCGGCGTGACGCGGCGCCGCCGACAGACGGGCCCGGCCGCCGGCGGGACGAGACGGAGCGAAGCGGGCAGGCCGCGCGGTAAGGGCGCGGGACCGGCGCCGGCCGGGGACGGCTCGACCCGCCGGCCCTCGCATTTTGACAGCTGGGGCGGCCCTGCCGGGCGGGACCCGGACGGCGGCAGCGGGGCCGGCGCGGGCAGGCCCGGGCTCGGGGCGCTGTCGGCGGGGACGTGCGGGCCCCGCGGAGCCGCGTCCGTCTGCCCGGCGGCACCGGGGAGCGGGCGAGGGGCCGGGGGGGCTGCGGCGGGGGCGGCCAGAGCCGCCGCTGCGGAAGGCCGAGGAGGAACCAGGCCGCGTCCCACGGCGCCCGCGGCCCCGACACGGCCGCCGCCGCCCGGGGCTCCGCCGCTGGAGCCGCCCCGCCGGTGCGGGCCCGGGCTGGCTGTCCCCGCGCCAGGCGGTTCGCAGACGCCGGGTCCGGCGTGGAGGCCTCCCGGGGTCCGGGCTCTTTTCCCGGGGCAGGGTTGTCCCCACGTGGAGCGGTCGCCGCCGGAGCGGGGTGGCTGCTGGCGCCGCGACCAGCGAGGTGGGGCAGGCTGCCCGGCTCCGGGGCCGGGTGCTGGTGTGGAGATCGGCCACGGCAGACAGTTTCCCTTGTCTGTGCTTCTTGCTCTCTCCTCCTGCGGTAGCTTTCCCCCTTCCTTAGGTGCTCTGGAAGCCTTTCCCACGGGAAATTGCTGTGGGCCCTGGCACGGGCTGCACGCGGGACTCCCGTCCAGCCTCCGGCGGGTGCCTCGACGGGGCGGCCCGGCCCGCGGCCGGCTGAGGGGAAGCTTCACTGTGCCGGAGTCGCAGCACTGCCTGTGCCGCAGCCTGCGGCGAGGTCTCCGGCGGCTGCCAGGAGCTCGCTCCGCTGGCAGCACCGCAGGCTCCCGGCTCGCTGTGGCCGGAGGGGGATGGGGCTTCTCTGGGCACTGCTAGCTCTCACCTTTCCTGTTGTCTCTGAAGCATGACCAGGTATTCCAGAGCCCTTGTGGAGTTCTATGTGTGGAGCTCGCTCCGGCACCGTCATGTCATGGGCTCCCTGGCGCTGGGTGGGCCACTCCCTACTCTGTCCCCACTAACTTCTTGGATTTGCCCTCCCATGTGTGAGCGATCCCCAGGCATCCCTGGGTTTGTGCTGGAGGTGACGGCGTGCCCCTTCTCCTGGTCCTGGTTTTCTCCCTGTTGTGAGGATGAGTCACACTGGTGTCACCATATTGTGCTCCAGAGGAAGGGCAGAGCTGAGCTGCTGCTGGTGACAGGCAGTGCAGCGCTTGGCACAGCTGCCAGGCATTGCCTGGTCGATGTCTGTGGAGGTGTGGGCTTGGGGTCTGCTAACTGGAGAGCAGAGGCTCCCCGTGGCTTTCCTGGAAGGATCCAGTCCCTAATTTAGCTGGAGTTCCTCGCACAGTGCCTGGGGACATCTGCGGTCTCCCCTTGGGACTGAAGAGGCAGGCCTCCCATCCCAGTTACTCCTAGCTCTGTGCCCAGATATTCCTATCCCAGTTGAAGCAGGTGTAGTGGTGGCAGGAGGAGCAGTGTCCCTTGCCCTCCTTCGGTTCCCTCTCCCCTCCCATTTGGTTCCCTGTCTTTGTAAGCAAACATTGGGCAACAGGCAAGGTAAACAGCAGCTCAGTGCCAAGGCAGGCATGCTGGGCACCCCGTTGAGCCAGGCGCCTCCTCGGCTGTCCATGTGCCACAGTGGGCAGTGGGTGCCATGTGCCAGGGCCCCCTTGCCCAATGCCAGAGCCATGGCTCAGCAAGATGCAGCCTGCCCTCCCTGGGTCTGAGGAGAGGCACCCTGGGCCTGACTACTGCCCTGTCTCTCTGCAGATTGTGCTGCTGTCCCAGACGGCCTGTTCCCGTGCTGTTGTGGGCTCAGCCCCATGAGGGCTTGGGCTGAGTGGGAACCAGCAGGGCATAGAGGCCGGCACGCCTCAGAGTGCTGACGCTGGGAGGCCACTGGACCTGCCGCTCCTGGGACCCTCCTGCTCCCCAGCTCAAGGAACCCCGATTCTCTGATGGATCTGAGGCCCTGCTCGCTGCTGCTGCTCTGGACTCTGGTGGTTGCCCTTGCTCTCCTGGCTCAAGAGGTGCTGGCCCAGCGTATTTACACCAACACTTGGGCTGTGCTTGTCCCTGCGGGGCCCCAGGAGGCTGACAGGCTGGCCAGGAAGCATGGATTCCTTAACCTGGGCCCGGTAAGTCCTCCACTTCCCTCTCCCTATGGAACCAGTGTCCTCTGCCGTGGTCTGGATGGGCACTGAGCTTGGCCCTGGAGCCAGCTTGGGGGTGCTCTTTCTGGCAGCAGGGCCATGGTGTTTGTGCCTGTTTGCTGTAGCCTTCCAGCTTCCCCTGCCTTGACTCAAGGGCTGCAATTAACTGGATGGAGCCAGAGCTTCCCCCTGCCAGCGGGATGGTCTCATGGCATGGTGTGGCATAACATGGCATGGCACACTCCCTGCTGGAGGGAGATGGAGGAAAAGCCCGTCTCAGCATGAAAGAACTGGACTGGGAGTGCTGTGTGCTGGTGGAGGATGGGAGGGCTCCTGGTTCCCGCTGGTGTGAGCTGCCTTAGCATGGCACGGCCTCGGCTCAGCCAGGGCTGCAGCAGTGCCTCTGGGGTGTTCACCGAGTGGGTCTGACAGCAGCCATATGTCCTTGGCCCTAAACTGGCCTTGGCAGAAGGTGTGTCAGCAGGTCCCTGCCATGCTCTGCTTTCCCTGCCCTCAGCCAGGGACTAGGCAGCTCGTGTGGCTGTGCTGGGGCTGAGCTGGCTCTCCGGGAAGGAAGCACGGGGTGAAATCCCAGAGGAAATTGCACAATTGGTAGCTGCGGTGTCAGGACCTCGCTGTGAGCAGCTGCTGGGAGCTGTGGTGGTGGAAAGGTGGCTACTGCAGGAGTCAGCAGGGCCTTTTCCTGCGGTCTGAAAGGAGCCTTGCACAGGCGCTAGGTACACAGGGCCCCTGGGACAGGGAGCCCTGAATCCTCTGGGGCTTGTGCCAGAGGAGGGAATTGTGGGGATTGTGGCTGGTCTCCACTGAGAGTGCCTGTGCTGTGGGGGCCGTGGCACGGCCTTCACACAGGTGCTGACAGCATGGAAGTGGCTCAGAGCCGATCTCAGGGGAAAGAACTTGTCAGGCCAGAGCTACTGCTGTGCAGAGGGGACTGGGAAAGTTGCCCAGGGCATGTCCCACCGGACCGGATCTCCGACAAGACCACTTGGAGTGTGCATGGGGCTGACATGCCATCAGCCTGCTCCTGGCAGGGCTTCCCGTCCCACTGTGGTGCTAGGTCCCAGGCCTTGCTGCCAGGGCCGAGGGGCACTGGCTCTATGGCTGTGTCTTTACCACTGCAGGGCCCTGTGCCTCAGCTGGGAGCCAAGGCCTCTCTGTGGTCTGTCCCAGTGAGCCATAGAGGCTCTGTGCCAGCTCAGCCCTCGCCTTCTCCCCACACCATGGTGCTGTAGCTGGAGGCTGCCTCTCCTAGGCTGCCTCTCCCTGGCTCTCTGGCCCCTCACAGCTAGTGGAGCTGCAGTGAGGCCGTCCTTGCAGGCAAAGCCCTGCGTGCTGTGACAGCCTGGGCTGTGGCGGGAGCTCCTGGTCCGGGCATGTTTTCTCCCATTCTGGAGCCTGTCCCAGTGTCTGTGCTGCTAGACAAGGCTTGTCTGGCCTGGGCTTCGCAGAGGGGCCATAGTGGCCTGGTGGGAGGAGAAGGGCTGGAAGGAGCCAGGCTTTCCATCCTCAGGAGGTTTCTAGGTTGCTGCTCTTGGGGTGCATGTCGCTGGGACAGGATGCACAGTCAGGCTGGGAGGGGGGAGACTGGGTGCTTCTGGCAGTGCCCCAGTGAGAGGCCCCCAGGGTCCTTATCTGAGAGGATCCTGGCCTCAGCCTGGCGTCTGGACACTGTCCCTGAAGCCATGCTGTCCTGGTGTACTCCCGGCTCCACTGCTGCCTGCAGAGCGGGGGCCAGCGGCACCTCGGGCAGAGGGGTGGCAGGGCCCATGACTGGTGCCAGTGGCCTTGAGGATGACCCAGGGGACAGGGTGGGGAGGTGGGGTCAGAGGAGGGGGGCGGGTGTGGCAGTGGGGTGGAAGCATGGGGGTTTGCACCACTGGGATTGTGCAGAGGAGGGGCACGCAGGGAAGGGCACTACTGGTGCCCACTCTGGGCTGTGCTGGCAGGACAGTGCCAGCCTGGGATAGGGTGCTCCTGTCTCCCAAACCAGTGGGCTTCAGGTCCAACATGTTGCCCCTCTCCCAGGGCTGTGAGCAGGCGTGTGGGCAGCCTTCTGGCCCTGAGGCTGGCTGGGGTGGCCTCAAGTTGTGGCAGGAGGTTGGGCAGCAGTGCTGAGATGGCACCAGGGACACACGGTGCTGGGGGGTGGCTCTGTCCTTGCCGAGGACAGGGACTATAGGGATTAGGGTGGAAGCGTGTGGGCTGGCTGGCTCCTGGCTGCCACCACACTGTCTGTGCAGACCTAATCCAGTCGGATGACCAGGCAGAGCCAGGATCTGTGTGCAGGAACAATTGGGGCTCTGTCTGTACCCCTGGAGGGGGTGAGGGATGCTGGGGGAGGGTAAGCAGCCTGCGCTTTGCATTCCCCCGCCAGCCCATGGCAGAGGCTTTGCACCTCAGCACCTTCCCAAGGCTTCTGAACTGCCAGGCATCCCAGGCTATTCTGGGGGGACACGATGTGCCAGAGGAACAGATCCAGAGTTTGGGGTGAAGTGCATGACCACAACCCGTAGCTGCTGCCCTGAGGCTAAGGGTGCTGCTCAGCCAGGTGCACCTTCCCTCCCTGCTTGGCCCAGGCTGTCCAGACTGGCAGCACATCTGCAGAGCTCTGATAAGCTGGGGAGATTTGTTAGCCACAAACAGACTGTTTTGGGGCAGCCTGAGATGAAGAAGGACAAGGTGTCCTCATGTTCCTGCAGCCCTTGCAGCCCAGCCCTGCCAGCTCTGGCACAGCCTGGGCAGCCGGATCTTGCCTGCAGCTGCTGCCTGGGCTCCGTGGCTCCCAGGGGGCTGGGTGGGTGCTCAGCCACTTCTCCACAGTCCAGGCAGGCTGCTGGGCTAGGAGGTTCTGGGTGGCTGGGGTGGGGCCACTGCATCCGCCAGCCCCAGGACGTGCGGGAAGGGATATGGAAATGACAGTGCTGGAGAGGGTTTGGAGTTTAAAAATAACTGTCTGGGCAGTGACACGGCCTCCTGCCCCAGCCTGGTTGTGATGGGGTCCCGTCCTGCCCCAGCCGGGCTGTGCTGGGGTCCCAGCCTGCCCCAGTCCCCACTGTGCTGGAGTACCAGGTTGGGCTGTCCCTGCATGCGTGGGAGTGGAGCTGGGGTAGCACAGCCTGGCTCCTTGGCAGTGGGGGTCAGACCCTGCTGTGGTTGGACGCCTGTGTGGCCCCCCCCCCTCTGCCCCACTGAACTGGCTGTGCCCCATGTAGAGATTAGCACTGGGTGGGTGCTCTAGTGGGGTGCTTGATGAGAAGGCCTCTGCCAGTGGCCTGTCCAGGCATGCAAAGGTGGGTGCAGGGGCTGATGCAGACCCTGCCCTGGCTGGGACCACCTAGGGCAAGGGGCTTGAAGCCCCTGGGACCCTCTTCCACCAGGAGCTGTTTGGTGCTGGGAGAGGAACCGTGGCTTTGTCTCCTGAGGCTGGTGCCTCACCCAGGCTGGCTTCAACAGGCCCATCTCTCTCTGCCACTGCTTGCCTTGGGCCTTCCTGCTAGGGTAGCAGCCTTTTTGGACAATCTGGGACTTGCTGCCATGTGGGGACCCACAGGAGGATGAAGTGTGTGGAGGCTGCACTTCTGCGGCCCCAGGGTCTCCCCAGCTGCCTTGTCACCACCTGCCACAGCCTTTCACAGGAGGTGCTGCCCTATGTACCTGGACACAAGCACCAGCTGCCACTCTGGAGTGGGGGGCCCAGCCTGCCCATGACAGACCTGGGGCTCAGGATTGCGGGGGGGGGGGGGGGGGGGGCGGTGAATTGAGGAGACCAGGTTCTCGTGTCTGTCCCATGAACGGCATTTTTCCGTTGCAGATCTTTGGCGACTATTACCACTTTCGGCACCGTGGTGTGGTGAAGCGTTCCCTCTCACCCCACCAGCCCTGGCACAGCCGCTTGGCCAGGGAACCGCAGGTACGTGCGGGGGAGGGCCTGGCCTTGGTCCCGGGCACTTCACACGGGCATGCGAGCCAGCACTGGGCACAGAATGGGGCTGAGCTGCCTTAACCATCCCCTGGCAGACCCTGGTGGAAGCCCAGCGTGTGTCCAGCAAGAGCAGGGGTGTGGTGGAGCCAGTGCCACTGGCCTGTGGTCTGCTTCAGTCCCAGGGCCCAGGGCAGCCTCTGCTCCTGGGAGAGCTCTGTGTCCTTGTACATGGGACAAGATCTGCAGGGCAGTGCTGGATCCCAGTGCAGCAGTATGGGGGGACTCCGGCTCAGGCCCTGCAGGGTGTGTGGCACGGTGGCTCTTGGCAGCTCGCAGCTCAGCGGAGCTCAGCGCTCTGACCGTCCCACTCTGCTGGAGCGCAGCCTGTGCGAGGCACGACTGGGCAGGGGGCTGGGAGGGCCGGGCTGGGGGCTGCCGTAACTCTGGGAGGTCTGATGCTCTGCCAGGCCAGGGCTGTCTGTGAGCTCCCCAGGGAGAGCCCCTCCAGGTGGGCTCAGGGTGGGGTCCCAGGAGCTGCTGGCATGAGGGGGTGGTGGCGGACCCCATGCCGTCTCTGCCCCCAGGTGCAGTGGCTGGAGCAGCAGGTGGCAAAGCGCAGGACCAAGCGAGACGTTTTCATGGAGCCCACGGACCCCAAGTTCCCACAGCAGTGGTACCTGGTGAGTGCTGGGTGACGAGGGGTGTGTGGTCACAATAGTGAGTGTGAGTTTGGGGATGTAGACTCGACACCTGAGGAACTGCTGTCAGGCAGCTGCTGCCAGGCTGGTGGGGAGGAGAAAGAGAAGGGGGAAGGCCTGAGGCAGCCACTTGGTGCTGTGTGAAGGGTTCACCTCAGGGAAGAGGCACTGCTCACAGAGCTGTGGCTCCCTGCCAGGAGGCTGGGAGGGCCCAGGCCTGAACCAGCGTGGTGCAGCCCTTTGCCTGGCCCAGGAATGGGTCTGTGCCCCTGTCTGCATCCTGGAACTTGGGCACAAGCCTGATCTCTGCAAAGGGAGCCTTGTCTGCGGGACCCAAGCAGAGTCTGGGGCTGAGTCTTGCTTTCAGAGCAGCTTTCCTTGGCTTGCTGCGCCCAGCCCTTTGCCTGGGTCACCAGGGTTCCTCGTCCCCACCCACAGCAGAGCAGGGTGAACACTGGGAGGGCTTCGGTCACACCCCTGCCACAGTCCCCATGGCTGGGTGCAGCTCCTAGTGCCAGGGTTTCTCTTGGCAGTACAACACGAACCAGCGGGACCTGAACGTGCGTCAGGCCTGGGAGCAAGGATACACAGGCAAGGGCATTGTGGTGTCCATCCTGGATGATGGCATTGAGAAGAACCATCCTGACCTGGAGGCCAACTATGTGAGTGTGGGTGATGCTGCAGGGCGGAGTGCTACAGGAGCCGGTCCGGGTGGCTGTGTCTGCACGGGGCAGCCCTGGGTCTGCAAGGGGCAGGGCTGCTGTGCGCCATGGTGGGACATGGAGGTGGGACTGGAGCCTGCCCACCCTGCACAGACCGACTGTGGAACAGTCATGGAGCAAGGGCGGTGGGGCTCGGTGGCCCAGGTAGACAGGGTCCAAGTGCCCAATTTGACTTCCAGGACCCAGGGGCGAGTTTTGATGTCAATGACCAGGACCCAGACCCGCAGCCCCGCTACACGCAGATGAACGACAACAGGTGAGGCAGGAGGGAGTGGCGAGGATGCAGAGCCCAGGTGCGGCAGGGACTCAGTCCAGTGCCACCCCCTGTGGCCTGCGGGAAGCTGTGGGGCTAGCAGCACACTTCTGCCCCATGGGGAACCCCTTGACTCCCTTTCCAACATGAGCAGCATCCTTTGCCCTTTGCCGGTGCGTGCCGTTGAGTGCCCTGGCTCTGGAGCAGGAGGGCAGGTGGAGGAGCCTTTGTTGGCCACCTGGTTCCGGGGGACAGGAGGCAGCATGGGTGGGGATTGCTGGGGCTGTAGCCAGTGCCCAGCCCTGTACTCCTTGTGCCCCTTACGAGCGTGCTGTGTCCTGTTTTGGCTGCAGACACGGCACACGCTGTGCCGGGGAAGTGGCTGCCGTGGCAAACAACGGGATCTGCGGTGTTGGCGTGGCCTACAATGCCAGGATCGGAGGTGGGTGCTGCCCTGCCCTGTGCTGGGCCCCGCAGGTGCTGAGGGCACGTTGGAGCAGCTGAGCCGGGGACCTCAGCACTGCTGGCTGGAGCAGCCCTGTGCCAGCCTGTGGCACAGGTGGCAGCAGGGGTTGGAGGGCTCTTGCCAGCGGCACCGTGGCCGCCCTGCCCCGTCCAGTCGCCCATGACGTCTGCTCTCTGGCCCTAGGCGTGCGCATGCTGGATGGGGAGGTGACTGATGCTGTGGAGGCCCATTCCCTGGGCCTCAACCCCAACCACATCCACATCTACAGTGCCAGCTGGGGCCCTGAGGATGATGGCAAGACTGTGGATGGCCCGGCCCGGCTGGCAGAGGAGGCTTTCTTCCGTGGGGTCAGCCAGGTGAGCAGGAAGGTTTGCCAGGGGCCACTGGCCTGGCTCCTGCCCCTTCCCCCAAGTCTCCCTTTCTCTACCTGCCCTGGTCGTTTTCCTGGCCCTTCCGAGATGAACTGTCTACCAGTCCATATCCTGGATCGGGCTCTGTTGGTTTTTCTTGTTCTTCCTGTGTGATGGCTTTGAGTCAGGACTCCTCCCAGCTGCATTTCCAAGCAGCTCTATGCTCCCCACTGGGAGGGCTCCTGTGAGGGATGGTCTCTCCCTGCTCTCCCAAGCCCTCTGCTGATTCTTGTCTGGTTTTGTGCCAGCTGTTCACCCTCGCTTCCTCTGCCTGTCCTCCCCCACTATCCCCATGTGCTGGCAGTGTCATCTGTCTGGGGAGCTTTGTTGTGTTCTGCCCGGGATTCCCTACAGAGACACACAAGCAGTGCTGCTCCGGCTCTGTCACGCCTGCTGCAAGGGGAGCTGCCTCGTTTGGGTGCCGAGCCTTGTCTGGGACTGTGCCGTGGGCTCCCTCAGCACTGCCAGGCGCTGCAATCCCATGGAGGCGGAGTCAGCCTGGGTGACTTTCGAGAGGAAAAAGGCTTTGGCTTTTGGAAGCATCACATTGGCAGGGCCTCCTGCCACTTGATGTCTCACCCACCGAGGCAGCCTGGAGCCTCTGTCGAGGCTGTGACTAGGGTGTCCTGGTGTCTCTTGTGTCACAGCTGCATTTGCTCAGTCTTTCCCACTCAGACTGGCACCATCCACTTGTCCCCAGCTCCAGCCTGGGGCTTCCTGCCTGCAGCAGTGCTGGTGCCGGCCCTCACCCTGTCTCTGTTGCTAGGGCCGAGGGGGGCTGGGCTCCATCTTCGTCTGGGCGTCCGGGAACGGGGGCCGTGAGCACGACAGCTGCAACTGCGACGGTTACACCAACAGCATCTACACGCTGTCCATCAGCAGCACCACGCAGTACGGCAACGTGCCCTGGTACAGCGAGGCCTGCTCCTCCACCCTCGCCACCACGTACAGCAGCGGCAACCAGAACGAGAAGCAGATTGTGAGTAGGGGCTGTTGCAGGCCTGGAGCTCCGGGGGTGGGATGGGCCTGCAGCACCCAGCCCGGCACTCTTCCTCGCAGGTGACGACTGACCTCAGACAGAAATGCACCGAGTTGCACACTGGGACGTCAGCCTCGGCACCCCTGGCCGCTGGCATCATTGCCCTTGCCCTGGAAGCCAAGTAAGGGCAAGACAGAGGAGGCTGGATAGGGGTGGCTGTGCCAGCCCCACATGGCAGTGGCACCTGGACACAGACCTATATGGGGCCAGCAGTAGCTGGCACTGACCTGAGCCCTGTGTCTCCCTGCAGCAAGAACCTGACCTGGCGGGACATGCAGCACCTGGTGGTGCAGACCTCGAAGCCAGCTCACCTCAATGCCAATGACTGGGTCACCAACGGTGTTGGTCGCAAAGGTACCAGGGTGCTGGGGAGAGACCAGGGGCTCCCATTCCAACACACACCACTAGCCTGGGGGTGCTGGGGCAGAGTGCGCTGGCAGCCCTGGCGGGTGGAGGAAGCAGGAGGCCCCAGTGAGCATGCAGCATGGCTGGGCAAATGTCCCCCACTGAGTACCCTCAGGAGTGTACCCTCTTTGTCCACAGTCAGCCACTCCTACGGCTATGGTCTGCTGGATGCTGGGGCCATGGTGAGCCTGGCCAAGAACTGGACCACAGTGGGACCTCAGAGGAAGTGCGTCATCGACATCCTCGCAGAGCCCAGGTAGGGCTGGTGAGCCTGGGAGGGCATCACCCGGTGTTTGTCCCACACAGGAACTTGAGAGCCTCTGGGCTCAGAGCAGGGGCTGAGCTGCTGCTGAGACCCCCAGAGCATCCTCCTGCGAGAGCCTGGGGAGAGCTGGGAAAGACACCTCCAGCTGTCCAGCACCGATGTCAGCTGCTGAGCCTACCCGCTGTGGGGCTGGGCTGGCGGGTGTGGGCAGGCTGGGGCGCTGCAGTCGGGGCACAGCCAGCACCAGTCACCCTGGACAGAGGGGCTTTTCAGGGGCCAGACAGAAGCTCCTTTGACTCCTGCTTGGCTGCTGCCGCCACAGCACAACATGTGCAATCTTGTGCCCATCTGGGGCACTCCCTGGGGGCGCCTGGGCATGGAGGGAGCCAGGGCTGGTCCCTGCCCTAACCCCCTGGGGATGAAGCCAAGAGGGTACGCAGTGGGCACATCCTGCACTGGCACCAGAGCCGGCGCTGGTAGGGAGAACAGCTGTATGCCAGCAGCAGGATGGGGAAGGCTGTGCCTGTCCCGTCCCTGGCCATGCTGTGCAGGGTGTAGCTGGCCTGTGATGTGTGAATAAAGGGCCCATTCAGGGCTGGCACAGGGTGGTGGCTGGGGAGGCAGCTCTGGGCAGCACAGACCTCCTCGTACCCTGGAGCTGGGGCACTATCGACACCCGTCGGGAAATGGCACGGAGATGCTGCCACTCTCATCCACTGCAGGGTTGATTCCTGTCCAGCTGCCCTGGCACACAGTGCTTAATCCCTGGGACAGCCACAGAGCCCCACAGGGGAGAGTAGGGACTGGGGCACTCTGTCATGTCCCCCTGGTCCGGGACTGGCCTCATTCATGCCCCACCTCGGCAGGGACATTGGGAAGCGCCTGGAGGTACGGCGGAAGGTGGACGCCTGCCTGGGGAAAGCCAACTACATCAGCCGTCTGGAACACGCGCAGGCCAGGCTGACTCTGTCCTACAACCGGCGTGGGGACCTGGCCATCCACCTGGTCAGCCCCATGGGCACCCGCTCCACCCTCCTGGCTGCCAGGTAGGTACCAGGCTGTGGGGTGCTCCAGGCTGGCCCCCGACCCGGGCTGGCACAGGTGAGTTTAGGATATGTTGGCACCCACCTCTTGCCCCCGTCACCCAGGCCCCACGACTTCTCGGCTGATGGCTTCAATGACTGGGCCTTCATGACGACACACTCGTGGGATGAGGACCCTTCTGGAGAGTGGGTGCTGGAGATTGAGAACACCAGTGACGCCAACAACTATGGTAGGGCTCAGCCTTCCCCTCCACTGCCTCCCTCTAAGTCTGAGATGGGAACTGTGTTGTTACCCAGCTTCGCCCCCTTGCTCCCAAGCTGAGTGGCTGATAACACCTCTGATGTTTTGGGTGACCTGGCTGGGGAGGGGCTGGATTTGGGCATGTGAGATGGGATGCATCCCCTCTGGGGCAGTGGGGTCTGGGCAGCAGGTGACCCCATGCCAGCTGGCCTGACCTCCTTGCCCCATGGGCAGCCCTGTGCAGGGGCATGGCCCCATATCAGGAACTTTCCCAGGTAGTGCACACAGCCCTGCTGTCCCCTGGCAGCTGTGGAGGGGAGCACTACGAGGCCCCCCCCCCATCTGTCCCAAGCATGGGTGGTCTCGCAGGCACCTTGGTGGTCCTCACCCCGCATCGTTGCAGGCACGCTGACCAAGTTCACACTTGTGCTGTATGGGACGGCCACCGACTCCCCCAGCCTCTCCAACCAACTGGAGAGCAGTGGCTGCAAGACCCTCACCCCCAGCCAGACCTGTGTGGGTGAGTGTGGAGCTGGTGGGGAGGGGGCGGGGGGCTGAGGTGACTGCCAGCCCGCACTGACCCTGCCTGTCCCACAGTCTGTGAGGAGGGGTACTACCTGCACCAGAAGAGCTGCCTGAAGCACTGCCCTCCTGGCTTTGCGCCCGGTGTCCAGAGCACGCACTACAATTTGGAGAACAGCGTGGAGCCCATCGCGCCCCACCTCTGCCTGCCCTGCCACCCCTCCTGCGCCACCTGTGTGGGACCCGGCCCCAACCAGTGCCTCACCTGCCCTGCGCACTCCCACTTCAGCAGCCTGGACCTCTCCTGCTCCCACCAGACACAGAGCAGCCGTGCATCCCCTGCCCTGGCAGATGGTGAGGGGCCAGCTGAGGCCCCCTCTCCAGTCAACCTCCCTGTCCTCATCGCCAGCCTCAGCTGCGTCCTCATTGTTGTCATCTTTGTCACCATCTTCCTGGTGCTGCAGGCACGGTCAGGCTTCAGCCTGCGGGGCGTGAAGGTCTATGCCCTGGACAGTGGGATCATCTCCTACAAGGGGCTCCCCTCTGACATCTGGCAGGAGGAGGGCCCCTCCGAATCGGACGGTGAGGATTACGAGGCCCACAGTGAGAGGACTGCCTTCATCAGAGACCAAAGTGCCCTTTGATGAGCCCTCCTGCCCCTCCCTCCTCCCTGCCCAGCACCATGGGGCCGGGGCAGGTGAGGCTGAGGGGCCCAGACTCTGCCCCTGTCCCCTTCCTGCACTCCAGCAGCCTGGGGCTCTCACCCACTGGCACTGTCCCTCTGCCCCAGCCTGGGTGGCCTGGCACGGCCCTGCTGGCACCATCTCCAGCACGGCACTGTCCCAGTCTTGCACCATCTCTCCCGGCCCCGCATCGACTCTGTGCCACATGCTGGGGTGTTTGGTGGCTGTGGGGCCCCTGCCCCTGTGCTGGCAGCTGTGTCTCCTACCCTGGGCGGGCAGCTGCTGCTTGAGATCCCTTGAGTCCTTCAGGGTGGGCAGCATGTGGGGTCTCTCGATTGCCATGGCTCAGGGTGGGCTGGCTGGGGCAGGGGTGGCTCTGCCCCCCAGGGCTGAGCACAACCCATGGCACAGTGTCCCCCTGTCCCTGCCACCCTTGGCATGACAGGCTGTGGCCCCGGCTTGGTCCATTGTGTCCTGGCTCCCTGCCACCTGGCTGGACCTGTCCGCCTCCACCGGTGTCCTTCCAACAGCAATAATGGCCAGGCCTCTGCTGCTGCTGCCTGCTTGCCCACTCTCTGCCCATCCCACCATGGCTGCCTGCAGTGGGCAGGAGCCCTGGCACCGGGGAGTGTGGGGCCAGGCACCGCCTTCCCTCGTGCCTGCGGTGCAGCCCACAGCCTGGGCAGGGACCCCTCGCACAGACCCTGCTCTGGGGGGCTGCCCCAGCCCCTCGTGTTCTGCCCTCAGGCAGCGCTGGTGCCAGCACTGCCCCAGCTCTGCCTGCACCCCACCTGTGCCAGGCAGTGCCTGGCGTCCCTGCAGCCCCAGCCCCCTGATGTGCCTTGCCCCCATTTGGTGACAATCCGTTCTGCTCCCCCCCGGAGCCCCTTCCCTCGCTGCCCCTTCCCCACGGGCTGGGGGCTGGTGCCGCGAGCCCCTTTGCCGTCCGCCGCCACACACTGGGGCCGTGGCACGGGCTCCCACCCACGCCAGCCACGGATGGAGCCGCTGGCTGGGGGCCACAGGACTATTTTTCTATAACAACTTTTTGGTGCACAGTAATTTTTTCTTGTAATTTAATCAGCCAGGAGCTGCCTCCTGAGCCTGTTTTTAATTTAATGGATGTGGATATAACGCTAGAGAGACTGAGTTATTAAATGTTCAGAACTATGCAAACCAGCTCCACTACCTGTTCTCTGTGTGCTGCGGGTGCCCTGACCAGGGTGGCAGCCTGGCCACGGGGGCCATAGGCCCCAGGGACACCTGGATCTGCGCTGCAGCTGCAGGAGAGGGGCCTTGGGCCCTGCCTGCAGAGCATCCCCCCCGAGCCAGGGACTGCCGTTCCCTTGGCTGTGGGCAGGAGCTGATGTGTGGCAGCGGATGCGGTAGGGACAGGCAGGGACCGTCCCTCACCTGAGCAAGAGGAAGCAGCTTTTTATGAGGACCTGCAGCTCAGGCAGCTAATTCGGGAACTGGCTGTGGTGGGTGGAGGAGGGGTGGGGGCTCAAAAGTCTGGGTGCCTTCCACCTCTTCCCACAGCGTGCAGGCTGAGACTCCCCTGCAGCCTGGGGATCAGCTGCAGCCCCCGTGTCTTGCGGCAGCCTGCAGCTGGAGCACGGTGCCCCTGGCGTAGGGATGGGCAGGCTGGACGTGGGACCCGCTCGTGCCGTGGCCAAGCTGCAGACACAGCCCACCTCGGCCTCCCCAAGCTCCCTGCAGGGTCCCGTCCCCCACAGGAGGGCCTGTCGGGGCAGCGCTTGCTCGCAGAGGCAGCTCCTCTCTGTGGAGCCTCTCGGCCTTGCTGTGCCCACAGCGGCTTCCTGTGGTCGGGAGCGAGTTCCCCGCGGCGTGCAGGGACGGCAGCGCGCTCACCCTGCTCTTCCTCTTCTGCAGCTCACCCTGCTCTTCCTCTTCGCGCGAGGCCGGGCTGGGGGCGGGCAGCATTCGGGGCTCCCAGGGAAGCGTGGCACAGGCAGGGAGGGAACCCGTGCACCCCCGGGAGGATGCTGGGGATGGGAGAAGCATCACCGTGGCAGCCCCTGGCTGCCATGGACCTGCTCCGTGGTGTGACCATCCCACATTGCTCAGCCGGGAAGGCAAGTCAGCAAAGCTCCTGCCTGACACACTTTTTCCCTGACTTCCTCTAAAAGTGGAATTGGTCTTACAGTGTCCTGCAAGTGACACCCTTCTGGAGCTGGGGCCTCCCTGCTGGGCACAGGGGGGGAGCTCAGCCCAAAACACCCAGGCAGTGTCCAGGCTGAGCAGAGTGGAGCTGACCTGGGTTGTGCCAGCAATGGAGATATGTGGTGGCACTTGGCAGTGGCACTGGTGGTGCTCTGTCCTGAGGCCTTCCCCAGTCACGTGGGCCAGGCTGGGGGGTGGTGACAGGGTGGCCACCTTTCAGTGGGACTGCACCGAGCCCTGGGGAACCCCCACGTCCTGCAGCCTCTTGGGGATGCAGAGGCATGGAGCAAGGCTGTGGGTCAGACAGGACCAGGCATGGCTGAGGGGGCTTTGCTGGGTGGGACCCTCGCAGATCAGGGCTCAGTGGAGGCTCCACGGTGGCAGTAGAGCCCTGAGTACACAGGGCTGGACCCTGATGGTGCCAGGACCTGGTGGGAAGCAGCTGAGAGGGGCGACAGGGCTGGGAGCTGCCCAGCTGCAGCACAGCCATGAGCCAGTGCTGGCCGTGGGTGCAGGGACTGGCAGGGAGGGGAGGAAGCACAGGAAATCTCGCAATGGCTGTATGGTCAGCCCCGGGTTTCCTGTTCCTCCCCACGAGCTGGAGCTGCACGAGGTCAAGACCACGCCAGACCCGGTTCCAGCAGGACGCCAGCAGCAGCCCCACGGCGGGGACCTCACAGCAGACGCAGGTTGGAGGGCCTGTGCCCCAGCAGGGTGCTGGCAGGGACAGGGGATACCTTTGTAGGGCAGGGGGGTTCTAGGCCCTGTCTCTCGGCAGGGTCAAGGGCTGTGCCAGGGGACATCCTGCCCTGCGCAGGGAGGTGCCCCAGCATTCTCCTGCTCCTGCTGTGCTCTTGCCAAGGGGCAGAGCACCCCAGGACCACTGCTGGGACTGGTTTGGCTCCCAGCTTCCCAAATTGGCTCCCAATGGCCATGCTGGAGTCCCGGCTGCTGAGGCATGTCCAGACTCAGCACTTTCCTTTGGGGCTCAGCACCCTGTCCTGCTCTCACCAGCTTCCCGGTTGTGTCCTGGTCCCCGGGAGCCTCCACACCGCAGGCACAGGGGTGGCAGTGCCAACAGGCAGCACAGGCACAGGGACTGGTGCCCAGCTGGGATGGGGGGCACAGCTGTGCTGCCCTCGGGAGCAGCCCCACACGCAGCAGAGGTGACACTGCTGTGTCTCACCCCACACTTCCTCCTCCCTGGCACTGTCCCTGCAGGCTCCAGCTCCCACAGGGCTTGGAGCGCTCACCCCACTGCTTTGAATGCACTTTGCAAGGCTGATTGTAGGGGGCATGGAGGGTCTGCCCTGCCACTCAGGCCAGGCAACGAGGTGGGAGGGTGTGAGATACAAAGGCCCTGGCCACTGGTGCAGGCAGTGCGGGGCAGCAGCCATGACTCAGCCTGGCCTGGCACCCCACAGCTTCCCCCCACCCAGACGGTGGTGCCATGGGTTTCGGGCCGGAGCTGTGGTGCCCGCGGGGGCACAGCGCGCTGCTGCGGCTGCAGGACGGGGAGCTGCGTCTCCTGGAGCTGATGAAGAAGTGGATGTCGCAGCGTGCCAAGAGCGACCGGGAATACGCAGGGATGCTGCACCACATGTTCTCCCAGCTGGAGAAGCAGGAGGGCACTGGGCAGCTCCGTGGTGACCATGGTGGCCAGATGGAGAAGGTAGGGATGCCCCGGAGCAGGAGTATGCTTTGCAGAGCCTGGTGTGGTGCTGGAGGGTGCTGTCCCCACACTTTTCCTGATGCGCTGGCATCCCACAGACCTGGTGGGTGCTGGCGAGCCGGACAGAGACGCTGAGCCAGATCCTGCGGCAGCACGCAGAGGAGCTGGTGGCAGGGCCGCTGGCCAAGCTGAGCCTGCTCATCCGCGACAAGCAGCAGCTGCGCAAGGCCTTCAGTGAGCAGTGGCAGCTGCTCAGCCAGGAGTACACCCGGGTATGTGGGGGCCAGCGGGGGAGTGAGGCCGTGGCCTGGCCCCGCTCCCTGACCGTGTCCCTCCCCAGACGACACAGCAGGAGATGGAGAAGCTGAAGGCGCAGTACCGCAGCCTGGCACGTGACAGCGCCCAGGCCAAACGCAAGTACCAGGAGGCCAGCAAAGGTGCCAGCCTGGCCCTCAGCTCCATCCCACTGCATCCCCTCCCAGCTCCCCTTGTGGGCCAAGTATGGCTGGAGCATCCTGCGCCCTGTGGGAATCATGGCCCAGCCTGGAGCGGGTGGGGACTCTTGGGGTGGGCAGCGTGGGGAGGGCCCAGCCTGGCCCCCAAGGAGATAGGCAAAAGTCCAGAGGCTTTGGGAAACCACACTGTGAGTCAGGAGCATCCCTGTGTCATAGTGTAACTGCCCCAGCCTTGGTTGCCCTGCCTGCCCTGGGACCCTCTCCCAGCTCGACACCCCCTGGCCCCTGCCCCAGCCCTGCCAGGTGTTCTTGCCCCTCACTGATGTGCTGCAATGCTGGGACTGGTGGTGTGCTGGTGGTTGGTGTTTTCCACGGCCTCTCCCCACAGACAAAGAGCGGGACAAAGCAAAGGAGAAGTATGTGCGCAGCCTCTGGAAGCTCTATGCCCTGCACAACCAATATGTGCTGGCCGTGCAGGCTGCTGCGCTGCACCACCAGCACTACTACCAGCGGGTGCTGCCCAGCCTGCACCAGTCCCTCTACAACCTGCAGCAGGAGATGGTCCTCATCCTGTAAGATTCCTGCCCCCCTGCTGCTTGTCCTGTTCCCCACTGCCCATCCCATGCCCCACTCCCCATCTTGCACCCCCCTGCCAGCCCTTCACCCCACTGCCAACCCCTGGACACCCCCATGGTCCCCCAGAACCAGCAGTGCTCTTGCAGAAAGGAGATCCTTGGAGAGTACTGCAGCATCAGCAGCCTGGTACAGGAGGACGTTCTTGCCATTCACCATGAGATTGCCGGTGCCATCGAGGCCATCAACCCTGCCACTGAGTACAGCGGCTTCATCCAGAGCCACCAGTACGGCCCTGTGCAGCTGCAGCCTCTCTGCCGGGCACGGCCCTGCCACCCACAGTTGCTGGCAGCCAGCACAGAGCAGATGGAGGCAGAGCCATACTGGGTGTCCACAGGTATGACTCCAAGGTGCCACCAACTGTGTCCTTTGATGAGAGCCTGCTGGAGGAGACAGAGAGCCTGGTACCAGGGGAACTGCAGCTGAATGAGCTGACCCTTGAGAGTGTCCAGCACTGGTGAGTGGGGCTGGCCACAGGCAAGGGACAGGTTAGGAGCAGGGGCTCAGCATGCCGGCATGTGTCTCTTGCAGCCTGACGTCGGTCGAGGAGGAGCTGGTGGCTGCCACGGAGGCTGTAAGCAGCAAGGAACAGCAGGTGTGGGAGCTGAAGGCAGAGATCCATGAAGAGGAGCAGGGCTGGAGCCCTGGGAAGCGGTGAGGTGCAGTGGAGGGGGAGCAAGGGGCCAGGGCGGCGGGTGCTGACCACCCTGTCCCCTCCCCAGGGTGCACTTGCTGAGCAGGCGGCAGGGGCTGCTCGAGGCACAGCAGCAGCTCGAGGGCTGCCTCTGCACCCAGGCCAAGCTGCAGGCACAGCGGGACATGCTGGCAGGGAAGCTGGCAGAGCTGGGGGCCAGGGAGCCCCTGCCTGCCCTGCCTGTGCCAGAGGACCGGCAGTCTGTCTCCTCCACGGTGAGTCCTGCCTCCCATGCCCTGGGAGTGGCAGGGATGGGGCCCTCCCCAGCTGGCGCACAGCTTGTACCTCCCCCAGGAGCAGGAGCGAAGTGGGGCCAGTGCTCTAGAGACCCTCAAGAACCACATCACGGGTATCTTCAGCCCCAAGTACTCGGTGAGTCCCTGGGCACCTCCAGTCACCCTGCTCTCCACCCAGCTGGCCCTTCTGCCCCCCTCCCCTCTGGCCTCACAGCCCCCTCCCCTCCCTGTTCCAGCCCTTCCAGACTCTCGTCCAGCTCTACCCTGGGCACAGCTTCCAGGCACCACTGCTGCCAACCTCTGGCACGACTCAGGGATGGACGTGGCTGGGCTCACCCTGTTTCTTTCCAGCTGCCCCCCCCCGTGCCCCTGATCCCGGAGGTGCAGAAGCCGCTGTGCCAGCAGGTCTGGTATCACGGGGCCATCCCACGCTCGGAGGTGCAGGAGCTGCTGACCTGCAGTGGGGACTTCCTGGTGCGGGAGAGCCAGGGCAAGCAGGAGTATGTGCTCAGCGTGCTGTGGGACGGGCAGCCCCGGCATTTCATCATCCAGGCTGCCGATGTGAGTGATCATGGGCAGGGGGGAAGGCCAGGGCAACCCCACATGAGCAGGCAGGGGTCCTTGCTGGGCACAACTCCTCAGCTGCCCTTCCTGCAGAACATGTTCCGACTGGAGGGGGACAGTTTCCCCACCATCCCGCTGCTCATCCAGCACCTCCTGCAGAGCCAGCAGCCCATCACCCGCAAGAGTGGCATCGTCCTGGCCAGGGCTGTACCCAAGGTGACACAGGCAGCGGGAAGGGGGACTGGCCCCTGAGCAGGGGCAGCCCTGCCCGACCCATTCGTCTTCCCAGGGCTTGGCTGGGAGCCCCAGGCATGCTTCTCCAGCTAGATGGGGGGACTAAGGCCTGGGGGACCCTGAGGTCTGGGGATCCCCTCTGGGGCTGTCTGAGAGGGGGTTGCAGGGAGATGTGGGTTGGGGGACAGCTCACCAGTGTTGCTTGCTGCAGGACAAATGGGTGCTCAACCACGAAGATGTGTTGCTGGGGGAGCGCATTGGCCGGGTGAGTCGAGGTGCTGTGGGGTGTAGGGGAGGGCCCAGCTGTCCCCACAGGGGTCTACAGAAGAACAGGGTTTTCCTTGGGCCACATGGTGAGCTGAGCCAGTGTAGCTGTGTCTCGGCAGGGTAACTTTGGGGAGGTGTTCAGTGGCCGCCTGCGTGCTGACAACACCGCTGTGGCTGTGAAATCCTGCCGGGAAAACCTCCCGCCTGAGCTCAAGGCCAAGTTCCTTCAGGAAGCCAGGTCTGTGCGGCCAGTGTGCTTGTCTCATCCTGTCTATCCATCCTTGGGGCTATTCAACCCCGCTGGGTCTGCAGTGGGGGATGTGCTGAGGGCTGTGTCCCTGAGCCAGCTCGGTGGAGCACCCTGGAGTTGGTACTGGGTGGCCTGTGCCTGAGGCAGCTGGGCTCCCACACAATTGTGGTGCTCATCCTTGTCCCCGCAGGATCCTCAAGCAGTACAGGCACCCGAACATCGTGCGGCTCATTGGTGTCTGCACACAGAAACAGCCCATTTACATTGTCATGGAGCTGGTGCAGGGTGAGTGGCTCTGACCCACAGCCCCCCAGCACAAATGGGTGTGCCCAGGCACCCACCAGCTCCACAATCCGGGTGCAGGGGGGGACTTCCTGAGCTTCCTGCGCAGCGAGGGGCCCCACCTCCGGGTGAAGGAGCTGGTCAGGATGACAGAGAATGCTGCTGCTGGCATGGAGTACCTGGAGAGCAAGCACTGCATCCACAGGTGGGCCCTGGCAAGGCAGGGAGAGCCCTGGAACCCTCACTGTCCTGGAGCCCCAGGAACAGCCGGGTGCACGGCTGATGGCTCGGGGCCGCCACAGGGACCTGGCTGCTCGCAACTGCCTGGTGACGGAGAGGAACACCCTGAAGATCAGTGATTTTGGGATGTCACGGGAGGAGGAGGATGGCATCTATGCCTCCACAGGGGGGATGAAGCAGATCCCTGTCAAGTGGACGGCCCCTGAAGCACTCAATTATGGTATGGGATGGTGCTGGGCACAGCCTGACACCCCACAGCTCAGCTGGGAGCCAGGAGTCCAGCACTGTCCCACTCCCACGTGCCTGATCCTGGGGAGGGAGGCAGAGATCCAAAGTACCCCAGCCCTCAGGAGCGAAGGCACAACCAGTCAGTGGTGACAGCTGCCACCATTCATCCTGCTCCATGTCCCCAGGCCGATACAGCTCGGAGAGCGATGTCTGGAGCTTTGGGATCCTGCTGTGGGAAGCCTTCAGCCTGGGTGCCATCCCCTATGCCAACCTCAGCAACCAGCAGACACGGGAGGCAGTGGAGCAGGGTAGGGGACACAGCCAAGGCTGGCTCCCAAGGGCCACTGTGAGCCGTGGGTCCAGCACAGCAGATCCACTGTAGAGCTGTGCCCATGGGAGGGCTAGATGGGGCTGTGGGGGGTGAGGGACTGGTGGTCCAGACTGCCATGTTCCCATCCCTGTTACCTCAGGTGTGCGGCTGGACCGCCCCGAGCAGTGCCCTGAGGAGGTGTACCAGCTGATGCAGCGCTGCTGGGAGTATGACCCCCACAAGCGGCCCAGCTTCAGCACCATCCACCAGGACCTCATTGCCATCCGCAAGAGGCACCGTTGATGGGGGCACCAAGGGCCCTGGATCAATCCCGCAGCAGTGTCCCTCCCTTGGGCAGTGACGGAGCCCCTGGATCCATCCCATGGCAGTGCCTGGGGGCACAGCAGAACCCTGCCTGGGCAGCACGTGCTGCAGTGCAGCTGTGGGTGCCTGTGCCCCTTTCCTTTTCCAGAGGCTCCCGCATGCCCTGGGTGGAGGTCACAGCACACGCAGCTCCTGCCCGGCTTCATCCTGCTCAATAAACACAGGAGCTCTGCAGCTGCGTGTCTGGAGTCTGTGAGGGGATATGGGTCTGTACTGCACTGGGATAGGGCACTGAGAGACGAGACACTGGGATGGAGCACCGTAATGATGCACCAGGACGGGATACCAGGACAGGGCACAGGGGGACAGAGCGCACCGAGATAGAGCACCAGAATGAAGTACCAGGGTGGGGCACCAGGACAGGGTGCACTTGGACAGGGCACTGGGATGGGGAGTACTGGGACGGGTCACTGGGACAGGGCACAATGGGGTGGTGGAATGGGACAGGGCACTGGGACAGGGTACAGGGATGAGGCAGCGGCATCCCAGCTCGGCCCCGCGGCTGGGAGGGCGGCCAGCTCGTGGGTGGGTCCCGGCCGGGCCGATCCCGGCGCTCCGCGGGGCGCCCGGCCCGGCCCGCGCTCCGGTACCGCCTCCCCCGGGGCCGCGCTCGGGGGGCGGAGCGGCGGGCGGGGCCTGGCCTGGCCTGGCCCATCCCGGCGGGCCCGGGCGGGCGATGTGAGGAGCGGGGTCGGGCCGCGGAGCCGCCCGGGGTAAGAGCGGAGCGCCCGCGGTGTCCCCGCCGGCACCGGCCTGGCCTTCCCCGGTCCCTCCCCGGCCCGGCCCGGCCCCGCGGGGCTGCAGCGCGGCGGCCCCGGGCGCTGCCCGGCTCGGCGGGGCCACGCGGCCTGTCCCGGCCCTGGCCCCTTCCCCAGCCCCATCCGCAGCTATAAATACTCAGCACCGGATTAAGCCAAGTAGGACGCGGGGAGGGCGCTCGGAGAAGGAGGCGGGAGGCCGCGGTGGGGGGTTGCGCTGTCCGACGTGTGCCCCCCTCCCCGTATCCCGGCGCAGGTGAGTCCCTCCATCCCTTCGTGATGAAGCTGAAGAAGCAGGTGACAGTGTGTGGAGCTGCCATCTTCTGCGTGGCCGTCTTCTCCCTCTACTTGATGCTGGACCGGGTACAGCACGACCCTGCACGACACCAGAGTGGGGGCAACTTCCCCAGGGTGAGTTTGAGGGGGTTGGGGTGGGTGAGAGGGGCCATGGGATGACAAACAGGGACATTCAGCCAGGGAAATTCATGGGGAGCCAGCCCTGGCCTCCCACCATTCGGCTGCCAGGGCCAAGGCTGGCTCCCCATAGCTCTGGATGACCTCCTGGCTCTCACCGTGGCCTCTGTCCCCCCAGAGCCAGATCTCAGTGCTACAGAACCGCATCGAGCAGCTGGAGCAGCTGCTGGAGGAGAACCATGAGATCATCAGCCACATCAAGGACTCGGTGCTGGAGCTGACGGCCCACGCAGAGGGGCAGCCGGCATTGCCCCATCACCCCCCAAATGGCTCCTGGGTGCTGCCCCCTGAGAGTCGCCCAAGTTTCCTCTCCGTGTCCCCACAGGACTGCCAGTTCGCCCTGGGGGGCAAGGGACAGAGCCCAGACCTGCAGGTGAGGGGCTGGTGGCTCTGCTAGCACAAGGGGTCCATACCTGGGCGTCTGTGGGGTCCTGGCTCTACTCTTTTGGGGATCTTTCAGCCCTGCCTCCCACCCACAGATGCTGGCCGTGTACTCCCTGCTGCCCTTTGACAACCAGGATGGCGGTGTCTGGAAGCAGGGCTTCGACATCACCTATGAGCCCAACGAGTGGGACGTGGAACCTCTGCAGGTGTTTGTGGTGCCGCACTCCCACAATGACCCAGGTGAGCAGCAGAGGAGGGGAAGGGCTGGCCCAGCCCCTGCTGCCGCATAGTGCTGGCAGGGAAGGGCTGGGCCCCCACAGTGACCCCCAGCTGTGCTGCTAGGCTGGATCAAGACCTTCGACAAGTACTACTACGACCAAACGCAGCACATCCTCAACAGCATGGTGCTGAAGATGCAGGAGGACCCACGCCGGCGTTTCATCTGGTCCGAGATCTCCTTCTTTTCCAAGTGGTGGGACAACATCAGTGCCCAGAAGCGGGCTGCAGTGCGCAGGTAGGGCAGTAAAGAGCCCTGGGGACAGGAAGGCTGCCCTGACTGCAGTGCAGCAACCGTGGGCCCTGCACTGCTCACCATGGGGTGCCCTGGCACTGCCAGCAGCCTCCCAGTGCCACCAGATGTCAGAGCCACTGCAGTGAGGGGTGAGAGCTGGGTGCTGCCAGCACCGGGGTCTCTGCAGTGAGGACTGAGGGCTGGGAGAGGCAGGTCTCACCCTGTGCCTCTGCCTGTGCTCATTGGGCTGAGAAACTTGAGTGCAAGGCCCAGGGCACCCTTGGAGTTGTGGGAGACCTGGAGGGCAGGACTGTATAGTGGGACAGGGCCCCCTTGTCAGCCTCCTGCCCTGAGAGAGCTAGGGATGGAGGACATAGCAGAGGGTGTTGTCCTATGTGGGAATGCGCTCTGGCAGGGGCCTTAGCTGGCACTGAGCTGTGGAGGAATGTGTCTCTGTGTGAAGTCAGCATGGGTAGTGAGGAATGGCAGCAGTGGCTGTGGGGGCTGTGGGTGGGCCCCAGGTGGCTAAAGGCAGGGGATCTCTGCCATGGACATGTGGCTCATGCGGGACTCTGGTCACATCTCGGGTGTCCCCCTCACAGGCTGGTGGGCAATGGGCAGCTGGAGATGGTGACAGGTGGCTGGGTGATGCCCGACGAGGCCAATTCCCACTACTTCGCCATGATTGACCAGCTGATCGAGGGGCACCAGTGGCTAGAGAAGAACATTGGTGAGAGCAGAGTGGGTGCTGAGCAGGAGGAGCACAATGCTGACTGGCACCCTGGCCCTGGCAGGACCCTCCTCACAGGAGGTGATGCTGGCTCAGCACGGGCTGACAGGTCTCTGTGCCTCCAGGTGTGACACCGCGGTCGGGCTGGGCCGTGGACCCCTTTGGGTACAGCTCCACCATGCCCTACCTGCTGAAGCGCTCCAACCTGACGGCCATGCTCATCCAGCGTGTGCACTATGCCATCAAGAAGCACTTCGCTGCCACCCAGAACCTGGAGTTTATGTGGAGACAGACGTGGGGTGAGAGGCTGCCAGGAGGGGACGGCAGAAGGGGCCCTGTAGGGCAAGTGGCAGCAGGGAATGGCTACCAGCCACTTTACTGTGCAGATGAGCGGAGCGCCAGGAGGCGATGGCTCTGCCCCATGGGACAGCCCCAGGGTGACTCCCCATCTGCCTCTGTGCCCAGCATGCTGAGGGAGGCTGCTGTGTCCTCTGGGCTCCAACTCTGCTCTGTCCGACAGCTGTCCTTGGAACCCCCTGCTCGGGGACAGGCAAGGGAGAGCCATTGCTGGTGCTCACCTGTCCTTGGTCCTACAGATCCAGACACCAGCACTGACATCTTCTGCCACATGATGCCCTTCTACAGCTACGATGTGCCCCACACCTGTGGGCCAGACCCCAAGATCTGCTGCCAGTTTGACTTCAAGCGCCTGCCTGGAGGCCGAATCAACTGCCCCTGGAAGGTTCCTCCCCGTGCCATCACCGATGCCAATGTGGCGGAGCGGTGAGTGTGGCAGGGGCACATGGCTCCCAGCCCGGTGGCCTATCCAGGGCCAGTCTCATGCCTCGGTCCCCATGCAGAGCCCAGCTGCTGCTGGACCAGTACCGCAAGAAGTCCAAGCTGTACCGCAGCAAGGTGCTCCTGGTGCCCCTGGGAGATGACTTCCGATACGACAAGCCGCAGGAGTGGGACGCCCAGTTCCTCAACTACCAGCGCATCTTCGACTTCCTCAATTCCCGGCCCGACCTCCACGTCCAGGTACGTGCGAGGATCTTCAGTGGGGCTGGGGGCACCAGGAGGCCACCAGAGAGTGTAGCCAGAGGGTGGGCAGTGCTGGGAGAGCTGATGGGAGCCCTGGCTCAGGGCCACATGTGCTCTCCTGCAGGCGCAGTTTGGGACGCTCTCTGACTACTTTGATGCCCTGTATAAGAAGATGGGCATTGTGCCGGGGATGAGGCCGCCTGGGTTCCCAGTGCTGACTGGGGATTTCTTCTCCTATGCTGACCGGGAGGACCACTACTGGACGGGATACTATACCTCCCGGCCGTTCTACAAGAGCCTGGACCGGGTACTAGAGGCCCACCTCCGGTGAGGGGCAGCAGACTGGGCTGTGGAGCATGGGGGGTGTGCAGGGCGTGGGTGAGGGATGATTAGGCAGCATCTGGGAGCTCCAGCAGCCCCCAGGTCTGCACCAGCCACCAATGCACTGGGGTGGCCCAGGCAGTGCCAAACCCTTGCCCAGTCCCAGGGGAGTGTGTGCCCCCCGCCGGCACGTCCAGGCCAGCCCCCGCAGCACTGGGGCACAGGGACAGAGATCCTCTGTGACCCTGTCCCTGTGCAGGGGGGCAGAGATCCTGTACAGCCTGGCACTCGCCCACGCCCGCCATGCCAGTGCCGACGGCAGGTACCCGCTCTCCGACTACGCCCTGCTGAGCAACGCCCGACGCAACCTGGGCCTCTTCCAGCACCACGACGCCATCACTGGCACCGCCAAGGAGGCTGTAGCTGTGGACTACGGAGTCCGGTGTGTGTGGGGGCTGGAGCACCCTCAGAGCCTGTCAGGGAGGGGCTGGTGGGCTCAGGGCTGTGAGTGCGGCTGGGTGTAGGGGTCTTTTGGGGCTCCTCTGCTGGGGAGAGGTGGGGGGTGTTGGGTGGCTGAATGGCCCTGAGTGGCTCACTCTGCCTGTGCCCCAGGCTGCTCCACTCCCTTACCAACCTGAAGCGCGTCATCATCAACGCTGCGCACTACCTTGTGCTGGGGGATAAGGACACATATCACCATGACCCCGCTGCGCCCTTCCTCAGCATGGTGAGCAGTGCCTGCCCCTGGCTCCCTGGACCTCGTTATGCTGTCCCCATGCCCTCAGGAGCACAATTCTGTGCAGGCGTGGCTGGGGAAAGGGCCCCAGCCTGTGCCTGTGTTCTGGGCCCAGCTGGCAGGGTGTGGGCATACCCCAGCTCTCACTGCTCCTCTCCCCAGGATGACACGCGCCCCAGCCAGGACTCCCTCCCGGAGAAGACAGTGGTCAAACTGGACACCTCACCCCGGTAGGGCCTCATGCCTTGCTTTAGGGACTTGTGGGGCTGTGGAGAGGCAGTGATGGGGTATCTGGGATGCTGTGAAGCTATAGGTGGATGCAGTGAACCTGTGGGTAGTGTGGGGCATTGGGCATCTGGGATGCAGTGGGGCTGGGATGCCATCCCTGGGTGACCCCCTGCAGGTTCCTGGTGGTGTTCAACCCTCTGGAGCAGGAACGCCTGAGTGTGGTGACGATGCTGGTGGACTCCCCGCATGTGCATGTGCTCTCCGAGGAGGGCCAGCCCCTGCCCTTCCAGCTCAGCGCAACCTGGAGCTCCGCCACCGAAGTGGTTCCTGATGTCTACCAGGTACAGGATGCCCCGGTGACACTGCCTGCCCCATCCTCAGCCTGCACATACCATGTATGCCAGCCTCCCGTCCCTGCATACTGCCAGGATACTCTGTCAGCCCTGCTCTGTCCCTGCCCCACAACACAAGCTCCCACAGCTGTCAAACCACCAGGCCCCCATGCACGTCTCCCCTCAGTAGAGGGGGGGGCCTTTGCCCGACTGACTCCCAGTCCGTCCCCAGGCACAGGGGGCTGGCTCAGGTCCCCATACTGCCTGCAGGTGTCTGTGCTGGCCCGCCTGCCCGCGCTGGGGCTGCGTGTGCTGCAGCTGCACAGGTCCTTGGACGGCCATGCCACGCTGAGGTCCTCCACGCGCCTGTACCTGCACGGTCGGGACCTGCCTGTGCGCAAGCCTGAGGCCGTGCCCCTGCAAGTCTTCCCGGCTGCTGCCGATGACTTCTGCCTGGAGAACCAGCACCTGCAGGCCTGCTTCTCAGGGCACTCGGGCCTGCTGCAGGTGAATGTGGGGCTCTGGAGTGGAGGAGGGGAGGGGGTCACCATGCTGCCTTCTGCATTCATGGCTGTGCTGGCCCGCACCCGCAGAGCATACACAGAGCTGGGGAGGAGCAGGGGCACAGAGTGAGCAGCGAGTTCCTCGTCTATGGCACCAGGACCTCCAAGGACAAAAGTGGGGCCTATCTCTTCCTGCCTGATGGAGAAGCCAAGGTATAGGGTTTGTCCTGTTAGCCAGCTGGCAGCTGTGCCTGTGGGACTGTCTTCAGGCAGCAGCCTCAGCACAGCGCTCCTTCCTCCCAGCCCTATGCCCCCAAGAACCCCCCAGTGGTGCGGGTGACGGAGGGACCCCTCTTCTCAGAGGTTGCCAGCTACTACGAGCACGTTCAGACCATGGTGCGGCTGTACAATGTGCCAGGTGAGATCCTGAGGTGGTGCCGGGGTGTCGCTGGCCCAGTGGTGCTGGGCGATGCTGCCTGTGGGGCCCAGCCCCTCACTGCCTACCTGCAGGGGTGGAGGGCCTGTCCCTGGATGTGTCCTGCCTGGTGGACATCCGTGACCACATCAACAAGGAGCTGGCCCTGCGCTTCAGCACCGACATTGAGAGCGACAACACCTTCTTCACGGACCTCAATGGTTTCCAGGTATGTGGCAGCCTAGGGAGGGACGGCACCTGCCCACAGCAGGACAGTTCCCCGACACCCAGCGCTGGGCACTGTGGGAGCCACTTTTGGCCACTGACCTCTGTCCCTTGACAGATCCAGCCCCGCAGGTACCAGCGGAAGCTGCCGCTGCAGGCCAACTTCTACCCCATGCCTGCCATGGCCTACATTCAGGACATGCAGAGCCGCTTGACACTGCTCACAGCCCAGGCCCTGGGAGTCTCCAGCCTCCGCAGCGGTGAGATGGAGGCCTGTGTCTTGGAGGCCTATGCCTTGGAGACCTGCTGTAGAGCTGGGGCTCCCCTCCCCAGGGGATGTAGGGGAGGAGGGTGCTGCAGGCTGGGCACAGGGTGCCCTGGTCCTGCTGTCTCTGGAGCTCCGTGCCATGGGGGGTGGCTGGCTCCTGGTAAAGCCTGGGGCATGGGGACCCACTCTTCACAGGCCAGCTGGAGGTGATCCTGGACCGGCGCCTCATGCAGGATGACAACCGGGGCTTGGGCCAGGGGCTGAAGGACAACAAGCGAACCTGCAACCGATTCCGGCTCCTCCTGGAGCGCCGCACCACTGCCAACAAGGTGCCTGGGCTGTGAGGCCACAGGATGGGAATGCCCAGCCTTGCCTTGGGATGGAGCAGGGTGGAGGCACCTGCAGAAAGCCACACGTGTGATGGGATGCAGCATCTGCTCCCCTCCTGTCCCACTGTGCTGGCTCTAGGCAGGGATGGGCCTGGAGCAGGGGGCACGGGGAGGGTGGGACCTGTGCAGTGGGATCTGTCCCTGTGGAGCCACGTTGCCCTTGTAATCACAGTGTTCTTGTCCCATCCCCTCGCTGCCCTCTATGCTTGCGCCATGTCACCCATTCAGAGCTCCGGCTTCTTTTCCAAACTGGTCTCCATGTTTAAAGCCTTGGGCTTCCCTGGCACCAGGACTGGCAGCCCTGAGGTAATGGCCGGCCTGGCCCTGCTGTCTCTCCCTGTCTCGTGCACTAGCTGCTAGCCACTAGCCTAGCCAGGCCCATAGCAGGTCCATAGTCTGAGCATCAGCTAGATGGGGTCCTGTTTGGGTGCTGGGGAAGGGAGTCCTGCCTGGGTGGGGGCAGCTCTGGGTGCCCTGTGCCTGCAGGTGCCTGGTCTCGGGGCACTGCTGGAGCAGTGGTTCGTTCTGTGGGCCCTGCCCAGGCTCTGCCTGGCCCCACAGCTCCCCAGGCCTATGCTGACCCGTGTGCTCCTCGGCAGGTGCAGGACGAACGCCCCATCAGCTTCCCCTCCCTGCTGAGCCACATCACCTCCATGCACCTGAATGCCGAGGCCCTGGTCATGCCGGTGGCGCTGGAGAAGCCAGCCGTGCCAGCCCTGCGCTCCTTCGTGCCCCTTGCCACCACCCTCCCCTGCGACTTCCACATCCTTAACTTGCGGACGTTGCAGGCAGAAGTGAGCTACAGCCTGGGTGTGACAGGACTCTGGGGGGCTCTTGCCCTGCTGTCCGCACTGTTGTGCCTCACGCCCTGGCTTCCCCCAGGACGACTCACTACCCTCGACCGAGGCAGCGCTGATTCTGCACCGCAAAGGCTTTGACTGCAGCCTGGAGGCCAAGAACCTGGGCTTCAACTGCACTACCAGCCAGGGCAAGGTAGGGCTAGGCTGCCCCACACCCACACTGAGTCAGAGCCAGGCTGGACCTCGGCACGGCTGGCATGCCACATAACAGGCTGCCCTGGGCACAGTGCTGCCCCAGGCACCAGAGGCAGCACCCAGGCCTCCTCTCTTCTCCCTCCTCTCTCCCCAGCTGGTCCTGGGAGGCCTGTTCCAGGGGCTGGAGCTGGGCTCCCTGCAGCCCACCTCACTGACGCTGATGTATCCACTGGGCACGGCTTCCAACAGCACCAACATCTACCTGGACCCCATGGAAATTGCCACATTCCGCATCCGCCTGGGGTAGTGTGTGGAGTGGGAGAGGAGCAGAGTGGCTGGGCAGCGTGGGAGCAGCACCAGCACTGCAGGAGAGCAGGGCCAGCAGCACTGTGGTGGGCGCGGGCAGGAGGCGCTGGACTTGCAGAGGCTGCTGCTGCCTTCTAATTTATTAGTCCCACATTCTCAGATAGATTTTGGAATGAACTGCTGTGGCCGGGGCTGGGCGGAGGCTGCGGAATGTGGTGCCAGGTGGGCTGAGCACAGCTGGCAGGGGCAACAGGCCAGGCTCTGCTGCTGCTGGTGCGATGGGCACTGCTGCCCTGCCACGTTCACAGGCTGCCCGGGAGTGTGGCCACCCCAGTGGCTGGGGCAGGGGCCTGTTCTGGGCTCCCCTGGCCTAGTGGGGCAGCATGGGGCTGATTGGTGGTGTTGGGCAGTTGCCTGGAGAGGTGCTGTGGACTAGAGACTGAGCTCACCTGGAGCTCGTAGGAAACACGAGGCTGTTTCCAAGGGCCCAGTCTGTGTGTGGTTTGTGCCTCCCGTGCAGGTGAGTGGGAACAGTGCGCCATGGGGAGACAGGGCAGCACCCAAGGTGGGGAGTCTGGCTCGGGGCCAGGGTCAGTCTGGGTGGGCTGGGTGGGCTGCCAGAGCTGTGCTGTCCTCTGCTCTTTGAGGTCCCTGCCCTGCCAGTGCTCCCAGATCTTGAGCTGGGTGTGAAAGGCGGGTGGCATGGCCAGGCCCAGCTATGCTTGGCAGCAGGAACCAGGGGGACAGGAGTCAGGCAGCTCCTTGTGCTGGCAGCACTGACGGGGGGGAAGCATGGCAATGGCCTCTCCCAAATCCAGAGCCTTTAGCCCCGTTTCAGTGTGAACCTGGCAGTCCAGTCTCTGCTGAGGCTGCAGCAGCTGAGGTGCAGGTGCTGATGCCACCTCACCAGAGCATCCTCCTGGTTGCTGTGGGAACCGCAGGGGCTGCGCGCTCCCTGGCCCCTGGGGCTAATTACCGCCAGCGGGGAGGGCTGCAGGGGGAGGCGGGGGAGCTCCCCCAGCTCTGGCTTCATTGGACTCGATGAACTTAGAGGTCTTTTCCAACCTAAATGATTCTGTGCTTCCATGATTCCTGCACAGCCTTCAGCACCTCTGCATGCTACAGGCTCGGCCATGGTCCTGCATCCCACAGCCCTGGAAGGGGCTGAGTTCATGGAGCCAGCATGGACCAGCCCCAGCAGCTCGGCCCTTTGCAGCACCTGGAGGATGCCTGGCATGGAGACCCTCTGCTGGAGCCTGGCTAATGTCATGGCTGGCAGGGGGCCAGGGGGCTGGCGCAGGGCCCAGGGGTGGGTGATGAGGGAGTGGGTGCCGAGGGACTGCAGCACAGGCGACCTGCCCCCACCTGGTGCCAGGCACTCACCCCATGCCCTGGCCTGGCCCACGGCCTTCGCCATAACTCCTGGATCCTGGGATGGGTCCCGGTGCCCAACCAGGGCCCTGGACCCTGTGGCTGCTGATCCGTGGCTGGGTGGGGAAGGAGCTCCTGGCCCCAGAAGCTCATTACTGATGCTCCCGCCTCCGCCCTGGTCCCTGTGGACTGAGCCTGAGTGAGTGCAGGAGGCTCTAATGGCTCTGAGCGGCTCTTGATGGGCTGCGATGGAGGCGGGAGCAGGAGTGGCTGTGGTTTCTGCCTCCACTGGAGCCAGAGCTGCCTCTGCTCAGTGTCGGCCAGGATGATGCTGGGTGGGCTCCTGCTCCAGCTGCTCCTCACCACGGCTCTGTTCCCCAGCATCCTTGGGACAGGTACAGCCCCATTCCTGCCCCTTCTTTTCCCTGAACCTGTCCTCCCCATCCCTGACGAAGCTTTGGGGGTTGCTCCCTGACAGCCCAGAACAGAGGCTGGGGGCATCTGTGCTAGGAGGCAGTGGTCCACAGTGGGAGGTGGTGGTTCATGCTGGGAATGGTGGCTGAGGTGTGGTGGTGCTGGGGTTGGTCCCACTGCAGCACATCTGTGGGGTGTAAGTGCTGTCCCTGTGGGGTCATGGGGAACAGGAAAAGATTCAGCATGGAGAGATGGGGGCTGACCTGATGTCCCCAAGGGCTTTCCCTCCCCTCTGCCACCATCACCCTCCTCACCCATGTTTGCCCTTGTTGAGGCCATGGCAAGCACTGGTGGTCACGGCACACACAGGGCCGTGGCTGCAGCAGGCACTGCCGGGGGGCTGGAGCCCGCGCTGAGAGCTGAGCCAAGGGTCCCTGTGTCATTTTAGCCAGGTCCCCTGGGGCTAGTGAGCTCCAGTTCATCCCTGCTGGGATTGGGAAGGCTCTGCTCTGTGGCATCCCTGCAAGGGCCACCTTGCTGGAGCTGGCAGCCTGTCCTGCCGGCACCGTGTGGCTCTGTGGCTCACGCAGTGGGGACTCCCTCCTGGCCCTCTCCAAGCCCCTGCTACCCGCCGCAGTCTCAGTGCAGAACCTGCACCTCTGCGAGGGCTACG
The DNA here is from genome assembly GCF_003945595.2 of Pipra filicauda. Lineage (NCBI taxonomy): Eukaryota > Metazoa > Chordata > Aves > Passeriformes > Pipridae > Pipra > Pipra filicauda. The sequence goes on along the minus strand of NW_024104627.1, from coordinate 106,756 downwards.
TTGGCCGTGACGGCCGCTCCCACCCCGGCTTCTACTGCCCACGGCTGACTGACCCTCCCGGCCACCGCTACTGCTGCCAGCCCAGCCCGCGCGCCCTCAAGTCCTGCTGCTCCCAGCTGGCCCTGGAGGCCCTCACCGGGGTGAACCTCTCCAGCCTGGCCAGCCCTGAGCTACTCCGGTGAGCAGGACTGTGGCTGGGTGTGCTGCTTGGGGATCCCAGCACAGCCCCAGGGACTTCCCGTGGCTGTTGGCATTGGGCCTGTGATGTCCCTTGGAGCCCACACTGGGCCCTGGGTGGCCCTCCCTAGTGCCGCTGTGCTGGGGGAGGCCATGGCTGCCCCCTCCTGAAGTGCACCCCCCTCGCAGGAACCCACTGGCCTTGCCCTTCGTTGGGCTCTACGGGCTCCTTGTCCTCCTGCTCATGACCATCGACCTCTGCCACTTCTACTGGACCCGACGCTGCCACCTCGGCCGCCTCCTGCCCTGCGCCCGCTGCCCACCCTGCAGACCCCGGGGAGGGCACCTGCCCCGTGCCCAGCCTTCCCACGGTGCCCCCAGCCTGCCACGCCCCAGCCGGGGCTGTTGAGGGGGTCCCGCGGGTGGGGCAGGGGTGTAGGGGTGGTGGCACTCGCCCCCGGGGTGCAGCACGGGGGATGTCCGGGGGGACGCGCGGGGACAGCCACGAGGGCGCATGCGCTTGGTGCCGGGACCGCCGGGCCGCGGGGCAGCGCTGCAGGCTCGGCCCCGCCCCGTCACGTGACACGGGCGGTGGCGTCCGGGTTCCCCGGGCGATCGGCGGTGACGTCACGAGCGCGATGGAGGAGCCGGTGAGCGGGGACGGGCGGGACCGGGACGGGACCGGGGGGGCTCGGGGCTGAGACCGGCGTGCTGGGGCGGGCGGGTCCCTGTCCCGGGGGCTCCCTGTCCCGGGATCCGGGGCCCGTCTCCGGGCAGCCGCCGATGCGGGGCCCGGGGCCGCGTCCCAACCGGTTCCCGTCGGCAGGTGACGGCGGAGCAACTGCGGGCGCGGGGCAACGCGCTGTTCCAGGCGGGGGACCACGGCGCGGCCCTCGCTGCCTACACGGAGGCGCTGAGCCTGAGCGACGCCGCGCCGGAGCGCGCTGTGCTGCACCGCAACCGGGCCGCCTGCTACCTGAAACTGGTGAGCGCGGGGCGGGGCGGCCCCGCAGGACCTGCCCGGCCGGCTGGGGCTGTCTGCCTTGGCCAGGTGCTCCCTGCGCCGGAGGCAGTGTCGGTCCCCAAGTAGAATGCTCTTGGTCCCAGACAGGGCACTATCAGATGTTGTCTCTGCTCACCTTTTCCCCTGTCCCTGCCCGCTGTCCCCTGCTGCCTCACCTCCCAGGTGGGCTGTGGGGGCCAGGATGCTCCCGTCTGTGCCTGGGCTGTGCATGTGCCCTGTGGCTGTCCCCAGGCAGTCACAGCATCTCTGATCTCCCGCTGGGGAACTGTCTCTGAGGCAAGGGGGGAACACAAGGAGTTTCAGGGGCCTGAGTAGACCAGAAGCACCTGAAAAGCATCGGGCGCCCTAGGGCTCCACAGGGATCCCTTGAGGGTTGCATTCTGGGAAGGACAGGGTGTCCCGCTGGGCTGGCTCACAGTCTGCAGCCTGTCCCTGCTCCCCAAAATGGGGGGTGTTGGTCTATGTGGGGCCTGCCTGGGCAGCCCTCAGGTTTTGCCTCTCCCAAATCTCTGCAGGAGGATTACGCCAAGGCGGAGGCTGATGCAACTAAAGGTACTGTCAGTGGGGCTGAGGGGGGCTGGCCTCTGTGCTGCCCACCAGGGCAGGCCAGGGCAGGCTGGGGGCTCTGCGATAGACTCTTTTGTGCACAGCCATTGAGGCCGACGGCCGGGATGTGAAGGCGCTGTTCCGCCGTAGCCAGGCGCTGCAGCAGCTGGGCCGCCTGGACCAGGCCGTCGGTGACCTGCAGCGGTGCGTGAGCCTGGAGCCCAGGAACAAGGCCTTCCAGGAGGCCCTGCGTGCGCTGGGCAGCAGCATGCACGAGAAGGTCAGTGGTGGGGGCAGTGGGGGACTGCCAGATCCCCTGTGGCTGTGGACAGCTGGGGGAGGCAAGGAGGGCTGAGTTGCTCTTTCTGCTCTCTCTCAGATGAAGACCATGTCCTGTACGGACTCAAAGGTACAGCAGATGTTCCAGATCTTGCTGGATCCTAAAGAAGAGGACGCGGACAAGAAGCAGAAGGTCTGAGCTCAGGGAGCAGGGGGTAGCGCTGTGGCTGGGAGGTGAGAAGGGGAGGATCAGTGCTCCCAAGTCCACAGTGGATTAGCGGTGCTGCCTGGGCAGACCAGGCTCCCCCCTGCGGAATGTGCTCCCCGAGACGGTGGAGGGCGGGTGCCCGTGGCTGCCAGGGGTTCCTGTGTTCGGTGGACTGGTGATCTAGACAGGAGTCTCCTTTCCCAGGCTGTGCAGAACCTGATCGTGCTGGCACGAGAGGAGGCTGGAGCAGAGAAGATCTTCCAGAGTGATGGTGTGCGGCTGCTGACGCAGCTGCTGGACACGGCCAAGGCTGACCTGATGCTGGCAGCCCTGCGCACGCTGGTGGGGTTGTGCTCCGGCCACCGCTCCCGGGTAGGTACCGCTGCACCCAGGGGAGAACCACGCTGGGGAGGCTGCAAAGTGTCAGACAGGGGAGCTCTGAGCTGTCATGTGCCAGGCCTGAGTTTGTAAGAGGGAAGAATCCTGATAAGGGGCTGGTAAGTGCCAAGGCTTCCCCAGGGCCTTCAGCAGACAGGTGTGCTTGTACCTGCAGACCTCGGCCATCCTGGCGGAGCTGGGGGCCCCCCGTCTCTCGGCAGTGCTGGGTGTGGAGCATGAGCAGGTGTCCCTGGCTGCCTGCAACCTGCTGCATGTGATGTTCGATTCCCTGAAGGAGGGGCTGCAGAAGGACTTCCGTGGGAAGGAGGACGCAGTGGTGCTGGGTGAGTGTGGGCAACCTTTGCTGGCTGGTGGGAGGGGACAGTCCCAGGGAAGTGCAGAGCTGCTGTGGGCTCTTCTCCTGCTGTCCACCCTGTCACTGCTCCCTGTGGCAAAGCCAGGCTTTGGTCCAGGGTTAACAGGAGGCAGAAGTCCCTGGTCATGGCAGCGTCTCTGCCAGCTGTACAACAGTGGGGGTGAGGCTGTGCCCAAGGCACTGACTGCTGGGCACTATCTCCTCTGGAAGATTCCTCTAGGGACCTGAAACTGCTGATCAAGCACCTCCTGGAGCTGCTGGCACTGGAAGGGGCCTCAGCACACGGCCGTGACAACGCCCTAAACCTGCTTATCAAGGTGGTGCCCAGGAAGTCACCAAAGGAGACCAACAACAGCATGAGTCTCTGGGTGATTGACCAGGGTGAGTGGAATGGCCAGTAGCGTCCCACTGGGGCATTGTGCCCCTCTGCCATGGTTCTGCACATGCCAGTGTGCCCCTCACCAGGGTGTCTGACCCCTGCCAGGCCTGAAGAAGATCCTGGAGGTGGGCAGCACGGTGTGCGGCAGCCCGGGCAGCCTGCCTGTGACAGAGAACAGCCGGATGAGTGCCTCCGTCCTGCTGAGCAAACTGTATGAGGACCTGAAGTGCGATGCCGAGAGGGAAAACTTCCACCACCTGTGCGAGGACTACGTGAGGTGAGCCGGGGGTCCCAGGGGCTCGGGGGTTCGGTCACCTGCAACCTGGTAGCACCTGCCACTCTCAGTGCTAAAGTCAATTGCAGACCCACTGTGGGGGTATTCAGCAGGTGGAGCAGGAGGCAGCAGGTGGGATCAGCTCGACCTTTTTTGGTGGTCTTTGTGCACAGGGGCTGGTTCGAGGGGCACGAACTGCTGGGGAAGCTGCGGGCCATCCAGACGGTGTCATGCCTGCTGCAGGGCCCCTTGGATGCAGGCAACAGGGTGCTGGAGCTGGAGGGCATCATGGACAGCGTGCTGTCCCTGTGTGCCTCTGTCTGTGAGGCCCACCAGCTGGTAGCGGTGGAGGCGCTGATCCATGCGGCTGACAAGGCCAAGCGTGCCTCCTTCATCACAGCCAACGGCGTCAGCCTGCTCAAGGAGATCTACAAGCACAGCGAGAGGGACAGCATCCGCATCCGTGCGCTCGTGGTGAGTGCGGCGGGATGGAGGAGCGGCGGGGATGAGCCCCGGGGCGGGCTGTGGGTGCAGGACCACCACTCACAGCACTGCCCTTCCCTGCTGGGGGTCTGGGAGACACACTGGGGTGCTCGTGCCCATTCCTGCTCCCACATTCTGGTCCTGGCTGCAGGGGCTCTGCAAGCTGGGATCTGCTGGCGGCACTGACTTCAGCATGAAGCAATTTGCCGAGGGCTCCACCATGAAGCTGGCCAAGCAGTGCCGCAAGTGAGTGGGGCCGGGTGCGGAGGGAGTGGGCAGGGTGCCTCACAGATGGGCTCCTGCAGCTGGGCTCAAGGACTGTTCTCCCAGGTGGCTCTGCAATGAGGCCATCGACGCAGGCACACGGCGCTGGGCTGTGGAAGGCCTGGCCTACCTCACCTTTGATGCAGATGTCAAGGAGGAGTTTGTGGAGGACAAGGCAGCAATGCAGGCCATGTTCCACTTGGCCAAGGTATGTGCCAAGCACTGCAGGGTGGGCACCCTGACACCAGGGAAACATGCCAGAAGGGGTGTGGGGCTCACGCTGTGGGGTGGGGTATGTGGAAGATGTTGGGTGGGCTCCAGCCCTGGCTGCTTCTCCCTGCCACGAGTGTGATGTGTGACCGTTATCACTGCAGTCGGAGGACAGGAGTGTGCTCTATGCTGTCGCCTCCACGCTGGTGAATTGCACTAACAGCTACGACCATGAGGAGCCGGACCCGCAGATGCTGGAGCTGGCCAAGTATGCCAAGCAGCACATTCCAGAGCAGCACCCCAAGGTGAGTGGGGTATGGCTGTGCTCAGGAGGAGAGTGGAGGGGTGGGACAGGGTGTCCTTGGGGCCCACAGGGGTGAGGTCAGGCACCTCACCAGCCAGCTGGTGCCCCTGAGCCAACTGTGACCCCGCCTGTGGGACAGGACAAGCCAGAGTTCGTGAAGCGGCGGGTGCGGAAGCTGCTGATGGCCGGCGTGGTGTCAGCTCTGGCCTGCATGGTAAAAAGTGAGAACCCGGCGCTTACCAACTCCTGTCGGGAGCTGATCTCCAGGTATGGGTGTGCCAAGGGACAGGAGGGAGCTGGGTTTCCAGGCTGCTGGCATCCTGCTGGCCAACTTACGTGTCCATGGTGAATGACGGCTCCTGGACAGTAATGGGAATGTCCAGGAGTCCGGTGCAGCCTGGGCCCCCTGCAGCTGTCTGGGTGCTCCAGCTGCTCCCACTTTGTCCCTAGAGTGTTCCTGGCACTGGTGGAGGAGGCAGAGGACCGAGGTGGCGTGGTTGCGCAGGGAGGAGGCAAGGTGAGAGGATGGGACCCCACTGTGCTGTTACCCTGCACCGATCTGGGTGGCTGGGGCTCGGGGGGCTGGGGGTCTCTGCTTTGCAGGGGCCAGACTTGCTGCCTCGTACATGAGGCTGCTGTGGGCTGGCTGCAGGATGAGCTGCTGTTTCTGCTCACAGGCTCTGATCCCACTGTCCCTGGAGGGCACTGAGGTGGGGCAGACCAAGGCAGCACAGGCCCTGGCAAAGATCACCATCACTTCTAACCCAGAGATGGCATTCCCTGGGGAGCGGGTGAGTGCTGTGGCTGGGGAATGGGGGTCAGGTCTGCCAACCAGGGGCTCATGTAAGAACAGCAGTGGGCACTGACTCAGTCCCATGTGTGCTGTCTCTACAGATCTACGAGGTGGTGCGACCCCTGGTCAGCCTCCTGCACCTGCAGCGCACGGGCCTGGAGAACTTTGAGGGGCTGATGGCCTTGACCAACCTGGCCGGCATCAGCGAGAGGCTGCGGTAAGAAGGGAGGAGAGGGGAGCTGTCTGTTCCCTCAGGCCCAGTGGGCTTCCCTGGGCAGGGAGCACTCACACTCCCCACCCTGCAGGCAGAAGATCCTGAAGGAGCGGGCCGTGCCCATGATCGAGGGCTACATGTTTGAGGAGCACGAGCTGATCCGGCTGGCTGCGACTGAGTGTATGTGCAACATGGCCATGAGCAAGGAGGTGAGGGCTGGGCTGGGCTGGGGTCTGCGCTGGGCTGCTCAACCCCCACACCCCCACCCATCCCCTCCTCATCCTCCTCCTGTGCAGGTGCAGGAGCTGTTCCTGGCAGAGGGCAGCGACCGGCTAAAGCTGATGGTCCTGTACAGTGGGGAGGAAGATGAGAAGCTGCGTCGGGCAGCCTCGGGGACCCTGGCAATGCTCACTGCCCTGCACCCTCCCATCTGCAAGCGCATCCCCCAGGTGGTGAGTGCCCAGCAGTGGGGCGGGACAGCACCCTGTGTCCCTTATTCCCTCCCCATGGTGGCCTGGAGCTCTGTCCCAGTGCTGGCCCCAGAAGAGGGGGCAACCTGTCCTGACCCCTCAGCCTGACTAATCTGGGACTGTCAGGGAGGAGAAGCTGGCTCCCTTCTCTCGAGGGGCCATGCTGATGTTGGCCCCACTCCCCTGCAGACGGTGCACTGGCTGGAGATCCTGCAGGCCCTGCTGCTGAGCCCCAGCACCGAGCTGCAGCACCGCGGTGCCGTAGTGGTGATGAACATGATGGCGGCAGCACGGGAAGTGGCTGAACAGCTCATCGCCAGCGAGATGCTGGAGATCCTCTCGGTGCTGGCCAAGGACAAGGACAAGCCGCGAGTGGCCCAGGCGGCCCAGGAGAGCCTGGCCCAGGCTGTGGCCTATGGCCTGATCAAGCCCAACCCTGCCCAGGCCTGAGGGCCCGTGGGGCTCACGCACACGCTGCACACACTGCCGGGGCTGTGCTCACACGCTGCCGGGGCTCCGGCACACGCTGCCGGGGCCAGTGCTCACACGCTGCTCTCAGGGTGGCCCCGGCAGGGTCCGGCCGCCCGCGGGGCTGGCTCAGCACTGCCCGGAGCTGGGGCCACGCTGTGCCCGGCGGCGCCATCCCGGCGTCCCGGGGCGAGGAGGAGGAGGGGACTCGCCGCTGCCTTTGCCACCGTCTGCCTTAGTCGGGAGGGCCGGCCCGGGGCCGGGACCGGCGCGGTGGGGCTGGGACCGGCGCGGTGGGGCTGGGCCCGCCCGATGACACTAAAGCTGCTCCTGGACCACAGCTTCTGTCCATCTGTCCGTCAGTACCTCCGCCGTCACCTCCGGTCCCGCCCCTCCCTCCCGCTGCCGCCCCGCCATGGCGGCGCCCGCCCGCGCCTGGCTCGTGTTCGGGTTCAGCCCCGAGGAGGCGGCCGGGGAGCCGGGCCCGGGCCTGGCGCCGCGGCGGCTGGAGGCGGGTCCCGAGGGGATCCTCCGCGTGTGGCCCGCGTGGAGCTACGTGGTCGTGGAGACCGGTGAGCGCCCCCGGCCCGCCCGGTGCCCCGGTCCCTCCCGCCGTTCCGGTGTGGCCCTTTGCCGGCTAGTGCACGGTTCCCGTCCCCGTCCCCCTTCCGCCCCGCGCCGCCGGCCGGTCCCTTCGCTCCGTCCTGTCCGCCCCGCCTCCTGATTCGGGATGAGACCCCTCCGCCCTCCCACCGCGCCGGTTCCCCCGGGATGTCCCCGTTTCCCCTCGGTGCCGGTCCCCCCGGGTGTGTCTGTGTTCCCATGCGTTGCCGGTCCGGGTTGTCCCCGTCCCGCCCCCGGGATGCTCCCCGCTGGTTCCCCCGTGACGTTCCCGTCCCGGCCTCCCAGACCCCCGGGCTGTCCCCGTCCCGCCCCGCGCACTGTCCCCAGCGCCGGTCCCTGAAGTGCCGCCGCGGTAGGCGCGGGGCTGGAGGTGCGGAGCGCGGGGCTGCGGCGGCGGCTGCCGGGCTGGGCCGAGGCGCTGCCGTCCGAGACGCACCTGGTGCTGCGGGGCCCGGCCGAGGCCCGCGCCTGGCGGCGGGAGGCGGCGGTGACGGGCGCGCTGCAGGACGAGCCCGCCTGGAGCCGGGCGCTGCCGCCGGAGCCCCGGCAGCCGCTGCCGCTGCTGCCCGGCGGCTTCGCCACGCCGCGGCCGCCCTTCTTCACCGCGCTGCCGGCCGGGCTGCGCGCCCGGCGGCTCGCCCTGGGCACGGAGCACGCCCTGGCGCTGGGAGCCGCCGGCGAGGTCTTCACCTGGGGCGGCGGCAGGTGAGCGGGGGCTGTGGGGGCACAGGGGTGCGTGAGAGGGGCAGCAGCGGTCTCGGGAGGGAAGCTGGTGCGTCACGGGTGGGGATTCAGGAACAACAGGATAAACACTGTGCTGAGGGGATGCAGAGAGAATGACGGGGATGCGGAATGAGTTTGGAGGATGCAGGAGGGGCTTTGTGGGGTGCAGGTGAGAGGATGTCCAGACGAGGGTCACCTCAGGGACTGAGCCCCTCCTTAGCCTGCAGGCTTTAGACACACCAGTTCACATCTCTGTAGTGTTAATTGGTGAGTCAACACAGTAACATAATCTAATTAAGTGATTAAATGATCAGCAGTGAATTCACTAATAACCACCCTGTTCATTGCATCCTGATCCCTCTGTTATTCCCTGTGTTGCACAGAATTACTGAGCTTCAGTTAATAACTTTTGAGCCATCTGGATCACATACAGGTGCTACTGTGTTATGGTCCTTCCCTCCGCCCTTGCATACTGCCTGGGGCTGGGATATCCCTCCTGATTTTTCCATGGGGGTGTGGGGGCTCCAGAAGAATATGGGAGTGTGGTTGTGACAATAGTATTGGGGCACCAGCCCCAGGTGCCCCATGCTCACCCCCATGCTGATGACACAGGCAACCCAGCTCGCAGCTTCTCCCAGGGACTACTGGCCTGGCCATGCTCCCATTTCCTCTGTGTCCCCTCTTGCTGACCCCATGAGCACTCGTGTCTCCTCTGCACGTGCTAGGGCCATGGCTCCTGTGGGGCCTCTGCTCTGGCTTGTGACTCCCTCTAGGTGGCCTCCAAGGACACCTGGGTGTCTCTGTGTGACCACTGAGGTCCCTGCTCTGTTCCTGCTCCTCTGTTAACTTGCCACACCAACACCAGCTCTATGTTTCCGAGCTGGAGGTTTGTTCCATCAGTCTGACAGTTCAGTGCCAGATCCCTCTGCTATAGCCTGTGGGAGAGCAGTGAACCCCTTGGGAAAAGCCTCCAGTCCCATGTCACCTGCCAGCCGCTGAACTTGGGTACATTTAACAGCCAGCGGCATCACTCAGTTTATTCCCACGGAGGTGTTTGTTCGTTTGGGGGTTGCTTGTGCGTGTGCTGCCCCAGTCAGGTTTTCCGAGGAGGCACCAGAGGGTCTGGCCCCAGGTCCTCGTGCCCTGGATCCCTGAGTTCTGCTGGTGCGTGATGAGGCTTGGCCGCAGGAACTGGCTGTTCCTGTCTGTAGGGTTGAAGGGATGCTGTGTTCCTCTTTCTTTGCCACTTATGGAAGCCAAACGCAGTACTGACCATCAGTCAGCGTCACAAGCTGCATACCTTGGCCCAGTGCCCTCCCCATTCCTCATTGCTCAGGAGCTTTTCACTCCCCAGTCCCTTCTCCTCAGTTGCTGGCTCTAGGCCAGCTGGTAGCAAACACAGCTCATGGCAAACACAAAACTCAGTTTACATCAGGAGTTCTTGCTTTGCAGACACTACGTTATTTTATCCTTCTTGCCTTCAGAGGAAAGGTTTCTATATGTGGGAATGTGTACTTTAGGATTAACCTTTTTGGAATTTGGTTATTCAACACGGCTGAGAATGCTCTCACCCATCCCTTGCCAGCTGTCCTGCAGTGTGACAGCTCTGCTGTGTAACAGACAGGTGCTGGCCCAGCTCACCCCTTTGTAGCCCCTCTCTTACTGCTGGCTGTGGTCGCCATCGCCCTCTCAGGCTGGAGCCCCTTTCCCATTGCAGCACACCTTTCCCTGTCTCTGAGCTCTCAGTGTCTCTTTGCCTTGGTCCTCTGCTGATTCCTCCTGTGGAAGGCGAAAATGCTTCCCAGTGCTGTGCATTAGCACAGCTGTTGGCTGTCTGGGCTGTCATACTGGTGCTCCCCAGACCACACAGGCCAAGCTGCTCCTCTCACTCCTACAGCCCCCACCAGCTCCTTCTGCTTCTGCCCCAGCTCTGACAACTAAAGCCCCTAGTGGTCTGTCCCACTGCTCCCCAGTGACCCCTGGCTGTAACTGGGATCTGGTGCTGGCATTGCCCTACCACTGACGCTCGGCTTTTCCCTATTCCTTCAGCATCTCAAGCTCTGCCAGCCTGGATGGTGCTGGGAACTGTGTCATCCCATGGCTGGCACTGCCTGTGCCCCCCATCCCACGGTTGGCAGCACACAGGGAAACACAGTTTGCCCACGTAGGGAGGATTCACACACCTTAGGGTGTGTCTCTGGATCCTGCCCTCATTTGTGCCCACCATGGGAAACGTTTGTGCTGGCAGCTGGTGCCTCCCCGGGATGAGCCCAGACTTGTCCCTGGTGGGATCCCTCCTGTGCTTCGAGGCTCGGGGCCAAACTGATTGGCACTGCTGGTTGCTGGCTCAGCGTGGCCCAATGAGCTCTGCAATCGATCCCCTGCTCACTGCACTGACTCATAAAAATATTGATCAATCTGAAGTTGTGTCATCGCTGCACAGCGCACACCGACTGTGCGATGACACCGACTCTTGTCTCACATGTTGTGCCATGCCTGCTGCAGCTCGCCAAGCTGCAGGGCATGGGGGCACCCTCCTTCCCTGCCCAACCTGAGCCCTGTGCCTCCGCTGCACCCCCCTGGCATTGGGGGTCATGGGAGGCTGGGTCTGTGTCACTGGCAGCAGGAAGGGCTTGGTGGGGAGTGTGGGCAGGAGGCACGAGGGCTGGAGGCAGTGGCATATGGGGGTATCTGTCTGTCTGTCCCTCTGTGTGTCCCTGCAGGCATGGGCAGCTCGGCCACGGGACGCTGGAGTCGGAGCCGCAGCCACGGCTGGTGGAGGCGCTGGCCGGGGTGCCCATGTGGGCAGTGGCAGCTGGCGGGTGGCATTCGGCCAGCATTAGTGGTGAGGGGCTGGGCCTGGCGTGGGAGGTCAGGGCGCTGGTGGCAGCATACGGCCCTGGTGGGACCTGGCCCAGGGGTGGGAATGGGGTGTTGGTGCCCCCACAGCACCCAGCGCTGCTGCTAAGGGCTGAACTCTGCCTGATGCATTTCCCCTCCACCCTGCAGAGGCAGGAGACCTGTACATGTGGGGCTGGAACGAGTCAGGGCAGCTGGCTCTGCCCTCCAAAGCACTGGTAGAGGAGCGGGCTCAGGATGATGTGTGCACAGGTGGGTGCTGCTGGCTGGGCTGCGGGCAGGGGGTGCAGGGTCTCTGCACGGCTGAATGCAGGGCCGGTGCAGTTCAAGCCTGCAGGAAATGCTGGTGGTGCCCAGTCGCTCCTGGGACCTGAGAGTCAGCTCTTCAACAGGAAATGCCAAGCTGGTGCCCCGCCAGGAGCAGTCGGCTGCCAAAGACACCCCATTCATCTCCATCCAGGCATTCCCAGCGCTGCTGGATCTGCCACAGGACCTGGAGGTCAGTGGGGTCAGCTGTGGGTCCCGACACACAGCTGTTGTCACACGTGAGTGCCTGGTGGGGCTGGGGGCAGCACCCCTCGGGGTGGGGGGGTGGGCTGTGGGGGCTGGGGCTCACTGGGACCTGGTGGGCAGCACCCCTGGGGGCGAGGGGGGGGCTGAGGGGGGCAGGGGCTCACCAGGCACTGGCTGATGGTGCTGTCCTGCTTGCAGGAGGTGGAGAGCTCTACACCTGGGGCTGGGGTAAGTGGCACCTCAGCTTTGGGACCTTACATCCCCCACAGGAGCAGCTTCTGGTTCCTGCTCCTTCACCCTTGGCTCTTTTATCACTGTGAGGGGCCCGTTTGTGCCGGGGGCTCTCACGTTCCCTCTCCCCCCCAAACGTCCAGGAGCCATCACCCTGTGAGGCCCCAGGGCCACATTGTGTCATGACTGTGTCTGCAGGTAAATATGGACAGCTGGGACATGGGGACATCGCCAGCTCTGACCAGGCACGTCGGGTCGAGCACCTGGTGGCCGAGGGGCTGCGGGCAGAGGAGGTGGTGTGCGGGCCCTGGACCACCTACGTCCGTGTGTTGGAGCCGTGAGGCCCTGGAGCCCCCCAGCCATGGCTGCTGCCAGGAGGAGGATGAGGGCGAGCTTTGCTCTACACGACCAGCCCCAAGACCAGTCAGGACATGGATTGAGGCTGCAGGCCCTAGGCGTGGCTCCTGCTTGGCTCAGACTCCCAGAGCCGCACCTGAGATTTTGGGGTGCTGAGTTTGCCCCCCCCAACCCCTCCTTCCCCCCATTTCTTCTCCTCCTCCTGCTCACCACAGGCACCACCCCAACAGACTCGGAGTTGTGGACTGTACAGGGACTTTATTCACAACATCCTGAAAAATTTTTTAAATAAAAGCAAATTTCTCAAGGGGGGAGCTGGAGGTGGGTTATCCTGGAGCGGGTGATGCTGTGGTGCCGCTGGAGCAGCAGCTCCTGCCGGGTGCAGGGGCCTCAGCACGAGGCGTTGGTGGTGGTGGAGTTGAGGATGCGGGAGGTGCTTTCAGAGCTGGAAGCCTTTGAAAGTTCGCGCTGTGGGAACAAGAAGGGGGAGAGGGGGATGAAGGGAGGGAGGGAGGGGCAGCAAGGTCAGGGCCACTGCTTTGAAGGTCAGTAGGGATGCAGGGAGAGGTCGGGATGGGCAGGGAGGGCAGCCCAACCTGCTAAGGGGAGACAGAATACTAATAACAGAACTATGTAACCTGTAACCAATGAACGTTAATGCCTTTGCTAAAATGTATAAATAGTAAAAAGTTTTGATAGTTGGGTGCTTGATTTGTGGGAATCCCCACCTTGCACCCTGCTCAGAATAAACAATATCTCCTTTCTAAACCTCTTTGTCCATGTTTAGAGACCTCCTAAAATCTGCAGCATCAGTAGGAGAAGGGGACAGGAACAGTTGTGTTCAGCTGCTGGAGGAAGAGAACTCCTGGCAGGAATCTGCTTCCATCACAAATCATCCCCAGCCCTACCCAAGGCTGGGTGCCAGCCTGGGAGCACAGCCTGGAGCAGGGAACCCCTTCAGCTCAGTGTCAGGGCACACAGGGTGCCCCAACACCAGGTCAGTTGCCACAGGGAAGAGATTGGGGCAGTCCACTGTCACACAAAGGTAAAGCTCAGGCTCAGCCCATCCTGACAAAAGGACAGAGGCTGCCCAGGGCCCCCCAGCCCTAGAGAGCAAAGCCCCATCCACTGGCAGCCCCCCGCAGGCTCTGCTCACCCCACCACCCCCAGAGACTAGTGGAGAAGGTGGGACTGAAGCAGGGTCCCCCTTACAGGCTCAACAAGCAGAGCTGGGCCTTGGGCTCTGTCCCCACACAGGGGTGTCGTTGAGCCCAGCCTGGCCCCTGTGCTGGTGTCTGTCCCCACTGGCTGCTCAGGGGCCGTGTGAGGCAGGAGCAGTGTGAGACCTCCACCACCAAACCACAGTTTGAAGTTCTCCATGTGGAGCCACAGGCATGGGCAGGAGCAGCCACCCTGCGTGGGGACACGGGGAGGACACAGCCCTGGGGGTGCTGGGGGAAGGGGAAGCGTCTGTCCTGTGCCGCCTGGGGAGGGGGTGGGGTTAGAAGAGGTGAATTACCACAAACTCAGAATAGGTGCTGGCAACAGAACTAACGCTGTGGTTACGCTGGGCAGGGGCTGTGGGGGTGCACCCACCGCTCAGGGTGGTTCCATCCAGCTGGGACATGTTCTCCTTGTTCCACTGCCTCAGCCTGGGTCGGGGGGGCTTCGCTGCCGTGCGGCTGGGGGTCCGGGCACGGCCAAACTGCAGGAGGAGGCAACAGTTACGGGATGCAGGAATCGAGCAGAGGCAGGAGAGCTGTGGCAGCTTCAGTGCCTGTCCCTCTATGAGGCCAGAGTGGTGTCAGGCTCTGGGTGCCCTCCGGAGTCTGGGGCTGGATTCTAGTCTCAGAAACATATAGCATAGAGTCACAGAATCCTGGAAATGGTTTGGGTGGGAAAGGACCTTAAAAAGCCCATCTTGTTCCATCCCAGTGGCAGGGGTGCCACCCACTAGACTAGAGTGCTCAGGCCCTGTCCAGCAGCACAACCATATTTTGAAGGTCCCCCCCCAAGCTGCAGGCTCAGCAGCAAGGAACAGGGGTACACTAGAAATCTGGGCTGGAGAAAGATTTCCTGTCACCCTCCTCCTCCCTCAGGTCCCAGAAACTCCCCAACAGGACGGCAGCAGCCTCACGGAGCAGGCTGCAGACAAATAGGAGCTTCAGCCCCCCAGGAACTTGGCAGGGGAAGCAGAGAAGCACAGGGTGACAGCAGGCAGAGCTGTGCCGCCCTGGTTTGCCCATCCTAGCCCTGGGCAGGGAGTCCCCCAGGGCCCCTCACCTTCTTCCCAGAGGGCGGCAGCCGAGACGTGGGCGAGTGGGAGATGGTTCCCCCAAAGGCTGAGCGAACTGTGCTGTTGGGAGTAGTGCTGGTGATGGAGGTGCCGTGGAACTGAGGAGAAAGCAGAGCACGCATTACACGAGGGACACCTCCCTGCAGAGCCAGAGCACCCCGACCCCTCCTGCGGGGCCAAGGCCAGCCCAAGGCCAGGCTCCAGCTCGGGGAGAGCTCAGCTCTGGGCAGGGCCCCGGCCCAGCTGCACTGCTCCACAGGGACATTTTACCTTCCTTACTTTGGCAGGTGTGTGGGGGCTGAGGACACGCCGCTTGATGGGGGTCCGTGGGGTGCTGCCATACAGCATCTCCGTTTCTATCTGCCGGCTCTTCTTCAGGTGCTGCGGGAGACACGTGCACTTACACACCTGAACACTGTGGAGTTGGTGCACCTCTGTGCCACTGCCAGTGGGCACTGCCCTGCCAACAGCTTGGCAAGGCCATGCAGCAGGAATTTCACCAAAGATTTACAGGTATCCAGAGCCAAGTGGCACCTCTGGCACAGCTGGGGCCAAGAAAGGGGCTCAGCACACACAGACACAACTGCAATGGGTACCTGTCCCACTACCTGCTGCTTCCAGGCTGGGATTGAGCAGGCAGAGCCCAGGGCAGCAGCTGGGGGGCACTGGGGCCCACCACAGACACTCCCAGGCTGGCATTCCCAGGAAGGAGCCCAGCACGCTCAGCTCCACACTCACCCGCTCCTGCTTCTCCTTCTCCTTCTCTAGGCGGTACAGCTGCCACTGCTCTGACACGTATTCCATGAACTGCTGCCCCTTAACCAGGAAAGGCTCCTTGAACTCCTGCTCCCAGGCTTGGACCTTTCTCTCCAGCTCCTCCTGCAGCTGATCAGGACATGAGGTGTAGGACTGATCAGGACATGATCAGTGTAGGGACTGACCAAACGTGGGTGTCCCCATGCTCAGGGATCCCTTCTTCCTGATCAGTGGGACCACAGCTCCTTCCCCAGGGCTAGACCTACCCTGGACAGCGTCTTCTGCAGCTTTGCTCGCTGCTTCTCCTCCTTCAGCAGGTTCCCCCCGCGGTTGGTGAAGCGGCTGGGGTCAGTTGTTTTTCTCTAGTAGAGAAGGGGGATCAGAAGAGACTTAAAGACACCACCCAGCTCCCCCCACCCCCCAGGGAGCCAGCCTTGCATAAACACCCCAGTGCTCAAGACAGCACCTCATCCCTGCAGTGGCCCACTGTGCCTCCCCAGTGCCTCCCTGCTCCTTCCCAGAGCACTCAGCCCCTGGGAGCAGAGGTGTGTGCTGCCCCACGACCCAGCGGGCTCCTGCCCAGACAATACCTCCAGCTCCAGGAACAGCTTCCAGTTCTCCTCCCATTTCTGAACCGCCTCAAACAGATCTTTGTGTGTTTCATAGTAGCTCTTTATCTTGCCCACCTCGTGATCATGCAGCTCGAGCAGGGTCTCTGTGTAATCCTCTGGAAGGGCACGATAGCCTGGTCAGAGGGCAGCTGGGACCCCTGGACTCCTCCCCACAGCTGCCTGGCCAGCTGGCACCCACCATCATAGAAGGGGCCGAAGCCTTCCCTCTGCTCCTGGCTGTAGAAACATTTGTCCCAGTAGTCAACCAGCTCTGCCCGGATTGCCTGGATCACGGATTTCATGTTCTGCAGCTTCAGCTCCTCCAGGTGGTCCACTTCCAACTGCAACTGCTCCCAAGATCAGAGCACAGGTCAGGGAGAAAGAGGAGGGGCAGAACAGGATTCATCTTCTGCACAAGCCACTTTCTAGGATGAGGCAGCTGCCAGCACCAACCCCCAGCTCCTCCCCCCACGAGGGCAGGATTTGGCCCACTCCCTTCACCACTGACTGAGCAAACAGGAGCATGAGAGCCCCAGGAGCTACTACCCCCAGCCCTCCTGCCTTGGACATAGCAGGGTCCTTACAGCTCTCCTGGTTTTGGCTCTGGACCCATCCACGTGCACGGCCGAGGTCTCTCTCTCCTCCTGTGGGATCTGCAGCCTTTCCCAGAGCGCAACAATCCTGGAGCGCAGCTCCGCACACACGGCCTCGTTCAGAGCCCGCCGGGCTTCCAGCTGCAGGCAGGGGGAGCAGGGGGTCAGTGCAGCCCTTGGCTCTGCTACACCCGCAAAGCCATGCACTCTGCACCCAAGATCTCCTCAAACCCCCAAAAGGATGTTCTGACATACAGCCTTGCCCAAAAGCCAGCCGTCACTCTTGCATTGTGATGGCAGCTGCTGTCAGGACCCACAGCAGCCCCAAATGCTGCCTCAGTGCACGGCGTACCTGCTGCAGCAGGTTCTGGAGGGCCACAATGTTGTCCTTGGACAGGCAGAACTCCTCCTCGTTCTCACACACCACGTCGCGCTCGAAGCTGGTGTCCGGGGTGTGGTCCAGCTCCTCCATGAGCAGGATGATCTGACGCTTGTTGCTGACAAACTCTTCCCGCCTTTGCTCCTGGGGGTGAGGGGCAGTGTCAGGAACCAGTGGGCCCCTCATGGGTCCTTCACCAACCCCCTCAGTCTCTCTGCTCACCTTCAGGGTGTTGAGGGAGGCCACGTGGCGCCGGTAGCAGTCCAGGTCCTCCAGGCTGGGCACGGCACTGCTGTCAATGCTGAACAGGGCTGTGCACAGGATGTCACACAGGTCTCGGTCCTGTTCCTGCAGGGCCTTCAGCTCCTGCTTCCGGTCCTGCTTCTGCCTCTGCAGCTCCTCCACACGCATGCGCAGATTCTTCTCCATCTGCAGGATGGTACTTTCCTCCTCTGTCTGCAAGAGGCCAGAAATCAGCTCTGCTCTACACCTCTCCCACACCTAGCTCATGTTTTAGGATTTTAAATGAAGTCCAGGGACACAAGCCCTGGGTCTGGGCAAGATGTTCCCCAGGAAGTTGCAAACAAAGCAGCAATACACAAAATGAGGTGACGGAGGACACCTCACAACTGCTTCTCAACAGCTGGCCTGTAAGGAGCCACAAAGCCCTTGGCTCTGCCAAGCACCCAGTTTTGAACAGGCGTTTGCTTTGTGAGCTCTGGCCTCTTGATACGCCTAGGCAGGGCAGCAGCAGGATCCCAGCAGTGAAAAGCAACACCTCACCTCAAAGGGGCCCAGCTGGAGCTCACTGCACAAGGTGTCCAGCTCCTTCCGGCACATGGCGATGCTTTTCAGGAGACGTTCCTTCAGGCTCTGCTCCTCTGCCACCATCATGTCCAGGAGACTCTGTGGCACAGGCATGGTTCAAAGCAGGGTGTGAGGATGGAGAGCAGGCAGAGCAGCAGGACCACCACTGGAGACCCCTGCTGGGGCTGAGTGAGAGTGGGCAGTGTGGGGGCCCCAGTGGGACAGGGCCAGGGCAGAGGTGCAGTGACAGCCCTGGATGCTCCCACCCGGGCAGGGACCCCCATCGGTCCAGTCCTGGGGCCCTGAGAGAGCTCATGCCAAGCTGCCCGGGTCCCGGGCTGGGGGCTCGACAGCGAATCTGGTGAGCCCCCAACCCGGGGACACGCCCCCGCTCCTCACCTTGATGTGCTGCTTGACGACGTCGGTGCGCTCCAGGCGCTGCTCCTCGGGAATGCCGATCTCCTCCCAGATGTCCCGCAGCGCCGCCATGGCCCGGCTCAGGCAGGACGCGGCCTCGGCCGCCAGGACCTCGCTGGGGGCACCGCGGGCGTCACGGCCAAGGGCGGGCTCCGGGCCGAGCGCTCCCGCAGCCACCGGCTCCCGTCGCGCCGCGCACCCCCAGCCACGTTCCCGGTATCCCCGTTCTCTGTCTCCCCCACGTTCCTGGTATCCCCCCCGCTCCCGGTATCCCCGTTGCTGTCCCCGCGTTGCCGGTATCCCCCCGTTCCCTGTCTCCCTTATTCCCGGTATCCCCCCATTCCCTGTCCCCCCGTTCCCGGTATCCTCCCGGTCCTTGTCCCTCGTTCCATCCCCCCGTTCCCGCTATCCCCCAGTTCCCGGTATCCCCCCCGTTCCCGCTATCCCCCAATTCCCGGTATCCCCCCCGTTCCCGCACCTTTTCCTCATCGCTCCCGCCGGACGCCGCCGCTCCGCCGATTCGAACTCCCCTCCCGGCCGCGCTGATTGGCTGTCGTGTCACCGCGGCCCCGCCCACAACCGCCACCCGGGCCGCGCCCTGCCCCGCCCCAAGCCGCCCGTTAGCCAATGGCAGCGAAGAACCTTCGGCTCTTCCATCGAATCACGGGCGAGGCCGCCGCCGTCCGGCCGCGTGCAACGGCGCCGCCGCGCGCTCGCGATGCCGCAGCGGCCACGAGCCCGCGCGCGGCAGCCCGCGCGCCACACCCGGGCGGTGCCTGCGCCGCACTGCGCATGCGCCAGGGGGCCACCGGGACGGGACCCCCCGCGCAGAGCCCGGGCCCGTCCCCGCACACACCCCGGGCCGGTCGCCGTCAACAGAGCCGTTTATTGGCAGAGGGTGCAGGGGCCGCAGGGCCCCCCCAGGGCTCAGGCCCTGGCCTCGATCATGGCCTCCATCATCCGGGCGCTGTTGGTGATGGCCGTGGTCAGGAAGATGAACTTGCATCCTACGAGATGTGACCTGTCAGTGCCCCGGCTATGCCCAGGGGCAGCCCCAGCGCTCCCAGCTCTGTCCCTGGCCATTTCCTGGAAGAGCCTCGTACCTCACGGCCCCCTTCCCCATGGACTTCAGCCAGCGCTAGCCCTGAGTGTGGCCCCTGCTCGGCCACACGCTGCGACAGTGGGACCCCCAGGTTGCTGCCTGCTCCCTGCCCCTCGCAGGCAGCTCCTACCTCTCTCTTTCCCCAGGAAGCGGAGGGCAGCAATTTCGGAGAACGTGCAGCCCCCCAGGAAGACAGTGAGGATGACACGCTGGGACTCCCAGGCGGGGTTGTCCTCCACGGTGCTGTCTGGATGGCACAGGGCATGGTGGGACCCCTGCCAGCCCCCAGCCCCCCTGCCCCCAGCCCAGCCCAGCCGCTACCTGAGACCGAGAACTCGTTGCCGTTGAGCAGCCGCACCACCTCCTCCAGGCCCTGCCAGCCCCGGCGCTCCAGCACCTGAGGGATGGGCGGGTCAGGCTGGCCACAGAGGCTGGGCATGGCTCAGGAGGCTCCGAGCAGCAGATGAGCATTATCAGCCTCAGCCCTGGGCAGAGGGACCCCCAGTGGACCCCCCGAGGGAGGTAGGGGCTCAAGGGGATGTGCCCAGTTCTCCCCCGCAGCAGGTGAGCTCACCTGCTCGATGATCTTGCAGCTCAGGGGCACGTAGGCCCCGCCGAAAACATACGCCATGTCCCTGGGCATTTTGAGGTCATACTCGCCCTCCACCCGGGGGATCTGCAAGGATAGGCAACACCAGGGGTATGGGACCAGCCTGGTTGGGGCCTCACCCCCCTTCAGAGGCACAGGGGGTGAGGAGGGACAGACACTCTGCCCCCACCTCCTGCCCCGCTGCCCCAGGACCAGCATTGCATAGCCTGGGCGGGCGGTGCATCGGGGGGCCATGGACAGAAATATCACTGCACCAGCACCCCAGCACCTCTCCATTGGCCCACGACAGAGGCCACAGGGCTGACCCCAGGACAGCTCTGTTTGAAGGGGGCAAGGCAAGCCCCAGCCCTCCACCACAGTGGTCAAGGGCAGAGTGGGGAGCTGGCACTGCCCCCCGGTCCCAGGGAGAAGCCCACAGGCTGCCCAGAGCGGCTGCAGCAGCTCCAGCTCCAGCCCTGAGCAGTGTGTCTTTGAGATGTCAAGCCTGCAGCCCGGGCATGGGCTCTGCTCTGTGGCCAGCAAGCAGCCCCCAAGGACATACCAACCCCAGCTTCTTGCTTATGGCTCGGAAATTGCTCTTCCTGGCCAAAGAATTGAATGCATCTGTGATCTTTCCTGGAAAACATGGCATGGAGAAATGTTTCAGAGACCCTGCCTGGGTCCCAGCCCCAGGCTGGCAGCAGGATGTGCAGAGCTGTGGGCTCTGGAGGATGGCCATGGTGGCTGCCAGCCCCACTGCCCCTGTGGATAGCCCAGTGCCCTGCCTGCAGCACCACTGCTGAGGACACACTCAGTGCCTGGAGCCTCTGCATTTGCCACGTGCTTCCAGCCAGCTCTAAGGCAGCAGCTTCTGTTGCCAGGCTCCCAAGGACATGAGGGCAGCAGGCTGGCTCACCTGCAGCACGGTCTGTGACCAGCTTGCTGACTTTGCTCTCCACCGCTGTCAGGGTCTCCCCAGCCGCCTGCTCCGTCAGCAGCCCGATGCGCTTCAAGTTGTGGAAGGTCAGCAAGTGCTCGGGCCCATAGCTCTGGGAACAGAGCAGCCAGATCAGCATGGAGCCCTGGCTGCGGGCATGGGAAGGGTGTCCCTTCTGTAAGGGGGCACAGGCTGCTCAGAGCCCCCTGGCAGGCACAGGCAGAGCTCCTGGCTCAGGCAGAGCCTGTGGAGGCAGGGGCTATCCTTCAGAGACAAGGCTCACAGAGGCAGGGCCCATCCCTGGGGAGCACTGCTGCCCCGTGTCTTGTGGCCAGAGCCATAGGGAGGGGAACCCCCGTCCCACACAGCCCTTGCTCTGTTGTGACTCTCTGAGCCCCTCACCTGCAGGTACTGGGTTTTCAGGGAGCGATAGTCTTTGGGGATGAGACCTGTGGGAAGCACCAGGTGAGCTCTATGCCAGGGCTGGGGCCCAGTGCCACTGCTCCAGCCCAGCCCAGCCGGGCACTCACCGTTCTCTGTGATGGACAGGAGGCACATGAGGCGCAGGCTCTCGATGGGGGACACCTGTGGGGAGCAGGTGGTGAGCAGGGGCAGGATAGGGCGGCCAGAGCAGCCGGTCCCACGGCCTCACCTGCCGGTCGATGTGCTCCTCAATGAAGCTGGTGCTCTCACGGATGTCGAAGCCCTCCAGCAGTGCTGTGGCGAGAGCACAGGCACTGTCACCCTGGACTCGTGCCAGCTCACCGAGCCGTGGTCTGGGCTTAGCCGCTCTCCCAGAGCCCTGAGGAACAGAGCCCCCACACCATCCCCCACACAGAGGGTACCTGACCCTATTTAGGATCTCAAGACATACCCCCACACAAAGGGACTGGGAGGACAGTGGCCATGCTGGGGACACCCAGGTGTGAGGCTGCCTGGGCCTGGGGTGAGCGGAGCTGTGGGACAGACTGGGATAGGGGTAGGTGCAGATGGGGGCAGGGAGCAGTACTCACAGTGTTCAGCCTTGATGGTCTCCTGGAAGTCCTGCTTGGTTTTCTTCTTCATGATGGACTCACAGGCACCGATATCTGTGGAACCAAGAGATGGCAGCTTTGTAGGGGAATGGGCTCTGCAGGGAGCTTGTCACCTCAGGCACTGGCACACACCAACGGCCCCTGCCGCCCTGCCCACTGCTTGGGTCACCTGCCCCTCCTGGGGACATGTAGGGCCCCCCGAGCTCCCCCCTTCCCCCCAGAACTCAGGCACCTGCAGTACAGCCAAGGACCCCTCCCTCCCCTCTGGTTCCTACGCAGGCTCAGCAGGCGATGCTCCTGCTTCAGTCCCTTCAGCTCCTGGGACACAAAGTCCTTCATCTGCTTGATGTCCATGCCCCGGCGCCGCTGCAGAAGGGAGAGAGCATCAGGGAGGTGGCCTGGCTGTGCACAGGGACAGTGCCGCGGGTGTCCCGCACGCCGGGTGACACTCACGTCGTACTGTGCCTGCAGGTTTCGTGACTTCTGGCTCAGGAAGCCGAACACGCTGGAGAAGTGCTCATTCCGGATCTGACTGAACACCTGCAGAAGCACCGCAGCTGTCGGGCCCAGCCAGCTGCACCCCCGGGGGGGCCAGCGCCCACCAGCAGCCAGCCCCAAAACCCTGGCCAGAGGCACGGCAGCCTGTGGTGATGCATCCCCCTGCACTATCATCTGAGAAATGCTCCTTAGGGATCAGCCTTTATGAACAGCACTTGGGTTGAGCTCTTCTCAAGCTTTTCAGAAGCACTGTCTGTTCCCAAGAATTAGTGCTGTCTAACAAGCTCTGTTTTTTTAACAAACAGCCTTGGAAACTTATTTTTCTTGCTTTATTCAACCCAAGTGGAATAATATTTTTATTATCAAACTTTCATAGAAAGTTACCGACCTGAATTGTGGCCAGGATGAAAAGTTACTATGAACCTTGTGACTCAACAGCAGTTGAGTCACAGCAGTTGAGCCACAATATTCCTTTTTCATATTCCATATTCCATATTCCATTTCATAGTCCATATTCCTTTTTTTCCTTACTCTTACCTATCCTTTTCTCTGCCCCTATTGCCATCTCAGCCTCCATATATATATTTTTGGGTTGATTTTGAATTAGAGTGATTGTTTTGCCACCGAACTTTGTCAAGCTGTCGCTTTTATATTAAACATGTTTTTTCCAATACCTTTGATGGCGATTCCTTAAGCAACTTTAAAACACTCATTCACGAAACAGCCCCTGTGTGTGGGGACTCTGCCAAGTTCAGAAGTGGAGCTGCACCTGCAGACCATGTTTCCCTGGTCTCTGTGCCCCAGCTCATCCCAATCTGTACTCAGGGGCCCAGCAGCCCCTGGCCACTTCTGCTCAGGCTTAGGGGAGGGAATGCCCTGCTCTGCCTTCTCCCCCTATGAGGACCTGTTTCCCCTGAGGCTTGGGAGGACTCACTTTGTCCTGGGCATTGAGCAGCACCTTAATACTCCTGTCAGAAGAAGTGACATCTGGCCCAAAATCCACACTGCCTGCAGGGAAAAGTGAAGAGCTGCTTTGTCCCAGCCATAGTGGCATCCCCGCACACACCAGCCCTGCTGCAGCAGAGGCAGGGGATGTGGCCCAGCTGCTTGGTCAGAGCAAGGGCTGTTCTTGTGGACGACCTCCAGCAGCACCTCACATCAGGGCTGTCCCTGTAGGAACGGCCCTGTGCACGACAGTGCCGGGCACAAACCCTGTGGACTCTGGGCAGGGAGGTGCAGAGCCCCATGCCACCCCTGTCCTGAGTGCAGAGCCCCCGGCTGCCCCATCACCGTCCCCGGGCACCCACCGCACTTGATACGGAAGGTGTCGTCCACCAGCCCCTCATAGACCACCTGGGAGCAGAGCGCTGTCACGTAGTCCACATCTGCAAGGAGAGCCAGTGCCAGGCTGCCCTCCCGGGGGCTCTCCCTGCCCCTCCACCGCTGCCCAAACTGCTCCCCCCGGCCACTCTCACCAGCTGCTCCCACCCCAGCCCACCTCTGTCCATGAGGAAGACATGTCCAATCTCGGGCTTCCTGCCCTGGCCTTCACCCTCGCTCTCCTCCTCCAGGTCCCGCCACAGCTCGTGGCTCATCTGTCAGGGGCAGAATGTGCCAGGGTGGGGGTGCAGCCAAGGCACGGCCAGGGTGTCCCACGGGGGACACTGAGGCTCATGATGGAGGACAGGCACAAGCGTTCCCCCCTCCAGGACACACCCCAGTGAGCAGGAGCCGCTGCTCTCCTGCCCACCCTTGGCACATGGGACCCCCAAAAGCCTGCCGAGCCCCCAGCGCCGTCCGGAGGTGTGCCAGCTCTGTGGTGACGTGCTGCCACACAGCTGAAGGGGACCTGAGGGACTCCCGGTGCCGGCTGTACCTTGGCACAGCGGCCGATGCCATAGGCCTTCCCAAAAGGGCCGTACAGGGAGTTCAGCAACTGCAGGGCTCTGGCAACGGGGTTGATCCAGCGGTGATCCCCCTCCTGTGGGACCAGGGAGTGTGTGTGGGCAGCTGGCTGGGAATGACTGCCAGGGGACTGGACTGGGGACAGAATGGGCCCTGGGCTGGGCGCTTCCAGGAGGTACGTGCACAGGAATACACACAGGAACATGCTGGGATGCCCCAAAGCTGCTCCCAAGGGAGCAGAGGGGCCAGCACAGGGTGGGAGCAGCCACTACCCCCAAAAGGCACCCCTGGGGAGCAGACAGGACAAGTGGTGTGGCTGAGGAGCCAAGCAGGACATCACACCTGCTCTCCAAATGCTGCCCTTGTCCCAAGACACAGGGGACACGATAGGCTGCCACCCACCACGTCCCACTGACCAGGAAATAGTCGCGGAAGAACTCAGGCAGCTCCATGCTGATGATATCTTCGTCCAGGGGCAGCAGGTAGAAAGACCATTCATCACAGGTGACATCTGGGTTTGGGGCAGGGAGAGGGGACCGTTACCCATCACTGTGCATGAACAGCCCCAGGGATCGTGACAACCCCAAAACAGGGTGTCAGAGAGACAGGATGGGTGGCAGGGCCCTCTCTCTTCCCTACAGGCAGAGGAGAGGGGCTGGTGCTGTGGTGGGCACATGCCTGCCCACAGACTGGCAGCTACCCTCGAAGCAACTCGTGCTCCCTGCCCACACAGGGATCCCTATACTGGGATTCAACCGGAACCCTGCGGTGTCAGAGCTACCCTGAGCCAGCATCACAGCTCCACTCACCACCAAAGACCCCCTCTTCCTCCAGCACCATCTCACAAGCATAGAACTGGAAGAGAAGGGGAGACCCTCAGGACCAGGCAGGCTCTGAGCGGGAGAAGCTCTGGAGCGGCCCAGCTCCTTCCCAGGCATCATAACACTCGATTTTAGTTAAACATTCCTGGGTTAGCAACACACAACTTTTGGTGCCAACAGATGGGGTGGGAGGTGCAAAGGCTGGGCAGGCACAGTATGAAGTGGGAACGGGCAGCGGGGTCGCACTGACCTTCTGGGGGCTGAAGATGATCTTGTACTTCCTGCTTCTCCCTGACATCTTGTCAGCATTGACAATATCTGTGGACACCCCGTACAGCCCCTGCACAGCTGCCCCCCCTCGGCCCGGGGCCCCACAGCTCACGGGGCCCCAACGCCCCGGGCACAAGTGAGGCCTCGGGCACGGGGCTCGTCTGGAGCCCCTCTCAGGCCCGCTCCCAGCGGTGGCCCAGAGCACCGGAACCCGTGGAGGGACACCTGCCCCCGGTGCCGCACTCACCAGCGATGAACCTCATCGTCCTGACCCGCGGCCGCACCAGGAAGCAGAACCTGCGTTACAGAGGGGAGCGAGGGCTCCTCGTACCTGGCCCTGCCTGCGCTGGGCCCTTCCCGTCCACAGCCGTGCCTGGGCTGTGCAGCTGCCGCCGGGGCCGGGCCGGGCACTCACTGGTCGCTGGCGCCGGGGGCCGGCCGGGTCTCCACCTTGTACAGCTTGTCCACGTCGTGCTGCTGCGGGGACACGGCGGGCTCAGCGCGGCCGGGGGGGGGAGTGGGCCGCCCGCCGGGCCCTGCGGTACCTTCAGGATGGACACGTTGGCGATGCGGTCCAAGGGGCTCATCAGGTCGGCCTCGATGAAAAGGTCCTTCTTCCCGGGGAGCTGCGGGCAGGGTGCGCGTGGGCTGGGACCCACCGCCCGCCCCGGGGCCCGGCCCCGCCCGAGCCCACCCCAGCCCCGCCACCCCGGCGCGGCACCCCTGTCCCGCGGCCTCGGACCTGCTCCAGCAGGTAGACGAGCTGGTCCCGCGCCAGCCGCTTCAGGATCCCGAAGTCGGGAGGCTCGGGCGCGTCGCGGCGCCCGGCGAAGGCCATGGCGGGGGCCGGCGCGGCGCCCGGAACGCCCGAGCGCGGCCGCGGCGCGGCCGGAACCCGCAGCGGCGGAAGCGAGCGACACCATAGCAACGCAAGACGCTGAGCTGCACGCACGTTTATTGGCCGCCCCGCAGTCGCGTGGCCACGCCGCGCTCCTCGAACAGGCGCTGCAGCGCCCCCTCCAGGGGCGCGCTGGTCCCCCGCAGCCCGGACACCACGAGCGCCGCCCACCGGAAGTACTCCTGCACGCGCTCCGCCGACCACCCTGCGGAAACATGACGTCACTTCCGGCTGGAGCCGCCCCGGCCCTGACCTCGGTACGGGACAGACCCAGACATCACCACCCCACAGACACATCGGGACAAACCGAGACATCACCACACACACACTAGGACAGACCAAGACATTGAGCCAGCAGTGTGCCCAGGTGGCCAAGAAGGCCAATGGCATCCTGGCCTGTATCAGGGACAGTGTGGCCAACAGGTCCAGGGAAGTGATTCTTCCCCTGGACTCAGTGGTGAGGCCACCCCTGGAGTGCTGTGTCCAGCTCTGGGCCCCTCAGTTCAGGAAGGATACTGAGGTGCTGGAGCAGGTCCAGAGAAGAGCAACAAGCCTGGGGAAGGGACTGGAGCACAAGTGCTGTGAGGAGAGGCTGAGGGAGCTGGGGCTGTTCAGCCTGGAGAAGGCTCGGGGGAGACCTCATCATTCTTTTCAACTCCCTGAAAGGAGGTTGTAGCCAGGTGGGGGTTGGTCTCTTCTCCCAGGCAGCTATCAGTAAGACAAGAGGGCTCAGTCTTAAGCTCTGCCAGGGGAGGTTTAGGTTAGATATTAGGAAGAAACTCTTTACAGAGAGGGTGCTCAGCCATTGGAATGGGCTGCCCAGGGAAGTAGTGGATTCTCCATCCCTGGAGGTTTTTAGGATGAGACTGGATGTGGCACTTAATGCCATGGTCTAGTAACCACGGCAGTAGTGGATCAAGGGTTGGACTTGATCTCAGAGGTCCTTTCCAACCCGGCTGATTCTGTGATTCTATGACCACCACACACACACCCCGGGACAGACTGAGACATCACTACACACACACACACACACCACGACACTGGCACACAACAGGACAGATGCTCCCCACACTGCCCCTGGCTGGAGCCACCCCAGGTCCGGGGTGACCTCGGCAGGTCTGTCCCTCCGTGCAGGGCGCAGGACCAGCCCTGCCCCAGGCAGAGGAGCTGCCCTGGGCACGGCCGGGCCCTGCCGCGGTACCTTGGGGGGTGCAGCGGTTCAGGTCCCGCAGGTTGTACAGCTTGTCTGCCAGCTGGACCAGCTTGGCACGGGGGCTGCAGCCGGGCGCCCGCTCCACTTGCAACCGCTTGCGCTCCATCTTGGGCAGCATCTTGTCGTCTGTCACCTCCTCCACCACGCGCCTCACATCCACCCCGAACAGCTCCTCGATCTCAGACAGCGTGGTGTCTGTGTCCTCCACCGTGTCATGCAGGAGGGCGGCCTGGGGCCAGGGAGGGTCAAGGGGGCCAGAGGGTCCAGGCCAGGCCCTGCCGCAGCAGTAGCAGGCAGGGGAGGGCATGGCCTTACCTGCAGCACCACAATGTCCGTCACACCAGCCTCGTGTGCCAGGATCCTGGCGACGCCTGCGGCCAGAGCAGAGAGCTGGGAACGGGCACGGGGGGAGAAAGGGCAACTCTGGGCCAGGACAGCCGTGCCTTGGGTTACACAGGGGCTGCACTGCACAGAGGGCAAGGAGGGGTCCCCAAGATCCACCCTGGGCACATCCTGAGGGGTGAATCGTTAGGTTGGGCAATCAGGCAACTCCCGGAGGCTGGCACTGCCCCCAAGGGTCCCTCATCAGCTCCCATGGGCACCGTCCACTGCACGGCAACAGCGTGGGGGGAGCACCCACAGCAGAACACGTGGCTAGGGCAGGGGCTCAGGGACGTGGGATGGGAGAGGGGACACGGCTTTCCCCGGGGGCCGGGGTGAGGGGCTCCCGTGGGCGGGCGGCACTCAGGGGCAGGAGGGGTCCTGAGGATCCCTCCGGAGCAGGACGCGGTGCCGGGGGGTTCCGCACCAATGGGGTGGTTGATGAAGGGGGTGCCTTCGGGGTCCTTCCGCCGCTGCTCCTTGTGCTTCCTGGCCGCGAAGTCCGCGGCCTCCAGCAGCCGCGCCACGTCCGAGCCCATGCCCGGCAGCTCGGAGCCCATGCCCGGCAGCTCGAATCCCGTCCCCGCCACCTCGCAGCCCGTGCCCGGCGCGGCGGAAGCGGCGCGATCGGAGGCGGGTCCCAACACCGTTTATTGCGCGCCGGGCCCCGGCCCGCCCCAGCCCCGCGGCAGTCGGTACAGCAGCGTCCCGTCGGGGGCGCGCACCTCGCGCTCGTGCCCCGGTGCCGCCGCGACGGCGCTCAGCGCCCGCCGGTCCTGCCGCAGGCGGCGGCGCGGCGAAGGGCAGCCGCGGCTCCGCAGCACTCGCCGCACCACGTCGGTGCTGACGCCGAACCCCTGGGCCAGGCGCTCCAGCGGCCACTCTTCGGGCAGCTCCTGCCGCAGGAACCTGCGGGCACGGGCACGGTCACCGGGGCGGTCACCGGGAGCGGCGCGAACCTCCCATCCCCGCGCTCACCGCATCTGCTCCATCGCCTGCCAGGTCAGGACGCGCTCGGGGGCTCCGCGCCCCCCGCCCAGCTCCCGCCGCAGCCGCTCCATCCGCGCCGCCACCCGCCGCCGCCGCCCCCTGCGGGGGACACACGTGAGCGCCCGGCCCGGCCCGGCCCGGCCCCGGCCCGGCCGCCCCGCACCTCTCCGCCTCCTCCAGCGCCGGGTCCGGCGGCTCCGGGTCCCCGGGCCACGCCGCCGCCGCCCGCCGCGGGGTCCTGGCGAGGAGCGCGGCCGCCCGCAGCCCGGGCCGCAGCAGCGCCGCCATGACCGGCAGCGGGAACGGGCGGGGCCGGCGGGGGGCGGCCCCGGCGGGATCCACAGCGAGGTGGCCCGTGGCGGGCCCGGCTGCAGCCGCGGGGGCGCAGCCAGGAGTGCGGGCACAGGCACCAGCCCCTGGCCCGGCAGAGGTGAAGCTGCCCGGGGCGCGTGGCCAGACCCGGGCAGGGCCCAGGCTCCGGTCAGGGGGCTCCGCAGCCGGCCCCGGGGCTGATGGGGATAGCCAACCTATCCAGCAGCCCTGGTTGTCCAGCGAGCACCCACAAGAGGAAGGCTGAGCCTTCGGCCACGTTACTTGTGCCTTTCATGCTGGAAGTGTGTGACACACTGGCACAGTGAGGCTCTGCCATGGTGTGAGGCACGTGTGTGCTGCACATGAGCGGCGGCGGCGGCGGGGAGCTCCTGGACCACAGCACAGCTGAAGATGCCATCGTCTTTGACCTCCCCCGGGCTGGCTGGGGATGCTGGGGGACAGCTGCCTGCATGGGAGGACGACGGGCTGGCAGCATCACCTGGAACAGCACAGACAGATGTGGGTTTGTCTGCGGACCGGGCAGCTCTGTGGGTCAGCAGTCCCCACTGCCCTCCCCGGTGGGGCTTGGCCCTGGCAGCTCTCCCTCTGGCCCTGCTGCCCCAGCCTTATGGCTGCCAAGTGGGTGGAGCTGATGCTGGGAAGCAGAGCAGGGCTGGGTGAGGGGTGGTGGGACTGTAGGCAGAGAGCAGCATGGGCCTGGTGGGGGCCGTGCTATGTCACCGTGTCCCCTCCGTACCCACTGCAGCTAACACACCCCTTCGACTGTCCCATCTGCTGTGCTTCCAGCTCACTCTCTCCCATACATTGGGGCTTCTCACGCTCCCTCCTCCCCATACATCAACCCTTGGTTCTGGCAATCCACCTGCATTCATCCCTGCCCTTGCGAATGGGATGCTGATGGCCTCCAGCAGAGACTTCCAGCGGTCATCAGTGCCCTGAGCAGAGCACAGCAGCCCCTCCGCAGGGTCCCAGCACCCCTGGCACTCTGAGCTTCATCCAGCCTGCCCACTCCTCCCACCCTGGTAAGGCCAGGAGTATCCATGGGAAGGTGATGTGTACTCACAGCCTTCAGCCTGTGTTCTGGCACCAGGGAGCTGCTGGTCTCTCAGCAGCAGCCCCTCGGGGTGGGTGACGGCTGCCCGTGCTGCCCGGCCCCGCAGCCAGCCCCCGCCCAGCACCCGGGAGCCCTCGTGCCGCGTGTGGTACGGGACACTCCGGCCTCGAACACAGAGGGTGTCCACGTCGTTGGGGGCTGGGCCCAGCGTGTCCGGCTGCAGGGCCTCGGCTCTGACCCAGTGTTCCGAGGCATGGGCTGGGCCTCCCAGGACTGAGATGACCATCATTAAGTCATGGGTGTCCTGGTTCCCAAGGGCATCCCATGGAAACTGCAGCTGGAAGGAGGGAAGGCAAATGGCCATGGCTTAGCTCTGGAGGCCTTGGCAGGAGATGGGAAGAAAAAGTCTTTTCTAGTCGTGTACAGGTGTTCACTAAAGCATCCCCTGCACGTTGTCCCCAGGTACACCCCCACAACCATCCCAGACTCACATCACCCCAGGAGCACAGCAGCTGATCTGCCGGCAGTGGAGCTGGGACCCCCATCCTGCCCCAGACACTCAGTGCCCTATTCACTCCTCACCATCCTCCTGCCTTGGCTGTGGGTGGATCTGGGTGACCCCGTTACCTGGCTCCGGAGGGTGCAGGATCCCTGGCTGTCAGCTGTGGGGAGCAGCCGAGAGAGCTGGTTGGTGATGCCCAGGTCTCGGATCAGCTTCTCACGCTGCAGCAGAGCAGTCACTCTCCTCTTCTCCTCGTGTTCCACAATGTCCTGGGGCTGCATGGAGTCATACTGCACGTGCTGCACCTCGGCAGAGAAACACCTGAGCTACAGCAAAGCTGAACCTGGGATAACGCACAGGTGAGACAAAGCCATGGGCTGCTCCAACCCTGGGGAGAGTCACAGACTTGGGGTGGGATGGAGATCCTAGTGGGAGCCACAACAGGAAAGGACAACACTGCTGCTTGCAAGTGCTGCCCACCACAAGCTGTCGATTTTCTGGACTTCATACAGGGAGTCAAACCTGGAATTTCTGCTCCATGGGAGCATCCATGGCCCAGCATGGCTCCCAGAGCCATGTCACTGCCTTGGAGAGCCCATGGACAATGCTGACACTGAGATACCTTTCTATCCCATGTCTTGGTGCTTCTGTGAGTGAGGTGGGTTGTAGAAGCTGTGCTTCTATTCTGGATCCTCTCTGTTTTCTTCTTCCTGGTGGCAGCTTCCAGCTTTTCGTTTTTCAGGCGAATCTCCTCCAGCTGCTGCCTGCCACAGAACAGCAGAGTCACTCACTGCTCAGTCAGAGCCACAACAGCAAAAGGCTGTAGGGCAGCCTTTGACCTGAAGACATTTACTGCAGGCCAAAGTTCTGTCTAAACAGCCCATAATAGAAGTGTGCCAAGAGATAGGCCAGGGATGCTTGTAAAGAGACTTTTAAAAAGAGAAATGGGCTTAGATTAGGCTTTGCCTAACAGAAGGGAGTGGGACATTTGGGACATGGTTTCTCCAGGGTCCAAAAGTCAATGGAGCGCTGCCCTTGCCTCTCTGGGGTCCATCCAAAAGGAACTGCTTTGCTGTGATGCCACAGCACGTGCAGGCTCCTTCCCTTCCCCTCCTGCTCTCCCCACTTGCTTACACCTGCCAAGCAGCAGAGTGGCTCCCCAGGAGGGCTCAGGAGCGAGTGGTGTCCATACCCCCCTTGAGGAGAGGGTTTCCACAGGAGCAGTGTACCTGGCATGCTCCTCTCGTGCCTTGGAGGCTGCCGTTTCCTGGAAGAGGGACCTGCCCTGGTGGAAGAAGGGCTCGTATTTCTCTGTGCCAGGTGCTGGGTAGATGCGCCGGAAGCCGCCCAGGTGCTCGTTCTCGTAGGTCTCGGCCTGTGCCAGCCAGGCAGCCTGGCTGCTCTCCTGCTCCCTGCGCCTGCAGCCGGAGGGAGGACAGGGAGCTGCGACAGGGAGCTCCGGGGCAGGCAGAGCACAGGGCTGACATGCTTGGTGTTTCCCAGGGTTATCCCAGGACTCCATATGGAAACAGCAGCTGGAGAGAGTCCCCGCTTTGCCTGCAAGGCAGCAGGCTCAGTAAACACTGGCCTTGTGAAAGGGCACGCAGACAGAGGAGGGGGAAACCCTCAACCCTGGAAAGGAATCCTGCTCTGGAGAAGGGTCCATGCCCTCAGCTGCTCCTGGTCCCTGAGGCAGGGCTGTGGTCCCTCCTGTAAGCATCCCTGCCAGCCCAGGGACACTGGCTCTGCCTGTCTGCACCGAGGGATGTGACAAGCAGGTGCTGCTCAATGGGGATGTCTCTGCTGGGGCACAGAGCACTAGGTGTCACAAATCTCTTGGTACCCAGAGAGGAGCCCTTAGCTCTTCCTTCCAGGATGCAGATGGCTTGGGAGAGCTCAGAGGCTGCACAGTGCCATGGGGTCTGGGAGCTTCACCTGCCAGCCCTGGCATTATCCTGCTCTGCCATGCCCTGTCTCTCCTCACTGGAGACGTGTAGCACTGAGGGAAACAGCAATACCTGGACTCACGGAGAGTCTGGGTCTGGTTGGCCTGAAGGAGCCGCTCCTTTACCCGCCGCTTGTCTTCCTCCAGCACCTTCCTTCTGTCACAGGCGTGCACATTGATCAGGTTGAAGGTGTCACACAGAAGGGCATCCTTCACCTCACGGTCTAGCTGAGAGTCTGTGCAGAAGCTGGGAGAGTGGTTCACCTGCCAAGACAAGCAAGTAACCTAACCTGGCACCCCAGCTCCCAGCCCATGGCCCTGGCCACCCCCCACACTATCCATGGATGCTCTTCTCTATATCAGTGACAGGAAGCAGGAGGCCACACACAGCACTCTGTCCCTGCAGTGTGGTGCCTACTGTGCCACAGGTCACCCAGATCCCAGCCCACAGGCTGCAAGTAGAGGGCAGCTGTCACAAACTCAGGGTGCTCTTACAGGAAAAGGGGTCCTAAGGTTTGGGAAATTCCCTGCTGTTAAAGGGTGTGCAGGAAACTGGTTGTCTTGGATCCCACTCACAGCAGGGTGCTTGGCTTCACAGCCTGGTTAATTCTGTGAGTGAGGTGGCCCTTTTGAATCAAACGAGTCCTGTTCATGCCAACCCCCCTGTCCTGAGGCCTCTCCCAGGTTTTAGTTGTCTGCTCCTCCCTCACCTCCAGCAGCCACGGCTTCAGCCTTCTGTCCAGCAAAATGTCAAAGCCCAGGATCTCGAAGCAGGCACAGCCGGCAGCGTGGTTGGGGAAGCAGCTCTGGTAGTGGTGCTTCACCACAGGGTGAGCCGAAATCAGTGTCTTTATGACAATGTCATCAATATCTGCCCAGAGCTTTGTTGTGTCGTAGCTGTGCTCTGCCATCCAGGTGTTCAGGGTGGACAGCTTCCTGCATGGGGACAGGAGGTGGTAAGGGCTGAGCTGTGCCACCCCAGGAAGGATGAGGTAAACCAGAGTCCCACAGCGTTCCTGTGGTGCCTGGATGTGCCAGTACCTCTTGCTGCCCATTGTGTCATCCTGGACGAAGTTCTCATTGTGCTTGTTGATTGCATAATTGGTCAGATGCATGCAGATGTCACCCTAGCAGGAAACCAGGAGAGACATTCATTCACTCTGAACCACGCAGCGAGAACAGAAACAGCCCCACCAGACAATCCCAGGTCCTTCTTTTCTGCCTGATGCATGGGCAGAGCAGGAATGGTGTGGAATGGAGCACGCTCCTCAGGGCCAGGAGCAGTAGGTGATGGCCAGAGGCACCAAGGGGGCTCTGGCCTGCAGGTTTTCAACACCTGCTAGGGTGAGACCCCAAGAAACCAGATCTGAGTTTATTGTTGACCCAGTTTTGAACATGAGGTTGGAGACCTTCCAGTGTTCCTTCAATGCAAAACAACTCTATGATTTTGTGGTAATGTCAGTAAACAGCCCAAATGTGAGGCTAGATCTGGGGGTAGATCTATTTCAGACCCTCCTGAAATACCTCCTGTGAGGAGAACAAGGAAGGGGTATAGAGGGAGAACAGGAAAGCAGCAAGCTGGGATCCTTGCAGCCCCCAACCTTTTCGAGGCCTGGAATGCCCCTAGGACAAGTTAGGGAGTGACACCTACAGATACTATGTGAGGTTTTTTGAAACATCCTTTTTTTTACCAGGTTTCTGCTGCTGCGATCGATGTACCTCATGGTGGCAAACCGGGCCAGGCCCTCCTTGTAGAGAAAAACTCTCAGCGGGTCACAGGATGTGACCAGCACATAGATGCGCATGTCAAACTTGAAGCCATCAATGAGGAAGGGCTGTGAGGAAAGTCAGGAGCAAGGGTGAGATCAGGAACTGCCCCATCTGCCTGTGCTGCTCTTTGGCAGCAGAGGAGGGGGAGAGCTTTGGCCGTGCCCCTGCTGTGCCACAGCCACCCCCAGCAGACCTGGGGAGACATGGGAAGGATGTGGGATTCTGGCAGAATGAGGAGGCTGGAATCCTCCTCTGGTGTTCCAGAACTCTCCCGGTACCTCAGAGATGTACTGCTGACAGATCATGCGCTCCCCATGCTTGATCTCCTCCGGGTGGTGGGTTATGAAGATCCCTTTTCCCTGGCAGCTGTTGTCGGGCTTGCAGATGAATGTTCTGGTTTTCCTCATGGATCTGTAGGCATGGAAATCTCCATAGCTGTGCAAGGAAGGGGTGATGGTCACTAGCTGCAAAAAACACCCTCTGAACTCTAACAGCTGGGTACTGAAACCATGGCACTGTGGGCCAGTACAAATCAAATGTCCACAGGGGAGATATAGAACCTCCATTCCTGATCTACAAGAGTCACAGATTGGTCCCTGTGTGACCTGACTCAGCTCTCCCAGTCCCACCTTTTCCTTGTACACATCTGCATCTGTACCAGGAGGTCCGTGGCAGAGGTCACCACGATAATGTGCCGGAGCCAGTAAGATTTGGGCTCTGGTGCCCAGAGGGAGCAGGCGAGCAGGCTACCCCTCCCAGTGTGAGCCCGTCCCCGTGGCGCTGTCCCACACTACTCACTCGGCTGGCAGGCACCACGTGCGGGGGAAGATGTTGTACTCCTCGGGGAAGAGCCGGAGCATGCGGTTCAGGTTGCGAGCCAGCAGGTCCTTACGGCAGAGCTCAATCATGCCTGGGAAGTGGTTGATTTTCTGAAAGAGGGGCAGAAAAAGCCAGATCAGCAGAAGCCCCGCACGGATGCATCCTCCCGGCCCTGCGGAGAACCGGCAGCAGAGCAGGCAGGAGGCTGGGCCTGCAGCTGCCTTGAACTGCTGCTGAGGGGCAAGACTGCACTACAGCTGCTCTATCTGAGCGTCACCAGTGATTTATCTGCTCCATCTCAGCCCTGGAGCTCTCCCTGCCCGGAGCACCACAGAAACCATTCGTCATCCCAGCCCATTTATTTCACAGCACGTTACAGGGCTGGCAGTGCTCCCACTCCTACTGCAGCTGCTGAGTTCTCCTGAGGCACCGACCACAGACACGGCACAAGGAAAGGTGCGGAGCTGAGGCACAGATGAGTAACAGGCACTGCTTTGGATGCCTCTGTTCCACTCTGCCATATGCTATTCCATCAACAGTCCCCGTGTTACCCTCCTCCCTGAGCGATTCCTGCTGGACAGCCCATTTGTTTACCTGGAACCGCTTCATTTCCATGAGGCGCTCCAGAGACACCGAGGTGTCTGTCCAGCACACTGTCCACTCCTCGTTCTCTCCCGCTTCCTTCAGCCCGCAGTGCTGTGCTGCCCGCCGAACTGTGCCAAGGCAAGCGGTGACAGGGGCAGGCAGGGGAGCCACAGTGACTGACAAACCCCCAAAATAACCAGGGACAGGACGTGGAACAAACCTCTCTGGGCTGCACTTCTCTCAGAAGTACAAGGTATTGGTGGGACCCTTTGGGAGGTGTCAGGAACACCAGCTTTACCTGGCCTACCCCCCAGCCTCTGGCTGAAGATGTTCTGGGTGCTCTCAGCCCTCTAATTCCACCTGCCTTGGGGTGCCAGGGCCACTTGACAGCAGGGTTGAACCTGCCACGGGTTTGATACTTCACAGGCAGGTACAGGTCTTAGGAAAGTGTGACTTTAATCTCCAAATCCAAGGTCTTTTGGCAGCAGAAGACAGCTCTGGGGCAAAGGGTCTCGGTTGGGATGGTTCATGTTAGTGCCAGGTCTGAATTTGGCCCTCGCAGGGCTGGGGGGGTGATGGAGGTCTGTGCACACCAAGACACCTTAGCGAAGTGGCTTAATAACACCCCCCAAGGGCCAGGAGTTTGTTCTTTTAAGATCCAGCTTGTGGCAGGAAAGAAAAGCGGGACAGGGGAGGGGAACCAGCTCCTTGGAGTCACTGGGGATGGATGGCACAGGGGGAGGTTCAAGGTATGGATCCTGACTGTTCCACCACCAGCTTTACCTGAAACAGTTGAGAGCCCTTAGGTCCTGTTCCCGAGCCCAGGTACCCCCTTGCACTGTACCTGACTGAACCCTTCTCACCCACTTTAGCAGACACCTGGCAAACACAGGTGTGGGGGGATGTTGAGGGCTTATGCTGCTGTTACACATTTTAAACCAGGGGAAACCTCAGTCCAAAGTGTGACAAACTCCCCACTACCACAGGGACCCAGTCACTGGGCACCAGTAAATAAAACAGTGAGAACTGGATGCTAACAGTGCTCCCGGCTGCACAGGCACCCACAGAGCCTGCAGGGGTGGGCTGGGCCCCTCAGGGACCCCACAGGGACCCTGCAGCCCCTCAGACTTACCGCTTTCGTACCTGCAGCCGCTCAGGTTGATGGAGGGGACACTGGAATTGAGAGAGATGAGAAGACAGGGGCTCAGCGAGGGAGTGGGCACGGGATGGAGGGGGGACACAGCCCGATCCCTCACACAGACGCAGCACAGCAGTCAGGTCTGACCGGGTACAGCCCTGAGGAGATGGGGCACAGGGGTCCCGGGCACGGGGCCGCGCCTGGGTGCGTCACATGGGAGATCGTTGGGGCAGTTTCAGGGGAACTGTTTATTGTGGGTCCCCGGACAAGCTCCCGGGGGCTGGGGGCGGCGGGCCCCGGCAGGGCAGTGCCCGCGGGGAGCAGCGGGGCCGGGCTACACCGGGACCGAGCACGACTGAGGCAGCGGGAGGCGCCCCGGGGTGGGGCTGGAAGGGCTCTCCCCGGGCCTTGCCGGGGGTCTGCGGCCCAGCACTCGCCTGCGCTTCCTCCGCGTCTCGGGGCCGACGGGGGCACCGGAACGGTCCAGGGGGACCGCGGCGGCGGCCGCCTCCTCCTCGCCCGGTGGGGTTTCAGGGGCGGCCTCCTCGCCCGGTGGGGTTCCCGAGGGCGGTCCCGGTCCCGGCCCCCCCCCGCCACCGCCCGCCGCCATCGCGCCACTCCCAGGGCCGCCGCGTTCCCATGGCGACAAGGCTATAGAGACGCGGGCGGTGCCAGCCAGAGCGGCCCCGCTGAGGGCACGTGACTGTCAGTTCCGCAGTCCTCCGCCGCGC
The DNA here is from genome assembly GCF_003945595.2 of Pipra filicauda. Lineage (NCBI taxonomy): Eukaryota > Metazoa > Chordata > Aves > Passeriformes > Pipridae > Pipra > Pipra filicauda. The sequence goes on along the minus strand of NW_024104627.1, from coordinate 69,228 downwards.
AGCGGCCCCTGGCGGGCGGCACCAGGAACCGCGCCGGTGCCACCAGCCCTGAAGCAGCCGTGCCGGTGCCGTCAGCTCTCCAGCAGCCGTGCCCGTTCCTGTCCCAGTCTCGGTCCCGGTGCCATCAGCTCTCCAGCAGCCGCGCCCGTTCCGGTCCCAGTCTCGGTCCCAGTGCCGTCAGCTCTCAAGCAGCCGCGCCCGTTCCTGTCCCAGTCTCGGTCCCGGTGCCGTCAGCTCTCCAGCAGCCGCGCCAGCTCTCCGCCGAGGCGCAGCAGCTCGGGCTCGGGCAGTAGGTGCTGGCGGATGGCGCTCAGGGCCTGTGCCTCGGTGATGTGCCAGTAGAGCGGAGGGGCGGGCAGCGGGAGGAACCCCGCCAGCTCGCACACCGCCACGGGGAAGGGCTCGCCCACCTTGGGGCCGAAGCGGGGCGGGCGCGCCCACAGCAACACCCGCAGCCCGCGGTCTTTGCTGGCGCCGGGCCCCGCCGGAGGGTCGCCCCGCGTGGCCAGCACGTTGCAGGCCAGCCCAGCGCCGTCCAGGTGCTCCACCGCCCGGCACACGGCCCGCGACACCGGCTCCAGCGCCGCGGGGCCAGCGGCAAAGAAGAGAAAGGCGGTGGCCGGTCCGGCACGGAGCAGTCCCAGGCGCGGCCCCAGCGGCTCAGCCGGTGCCGCCTCCAGCGGCAATGGGCGACCCAAGTAGAGCCCGTGCAGGTGCAGGTGGTTCACCGAGGCTCCACCGCCCAGCCCATTGAAGCCCACGTGGAATCCCGGGTGGGCGCTGAGCAGCGCCACCTCCAGCGCCCCGCGCAGCGCAGAGGCCGTCAGCGCCTGCGGCAGCCGCAGCGCCGGCTCGGGCAGCAGCAGGACGTGGCCCCGCTCCAGCGGGCTGGCGTTGATGGCCACCAGCAGCGGGTCGGGCGGCGGCCCCGGGCCCCCGGCGCGGCGCAGGCGGAGCAGCAGCTCGGCGGGGCGCAGCCGGGTGAAGTTGAAGGCGTCGGGGTCGAAGGGGTCCCGGAGGCTGCGGACGGGCTGCGGTGGGCGGCGCTCGGCGCTGCGCTGCTCGTTCAGCTGCGCCACGAGGCGCACGGGGCCGGGCAGGACGCGGGTGGGCATCGGCCCGAGCCGGTACCGGAACAGCCCCCGCTCCATACGGTCGCTCCAGCCCGCCAGCAGCGCCCTGTCGAAGCGGGAGGGCGCGGAGTCCGGGTCGTCCCAGCCGGCCGGCTGCAGCACGAAATCTTCCTCGCCGTACACGAACTCCTCGGGGCTCGGCTCGCCCCGCTCCTCGCCCGCCGCCGGCGCCGCCGCCATTGCCGGTGCGGGGCGGGCTCAGCCGCGAACCCGCGGACTCGGGGTCCGCCGGGAGGGCGGGGCTACGCGGGACGGGTGGGCGTGGCTGTCTGGCCGCGGGGCGTTGCCACGGCAGCGGGTGAGTGACAGGCGGCGGAAGCGGCGCCATGGGCGGCTCGGCCAGTCTGCTGCCGCGGGACGCGCTGGGCGAGTACCAGGTACGGCACCGGCACCGGCGGAGAGGGGCGGCGCCGGGGGGACACGGGGGCGGCGCGACCCCGGGGGGCAGCTGCCCATAGGCCGAGGGACCCGGGGCTGCGTTGCCCCGGGTCAGGCCCTGACCCCGCTGCCGGTACTGACCCCGGTGCTGACCCCGGTGCTGACCCCGGTACTGACCCCGGCGCCCGGTGCTGACCCCGGTACTGACCCCGGTGCTGACCCACACTCTCCCCGCAGGAGCTGACGTTCCTGAGCAAGCAGGAGATCCTGCTGTAAGTACCGCCCGTGGGGCGGGATGTGGGTGCAGACCCCCGGCCCCCCGTAGTCCCGGGGCCTCGGGCTGTGCTGGGGGTCGCGGAGGGCCCCGGCCCTGCCCCGGGGCTACCGTTCCGCCGTGATGCCCCGCTGAGCCGGGAGGTGCCGGTGCCGTTCCCTGACAGCGGGGTGTCACAGGGCAAAGGTCCGCGGGTGCTGCCGGTGGCGCGGGCCGGGCCGGGTCCGCCCTGACGGGCGGGGTGGGGACTGGGGAGCCGCCCCGAGCCCCCTCTGAATCCCCAGCCCTGGGGCGGGCAGCACCAGGCCGGCTCCTCTCCCTGGCCCCGGGAGCAGCTGGGGGCCCCCCGGGCCGGCATGCACCCGCCCGGCCCTGGGAAGCACTGCCGGTGCCCAGAGGGGCTGCTGCCATCCCGGGAGCACCACAGAGCCGCTCTTGTTCTTTCCTCTTCAAGTGCCTACAAGAGGTTCAGTGAACTGCTGCCAAAGCAGGAGCGGGAGAACGCCTGCTCCGCGCGGGTTCCCAAGAGCCACATCCTGACGCTGCCTGAGCTGCGGGTACGGTGCCTGGCACACACAGGACGCTGCTACTCCTGGGTGGGGGCATGTTTGGGCAGGGCCTTGGTTTACCCACCACGGCCTCACTGTGCCAATGCTCTGCCCTCAGCTGTGCCCACAAACAGCTTCCTCGTCCCCAGTGAGCCGCTGAGGATCCCGGGGATCCTCCTCCTGCTGTGCCATGGATCCCAGGGATCCCTGTGGTGCATCCCGGGACGCACAGGACAGGCTCAGCTGTGCTGTGGGTGCCGCACTGGTGGCAGAGTGGGGCACTTGCTCAGCTGCTGGAGCAGCAGCCACAGCCGGTGTGTGCCGGAGGGAGCCAGCCCAGCCCAGCCCTGCCTGAGCCGTTCCCGTGTCCACAGGCAAACCCCTTCCAGCACCGGATCTGCCATGTGTTCTCCACCTCGGAGGCTGGGGACAACAGCATGTCCTTTGAAGACTTCCTTGCCATGCATCTTTGGTAAGGCTGGGGACTGCTGCTGTCTCCTGGGGTCCCCACACCTCAAGGAAGAGGGGATGGGGGGATGAATCCATGTTCAGGAGGGCTGCCCATGGGGACGGTGGCTTTAGGAACTCCCTGTGGGACTGGCTGTTTTGGCACAGTGATGCGCATGAAGCTGCGCAGTGCTGGCGCTTGTGACTCTCTGGGGTCTCTGTGGCCCTGCCAAAAGGTACCTTTCCTGTCCCCACAGACTTTGACGACGATGGGACTCTGGACAGGAAGGACCTGGAGCAACTGGTGAACTGCCTGACGGGGCAGGGTGAGGAGTCCCGGCTGAGCAGGGCGGAGATGGAGCAGCTCATCCAAAACGTGAGCGCATCGGGCAGGGCACGGACACCGCACGGCCCCAGGCACAGAGCTCACCATCCCTTTCCCCCCAGATCCTGGAGGAGTCTGACATCAACAAGGACGGCACCATCAACCTCTCCGAGTTCCAACATGTCGTCTCCCGCTCCCCAGACTTTGCCAGGTGCGGTGGTGCCCAGCAGCACAGCCTATCCCGGGGCCTGTTGGGGGGTTCATTGTCCCAGTTGCTGAGCTGGGGCAGAGCTTATGGTGACAGGAGGGCAGGGCTGCCCTCTGCCAGGTCTGCCATAATGGCAGAGTGAGCTGCATCCCAAGCTGGCTCTGCATCCCAAGCTGGCTCTGCATCCCAAGCTGGCTCTCCAGAGCCTCTCCCACGTGGGAACATGGGTCCCTGCAGCAGTGGGTGCTCGCAAACTCTTTGTGTGACCCAGCGAGGAGGTGCAGAACCTGTTGTATCTCTTGCAGCTCCTTCAAGATCGTCCTGTGAGCCCCATGGCTCACCAACACCACTCCTCCAGTTCCTCCAGCACCACTTGTCCAGTTCCTCCAGCATCATTCCTCCAGTTTCTCTACCACTCCTCCAATTCCTCCAGTGCTCGTCTGGCTCCTGCAGCTCCTTGTGGGCTCAGCCATTTTTTCTTTCAGAGAACACAGGCCTGGCCCCTCACTGGCCCAGCAATGCCACAGTGCCTTGGGCAGGAGCCCTCCTGCTTTCCTCTCAGGTGCCTGGCAGTGGGGGGCCCTACGAATCTGCCTCTCCTGCAGCCCCTCTGCTCTCCCAGCACCAGTTTGACTCCATATGCAGTCCAAGGGCAGCTCTGCAGGTGGGGGAGGCTGAGCTGCTCCTGCCTGGGGCCACTCTGCGCCAGCACAGCCCCCCTCCCTGCCCTCGGGACCAATTCCCAAATCCCTAAAGACCAATTCCCAAGTTGTGCCTTCCAGCAGCAGGCAGAGAGCTGCCTCCCTCTCCAGCCTCTTCTCAGCTTCCTCATCTTCCTGGGAGCGTCCCTGCTGCCACATGGATTCATTTCTGTGAGCAGTAACCCGAACATGGATCCTCTGAGCAATAACCAAATTCTGGATCGTTTTTCCTGAGCAATAACCCAAACGGGGGCCGTTTCTCTGAGCAATAACCCAAGTGTCACTGTACAGGTGCCAACCCACAGCAGAGCTGTCCCCCCACGGCTGCACAGGACACATTCCTTCCCCACTGGCACAGCCCACGGGTGTGCAGCTGGACTCCCCCATGCTGCCTCAGCACTGACCGTTCTCAAAGCCTGTTCTCCTCTTCCTCCCTTTCCCTCTCTGCCCCTCCTCTGGCTCCAGCCCAGCAGCTGCTTGGCTGTGCCGGCCTCTTCCTCCCCCAGCCCCTGTGAGGACACAAATAAAGGGCTCCGGTTTCACCCTCACTCTTTGCTGCCTTTGTCTGGCTGCGGGACAGGTGCCACGAGGGTGCTGGGGACACGGGCCCCTGCCAGGCCCGTCTGCCCGTATACGAGCCACCGCTGTGGGACAGGTCCCACGTCCTGCGCGGTGACAGCCCTTTCCATGGCCACCCCCCTGCCTTCCTCCCTCCCTCCTCCATGATGGGATTGTTCTGGGCAGCACAAAGATCTCGGTGCTTCTGAGGCAAATCCCGGCCAGGCGAGCGGGGCCTTCGCTGTGGGCAGCGCTGGGGCCCTTTGTGCCCGTTCAGCCACCGGCTCTGCCCTGGCCCGCAGCCAGCGGCCCCACTGGGCTGGTGAGGGGCCTGGGCCTGGGCTCCAGCTGGCCCTGCAGAGCCCCTGTGCTGGTGTGGGGCCCGCCATGGAGCAACCCACGCCGGTTCCCGTCCCAGTCTCAGTCCCGGTGCCATCCTCTCTGCAGCCGCAGCGCCGGCTCGGGCAGCAGCAGGACGTGGCCCCGCTCCAGCGGGCTGGCGTTGATGGCCACCAGGAGCGGGTCGGGCGGCGGCCCCGGGCCCCCGGCGCGGCGCAGGCGGAGCAGCAGCTCGGCGGGGCGCAGCCGGGTGAAGTTGAAGGCGTCGGGGTCGAAGGGGTCCCGGAGGCTGCGGACGGGCTGCGGTGGGCGGCGCTCGGCGCTGCGCTGCTCGTTCAGCTGCGCCACGAGGCGCACGGGGCCGGGCAGGACGCGGGTGGGCATCGGCCCGAGCCGGTACCGGAACAGCCCCCGCTCCATACGGTCGCTCCAGCCCGCCAGCAGCGCCCTGTCGAAGCGGGAGGGCGCGGAGTCCGGGTCGTCCCAGCCGGCCGGCTGCAGCACGAAATCTTCCTCGCCGTACACGAACTCCTCGGGGCTCGGCTCGCCCCGCTCCTCGCCCGCCGCCGGCGCCGCCGCCATTGCCGGTGCGGGGCGGGCTCAGCCGCGAACCCGCGGACTCGGGGTCCGCCGGGAGGGCGGGGCTACGCGGGACGGGGGGGCGTGGCTGTCTGGCCGCGGGGCGTTGCCACGGCAGCGGGTGAGTGACAGGCGGCGGAAGCGGCGCCATGGGCGGCTCGGCCAGTCTGCTGCCGCGGGACGCGCTGGGCGAGTACCAGGTACGGCACCGGCACCGGCGGAGAGGGGCGGCGCCGGGGGGACACGGGGGCGGCGCGACCCCGGGGGGCAGCTGCCCATAGGCCGAGGGACCCGGGGCTGCGTTGCCCCGGGTCAGGCCCTGACCCCGCTGCCGGTACTGACCCCGGTGCTGACCCCGGTGCTGACCCCGGTACTGACCCCGGCGCCCGGTGCTGACCCCGGTACTGACCCCGGTGCCCGGTGCTGACCCACACTCTCCCCGCAGGAGCTGACGTTCCTGAGCAAGCAGGAGATCCTGCTGTAAGTACCGCCCGTGGGGCGGGATGTGGGTGCAGACCCCCGGCCCCCCGTAGTCCCGGGGCCTCGGGCTGTGCTGGGGGTCGCGGAGGGCCCCGGCCCTGCCCCGGGGCTACCGTTCCGCCGTGATGCCCCGCTGAGCCGGGAGGTGCCGGTGCCGTTCCCTGACAGCGGGGTGTCACAGGGCAAAGGTCCGCGGGTGCTGCCGGTGGCGCGGGCCGGGCCGGGTCCGCCCTGACGGGCGGGGTGGGGACTGGGGAGCCGCCCCGAGCCCCCTCTGAATCCCCAGCCCTGGGGCGGGCAGCACCAGGCCGGCTCCTCTCCCTGGCCCCGGGAGCAGCTGGGGGACCCCCGGGCCGGCATGCACCCGCCCGGCCCTGGGAAGCACTGCCGGTGCCCAGAGGGGCTGCTGCCATCCCGGGAGCACCACAGAGCCGCTCTTGTTCTTTCCTCTTCAAGTGCCTACAAGAGGTTCAGTGAACTGCTGCCAAAGCAGGAGCGGGAGAACGCCTGCTCCGCGCGGGTTCCCAAGAGCCACATCCTGACGCTGCCTGAGCTGCGGGTACGGTGCCTGGCACACACAGGACGCTGCTACTCCTGGGTGGGGGCATGTTTGGGCAGGGCCTCGGTTTACCCACCACGGCCTCACCGTGCCAATGCTCTGCCCTCAGCTGTGCCCACAAACAGCTTCCTCGTCCCCAGTGAGTCGCTGAGGATCCCGGGGATCCTCCTCCTGCTGTGCCATGGATCCCAGGGATCCCTGTGGTGCATCCCGGGAGGCACAGGACAGGCTCAGTTGTGCTGTGGGTGCCGCACTGGTGGCAGAGTGGGGCACTTGCTCAGCTGCTGGAGCAGCAGCCACAGCCGGTGTGTGCCGGAGGGAGCCAGCCCAGCCCAGCCCTGCCTGAGCCGTTCCCGTGTCCACAGGCAAACCCCTTCCAGCACCGGATCTGCCATGTGTTCTCCACTTCGGAGGCCGGGGACAACAGCATGTCCTTTGAAGACTTCCTTGCCATGCATCTTTGGTAAGGCTGGGGACTGCTGCTGTCTCCTGGGGTCCCCACACCTCAAGGAAGAGGGGATGGGGGGATGAATCCATGTTCAGGAGGGCTGCCCATGGGGACGGTGGCTTTAGGAACTCCCTGTGGGACTGGCTGTTTTGGCACAGTGATGCGCATGAAGCTGCGCAGTGCTGGTGCTTGTGACTCTCTGGGGTCTCTGTGGCCCTTCCAAAAGGTACCTTTCCTGTCCCCACAGACTTTGACGACGATGGGACTCTGGACAGGAAGGACCTGGAGCAACTGGTGAACTGCCTGACGGGGCAGGGCGAGGAGTCCCGGCTGAGCAGGGCGGAGATGGAGCAGCTCATCCAAAACGTGAGCGCGTCGGGCAGGGCACGGACACCGCACGGCCCCAGGCACAGAGCTCACCATCCCTTTCCCCCCAGATCCTGGAGGAGTCTGACATCGACAAGGATGGCACCATCAACCTCTCCGAGTTCCAGCATGTCGTCTCCCGCTCCCCAGACTTTGCCAGGTGCGGTGGTGCCCAGCAGCACAGCCTATCCCGGGGCCTGTCGGGGGGTTCATTGTCCCAGTTGCTGAGCTGGGGCAGAGCTTATGGTGACAGGAGGGCAGGGCTGCCCTCTGCCAGGTCTGCCATAATGGCAGAGTGAGCTGCATCCCAAGCTGGCTCTGCATCCCAAGCTGGCTCTGCATCCCAAGCTGGCTCTCCAGAGCCTCTCCCACGTGGGAACACGGGTCCCTGCAGCAGTGGGTGCTCGCAAACTCTTTGTGTGACCCAGCGAGGAGATGCAGAACCTGTTGTATCTCTTGCAGCTCCTTCAAGATCGTCCTGTGAGCCCCATGGCTCACCAACACCACTCCTCCAGTTCCTCCAGCACCACTTGTCCAGTTCCTCCAGCATCATTCCTCCAGTTTCTCTACCACTCCTCCAATTCCTCCAGTGCTCCTCTGGCTCCTGCAGCTCCTTGTGGGCTCAGCCATTTTTTCTTTCAGAGAACACAGGCCTGGCCCCTCACTGGCCCAGCAATGCCACAGTGCCTTGGGCAGGAGCCCTCCTGCTTTCCTCTCAGGTGCCTGGCAGTGGGGGGCCCTACGAATCTGCCTCTCCTGCAGCCCCTCTGCTCTCCCAGCACCAGTTTGACTCCATATGCAGTCCAAGGGCAGCTCTGCAGGTGGGGGAGGCTGAGCTGCTCCTGCCTGGGGCCACTCTGCGCCAGCACAGCCCCCCTCCCTGCCCTCGGGACCAATTCCCAAATCCCTAAAGACCAATTCCCAAGTTGTGCCTTCCAGCAGCAGGCAGAGAGCTGCCTCCCTCTCCAGCCTCTTCTCAGCTTCCTCATCTTCCTGGGAGCGTCCCTGCTGCCACATGGATTCATTTCTGTGAGCAGTAACCCGAACATGGATCCTCTGAGCAATAACCAAATTCTGGATCGTTTTTCCTGAGCAATAACCCAAACGGGGGCCGTTTCTCTGAGCAATAACCCAAGTGTCACTGTACAGGTGCCAACCCACAGCAGAGCTGTCCCCCCACGGCTGCACAGGACACATTCCTTCCCCACTGGCACAGCCCACGGGTGTGCAGCTGGACTCCCCCGTGCTGCCTCAGCACTGACCGTTCTCAAAGCCTGTTCTCCTCTTCCTCCCTTTCCCTCTCTGCCCCTCCTCTGGCTCCAGCCCAGCAGCTGCTTGGCTGTGCCGGCCTCTTCCTCCCCCAGCCCCTGTGAGGACACAAATAAAGGGCTCCGGTTTCACCCTCACTCTTTGCTGCCTTTGTCTGGCTGCGGGACAGGTGCCACGAGGGTGCTGGGGACACGGGCCCCTGCCAGGCCCGTCTGCCCGTATACGAGCCACCGCTGTGGGACAGGTCCCACGTCCTGCGCGGTGACAGCCCTTTCCATGGCCACCCCCCTGCCTTCCTCCCTCCCTCCTCCATGATGGGATTGTTCTGGGCAGCACAAAGATCTCGGTGCTTCTGAGGCAAATCCCGGCCAGGCGAGCGGGGCCTTCGCTGTGGGCAGCGCTGGGGCCCTTTGTGCCCGTTCAGCCACCGGCTCTGCCCTGGCCCGCAGCCAGCGGCCCCACTGGGCTGGTGAGGGGCCTGGGCCTGGGCTCCAGCTGGCCCTGCAGAGCCCCTGTGCTGGGAAGAAGCAGCTTGAGGCACTGGCATGGCTGTTTCTCACACTCTGTCTCCCGCTCCTTGTGCTGCTGGCCCTTCCAGCTCAGTGCCCCGTGTAGCTGACAGTATCTGCCCGCCAAGGCCTGTACCCCTGTGGCCCCAGGGCCGTGTCTGCTGGCAACGCACCAGCCAACGCCTCCGGTGGCTTTTTTGATGTCCCAGAACAGGCTGGGCTGGAAATACAGTGTGCAGGTCCAGCTGGGAGTGAGGCAGTGCTGGCCCCTGGGGGTGATCCTGCCTCAACACGCCAGCTCTGTGCAGCACTCACTGCTTCCGTCAGCCCCGTCCTGGTGCAGCTGGTGCTCCCCAGGCGTGAAGGTGTGTGAGGGCTCATGAGCAGCACTGCACCGTAGTCCCAGTCCTGGTCTTCAGCTACCATGGAGTCAGGTCCTGCCACCAAAGCAGCTGGGGTCTGCCTACAGCCAGGTGGGATGGGGACAAGGACCTGCTGCTCTCTAGATGGGCAGTGGGTCCTATGTGCAGCACAACACCATGGTCCTGGGGAAGGGGCTGCCACAGCCCCTTCTTGCTGGAGGCTGCTCCGCTCCCAGCCCCAGGCACCAAGTTTTCTTAGTCCTGTTCACCTCTGCCTTCCGCAGCTTCTCATGGTGTCAAGACAGTATCAGCCCTGCTCTGCCTCCACCACGCTGCCCTTTGCAGCATGGGCCTCCAGGCACGGCCCCAAGACAGCCGATGGCTGCTCAAGTGACACCCTGCCAGAGGGTCACAGGGACCCTTGGCACAGCCCTGGGCAGCTGTGCAGGCACACAGCCACCGCGCTGCAGGGCCCCCCGTGCCCTGGCCCAATGCTCAGCCAAGCACATGGGGACTCTGCAAGTCTGACAGCCAGCATGGCCCTCCTGCCCTGACTGAGTGAGGTGCAGCCACAGCAGATCTTCCCCCAGCTGCACCAAGAGCCGGACATGGCTCCTCTCCGTGGGGCCACCAGGATGGTTCCAGCCTGGGAAGTCGCCCAGCCCCACTGCACACACATGTCCAAAGGAGACACTTGGACTTTATATAAAAACCACTGACATTTCTGCACACGCACATGGGGCCATGAGGTGTCCCTGCCCACCCGGTGCAGGGGGAGCTGCTCCCTGCCCCCTTCCCCGGACACGATTCACATTTTCCACGTATTAAAAATGAACCAAACACAGACACACAGCACATGCCACGGGGCCGGCACCACCTGGCCACACGTGTGGCCCTGGGTCCCACAGCAGGACATCACAGTGAGTCGGGGTGCGAGGGGGCTGTGGCTGCCCCCTCCTGCTCTCTGCATAGAGGGGGTCTGGGCCCTGCGGAGCCGGGGCCGCACCAGCAGCCCGAGCCAGGCACTGTGTCCATTCCCATGGTGGGGACGCTGGGCTGGCACGGTCCCGCAGACATCCCTGGAAGGCATGCAGCACCCCTCACACCCACCGTTGCCAGTACCGAGGTGATGCCCAGGGAGCTCCCAGGGGTCCAGACCCCACTGGCTGGTGGGTGCTGCCGCAGGCCACGGGCACCAGGCTCCAGGCATGCACACACAGACAACACAGACCCCGGCCGCGGCACGGTCCGGTGAGGCTCAGCAGAGCAGAGGTGGTCATGGGCGAGGGCTTGGCTCTCGTCCTTGTCACACCACTGAGTCCTGGATCTCAGAGCCCAGGCGCACCCGGGGTCTTTGGCAGGCAGGAGACACCTCCACAAAGCTGTCCCGGACGTGGAGGGGCCTCTTCTCTGACTCGGAGAAGGCGCGTGGCGTGCCCGAGGGCTCGTGCACTGGGGTGCTGACGATGTAGTTGTCCTGCAGGGCCTGGTAGCCCTTGTGCTCAGATGCCGCACTGGGCAAGCTGCTGCCATTCAGGGGCAGGCTCTCCACTGGCTTGCGAGGTGGCTTCTGGTGCCGGCTTGGGTCTCCAGGCTCCAGCAAGGCCTTCATGCCATCGCGGTGCCGGTGCAGGACAAAGAGGGCCAGCACGAAGACGGCGGCAGCAAAGAGCACACACATCACCAGGAACTCAGTCCAGTAGGTCTTGCCATCCAGCCGTGCTGCGGCGCTGCCCACTGCCGAGGTACTCCGGGACGTGCTGACTGTCTCCAGGGCATCATGGCCGGAGGCCACCTTCCTGCCAGGGTCCAGCGGCCCACGGCCCAGCTCCTGCACGCTCACACAGTAGCTGGCCATCAGCTTGTGGAATCCCTCCTCCAGTGACCAGCACTCGTAGGTGCCTGCGCGCTCGGGGCTGCCCACCAGGATGAGGGCCCCGTCGGGCAGCACCAAGTAGGACGCGTTGACAGGTGCCCCGTCGTGCAGCCAGCGCCGCGAGGCCAGGTTGGAGAGCAGCCGGCATGGCAGCGGCCGCACCGCGTTGGGCGGCAGCTGGATCCGCTGGCATGGGGCACCCGAGGCTGCAGACAGAACTCATGGTCAGCGAGGGGACCCTGGATGCAGATGGGGGAGTAATGGGGGTGCAGATTGGGAGCCTGGGTTGTGTGGGAGCCCCTGAGACACCCAGTCCCATGATAGCACCCACAGGAGCTCACCTGGGGGCAGGAGGATGCGGGGACGGGGCTGGGAGGCATTGGCCAGCTGGCAGAGCCGCTCCGTGTCAGCGTCCTCGATGTCCTGTGCCCAGAGCCTGGGGACAGACAGGTGTCAGGGCAGTAGGGTGCTGCGGGATGCAGGGGAATGGAGGAGAATGGGTGAGCACTTACTGTGGGTGTGCTGGGGGGTGCTGGGTGACCCTGCGGCAGGCACCACGGCTCCAGGCACAGAAGGGGTCCCGTGCCAGCACACACTCCCCACAGCTGCGGTACAGGCTGCAGTTAGCAAAGGGCACTTGGGCCACTGCTGTGTAGGTGGCTGCATAGACAAGGCCCTGTGAGAAGAAACACGGCAGTGTCAGGGGGTGGGTTCCTGCACACCCCTGCCCTCCCAGGTCTCTGTCTCCCAGCCCACAGACAGGACCTGCCTCATGCAGGCTGAGCCCCCCGTGTCCCTCCCCCCTTGCCCTGGCTCCTGCCTGGTCCTGGTCCAGCAGCAGCTGGAGAATGGGCTGCCCGTCAGGGAAGAGGCAGATCTCCTCGATGATGTGCACGCCGTGGTTCACTCGCACAGCCTTGTGCAGCCGCCCATCATCTGTGAACAGAGGGGCTGTGCTGAGTGGGGCCAGGGCGCACAGTGCACACCCTGCCCCACCAGAGCCTGCCTGCACCCACCCATGCCCAGGAAGAGGACGTCGTAGGTGCCGTGCAGGCCCTGCGCGCGGTGCACGCCGATCTGCTGGTAGCGCCGGCGGCTCTGCAGCAGCAGCGGCTGGCTGCGCACTGGGCTGTCCATCAGGAAGTGGTCCTTGATGAAGTTCAGCACCCGATCTGGCATCTGCAGCGATGAATTGATCTTGAGGTGCCGCGTGTGGCTGGTGACGCACTGTGGGGGAGAGGAAGGGGCTTGGTAGTCCTCAGGGCAGCGGGTGGGTGGGCGGCTCTGCTGTGGCGGCCGCCAGGACCAGGAGAGCGCGAGGGGCTGTGTCGCGTCCTGCGCTTGGGCAGGCGCCAAGGGGGCACCTACTGTGCCTGGCCGGGGCTCTGGCACCGGGCCAGTGTCCGTGTACCACTGCTGCGTCTCACGGTTCACCTCCTTGTAGAGCCCGCCGAAGGCACGCTGCACACTGCGCATGGGGAAGGCACAGACGGCCGAGCCCAGCCCCCCCTTGTTCCTGGTGGGGAGAGGCAGAGCCCGTGGCAAGATCAGGCCTCTGCCTCTGCTGAACCCCCTGCACTGTCCCCCGCAGTGGCCCAGGTCCCTGTCACTCACCATTGTGAGGTGAAGACCCCATAGAAGAGCGTGTCCCTCCAGCGCAGCTCACCCGGGGTGAGCACGAAGATGTCCTGCAGCACATTGAAGGGGAACCCGTCCTCGGGGTGTGAGCAGAGCAGCTGAGCTTTCAGGAAGGTCGTCCACCGCCGCTGCAGCACGCGCTCCCCACCCTGGTCCCCCTGTGTGGCACAGCGGGTCAGGGCGTGACACCACAGCTGTGCCCATGGGGAGCCTCAGGGGCTGGGTGAGTGGAGTAGGGGTCCAGGCACCGAGGGCTGGAAATGTGCAGGGTGCTCCCACATACCCCCCACCCCAACAGTGAGTCATATCCCAGGCACAGTCCCCCATGCACCCCCACTGCTCTGTGCCCACCTTGCACACACGTGCGATGCGGGAGACAATGGTGTTCTCGAAGTAGTCAAACTCCTTTCCAGTCTCACTGAAGAAGAAGTAGACCTTATCATCATCGCCCTCAGGGTTGCCGGCAGGGAGGCTCTCGCGCAGGTAGGCTGAGCCCACGAACACTGGGTCTGGGGACACAGGGACCCTTAGCACTACTGGCCCGATCCCCAGCTTCCCACGCTCTGGGGGACGAGGACCTTGACCAACCGTGCCAGCCCCAGTGCTCACCCTGCAGCCAGTTGAGGGAATTTTCGGTCTTGAGGGCAATGCGGTTCTCCTGGCTGCGGGAGATGGTTGGCTCGTTGCCCTGGAAGTTGCTGACAGTCCCGGCATAGAGTTCTCCATCTACCAAAGACATGCTCCTGCTGAGACTCAGCGCATGCCATTGGCATGGCCCTGCTCCCCACCAGGGTCCATGACAGCCCGGCCCTGGCTCAGCTTGGTGGGGCAGATGCAGGGAGGGTGAGACACAGGGAGGAGGGCGAGGGTCGCAGAGCACTGCAGGGAGGGTAAGGGTGCCAGGGTGGCACAGGGAGGGCAAGGGTCCTGAGGCAGCACAGGGAGAGTGAGAGTTCCAGGGAGAGTGAGAGTTCCAGGGCACTGTGCCTTACCGACCATGACAGCCGTGGAGCGGTACTCGGGGTCGAAGGGGCAGCGTCCCTTCCCATCCTCCAGCAGCACCTTCCCTGACACATCCCGCTCCAGGCTGAAGTGCTGCATGTTCTGCAACAGGACAAGGCTGTGAGCTGGCAGCGCTCACCCCAGTGCCCAGGACCCCGCTGAAGGGCCCCATCAGTGTGGAGGGACCTGAGTGGGGCCCTGCTCCTGTACTCACAATGTAGGCGCAGGCTGGGCTGAAGGCACAGGTCCCACAGGTGTACAGGTGGGTGCTGTTCAGCTGCAGCAGCAGCTTGATGTAGTTGTGACAGTCCCTCTGCAGGGGTCAGAGGAGCCAGCTCAGCCCTCGGCTCAGCCTTCCCACCCGCATCCACCCTGCACAGGCACTGCCCACTCTACTGCAGCTCCTGACAGCCACTGGTAGTGGGGCTCACCTGGGGGTCCTTGCCCTTGAACACACACTGCCTCTTCTTCTCCTCATCCGCACTCCATAGCAACTGTGGAGAGGGGACAGTCACTGGGAGCCCCTTGTCTCTGCCTGGTCCACCCACACCTTCCTTGGTCTCATCCCCAGCACCCATGTCCCCCCCACGCCAACCATCCTGCTCCGGGGTGGCTGCTCCTGAATACAGCAGCTCACTCAGACCCAAAATGCTGGTGGGGAGGGCAGTCCCTGCACTCCAGCTGGTTAGGTGCCCCCTCCCTCCCTGTGGGCAGCCCATCCCATCCCTAAGCTCACCCTTCGAGCTGGGGCACCGGGCTGGAAGTGGCTGGTGTTAAGGGCGAGAAGCAGCTCCCGTGCCCCCAGGTAGAGGGTCCTGCCGTCCCGACTCAGCAGCAGGGCCGTGTAGTTGGACACGCCGGGTGCCTCAAACCGCTGCACCACCCGCTCGGCTGAGTCTGTTGGGAGGACAGTGACTGGCATCAGCCTCATATGGGCACCTGACCCCCAAGACTCCTCACCACGGCCCATCTGCTCAGCACCTCGGCCGTGCCATCCACCCAGAGCAACCAGGGTTGGATCTGGCCTATGCTGCCAGACACGTGTGGCACCACACACATTGCGGTGAACTGTACACGGCCACAATAGTGCCCGAGGGCAGCCATGAGGCATTGCTGTGTCCAGGCCCTGGGGATGCTGCAGCAGCCCTGCCCAGCACTGGGGCAGCTGCCCAGCTGCACACAGCCCCAAGGGCTCAGCCCTGTGGCGCAGGAGGCTCAGCCCAGCCCGGGCCCACGGGGACCCCAACATCGCAGTAGGGAGAGCATCAGAGAGATCAGAGAGCTCAGCCTGTGCTGGACTCAGGGCTCAGCCCGGTGCTGCCCACCCTGGCCCTTGGGGCTCAGCCTGTGCCAGACACGGGGCAGTGGCTGTGCTGAGTCAGGGAGTGCCCGTCCCGTCCTGTCCCGCGTGGGTGGCCTGGCCCCGGAAACCCTTCCTCTCCTGCTGCTGCTCTGAATCAGATGGGCCTGGCTGTGTCAGCGAGACACGTTGGGCTGACTCATACTGCCAACTTCCCTGACCTCTGACACCCTGGGAACTCCCCGACCTCCCCCGACCCCCTGCCTGCTCCCAGAGCCCCACCAGGATAGCCCTGGGGCTCCTGCCAGTCCCTGCCAGGTAAGAGCCAGTACGAGCACTTGAGGACCTGTGAGGCAACACTGCTGAGGGGCAGGACCCTGTTGCTCTCCCCCCCATTGCTCCACACACCTCAAATGCCTCTGAATGGGGCAGCATCTCCCCCTACCCTGCGAGACTCAGTTGGCCCCTGCCCCAGCACCCACTCCAGTTCTCCCACAGTGGTGCAGAGAGAGGGAAGTCAATGCCCCGGGGCATCCCCTGCAAGGGGTCCTGCACCCCAGTGCTGGGACAATGCCACCTGTGCTGGGCACGGCAGCAGAGGGGCAGCAGGGCCCCTGCGCCCTGCAGAGCTGTCCTGACATGGGGAGCTGCTGGTGCGGCTGCCAAGGACCTGTCAGGACACGACCTGCTTCTTCCAGACAAACCTGCTGCAGGCACATCCAGCGCTCCCAGGGGAGCAGCTCCCAGCTCCTCCCTCCCACTAACTGCAGCCCCATGCAGCCATGCTCCACGGGAGCCACCACTGGGCACACACCGGTCACTGGCCCATGCCTCCTGCCCAGCTCTGTGGCAATGGATTTGCCATATGCAGGATGGAAAAAGTCCTGTCAGAGATGGACTGGTGAGGAAAACAGCTCAAATGTTATAGAAACAGAAGTTTTTACTGTGGTTTAAACATGTTTCAAAATGGGCTTTTTGTATTTTCTGCAGTGTCACTGTCTCCCTCTCCCAGACACCCCCTGTGAAGCTATTGTCTCACACAAGGTGTCCTGGGAAGGTGTCCTGAGGTGTTTCTCATTGGTCCTTTGTTAACCCCTTCCTATTGGCTGTTGACCCCTTACCTGATGTTTTTTTCTGTGTGACCCTGAACTTGCGATTGGCCCCCTTTGACCCTCCTAAAAGCCTTATAAATCCCAACCCCACAATAAACCTCCTCTTTCGTCCATCCCTCTCTGGTGGTCTGTGTGTGCTCCTTGCGGGGTCGCCGGACCATGTGCAGGGGTGGGGGGAAGGGCATTCACCTCGCAGGTAATGGGGCTGGCACCCTAAGGCCTGGAGGTCTCCCCCATTCTCCCTAATCCTCCGTACAGCTCCTCTTGCAGCGCTGGGGTCCAGCTGGGACCCTCAGGCACTGCCTGTGGCTGCAGCCCCATAGCCTCTCAGGTGGGCAGAACCCGTCTGTGCAGGCAGGGCTGGGCAGCACAGCACAGCACAGCACGACACTGAGCTGGCCATCGTGCTGGCTTCCAGCCTCCCGTCCAGCTCGGCGGGTCCCACATCTGCTGGTGCCACCATGGCCATGGCCAGCGGTCACGGGAGCATGTGGTGGGGCCACGTCCACACCAGTGAGCCACAGCGTGCTGAGCCAGGGAGTGCTCCCAGCTGCCCAAACCACGGCACCCTCCCAGGCCCTGCCCAGCGCAGGATGGGATGGGCTCCACTGGCCGGGAGCAGCTGGATCCAGCCACCTTCTCCTGGCAGTGCAGCCAGTCTGGACACCCGTGGGCAGCCCCCCCGTCCCAACACAGCTGCCAAGGCTGAGCCCAAGGAGCGTGCCCCACTGCTATTCCACCCTGTGCCAGCTGCTGGGGGGCTCTGCAGGGCAGGAGGGGGCTGCAGCCAGGCTCCCCACTTGTGAGGGCTCTGCCTAGCTGAGCACCCTCCCGGATGTCCTTCCCCAGCCCTCAGTGCTCTGGGGCCATGCGGCTGACGGGGGCCTTCAGTGGGGCCCAGGGCTGCCTGGAGCTGAGCACAGCATAGTGCAGGGCTGGGGGAGCCCCGGGGACACACTCAGCAGGGAGGGGGCCCACAGGCAGAGCCTCCCAACCGGCTCAGCCCATCCCATCTTGTACAGGACACGGCTGCTACCACTGCCCTGCGTGCAAGGACATGAGCACCCCTGGGTGCCCCAGACCCTCCCGCCCTTGGTGCGGGTCTGGACACAGAGACGTGTGTCCCTGTGCCCCACAGCATCCCCGGGGCTCTGCCCCAGCCCTCGGTCCATGATCCGCTGACGAGGGTGTCCCCGTGTCCCCCCGTGCCCCGGGGAGCTGGAAGGGGCTGTGCAGTCTCGGCACTGTCACACGGCGTTTCCAGGCGGGGCCGCCCCGTCCCGCGGCGCGGGGAGCCCGGGGGGACGTGGGACCCTCCGCCGCCCCAGTGGGGACGCCTGCCAGAGCCCCCGGCGAGGGCTGACCCCCCTCCCCGGTGCCGGCGGGCCCTCACCCACCGAAGGTTAGCGGACACTCACCGTAGGGCAGGCTGACCCGCGGGACGGGCTCCGGAGCCGCCGAGAGCAGCAGCGCAGCCAGGACCGGCAGTACCGGCCGGGTCGCCATCCCGGGCCGAGCCTCCGCCGCCGCCGCGAAGCCGCCCGGGCGCTGCAGACCTGCAGGAAGAGAAGGGGCTCAGAGACTCGGTACGGTACAGTACGGTCCGGTTCGACCCCGCCGCCCGCCCGGCCCCGGGGCTGCCCGCCCGCCACTCGGCACCGGGCGGGGCGGCCACGCGCAGAGCCCCGCCCGGCCGCACCGAACCGGACCGAGCACTACCGATCTGTTGCCGAGCCGTTCCCCGCCGTACCGAGCCGCTCCGGCTGCCCCAGTCCCGCCGGTGCCCCGGGCGGGGCGGGCCGCTCGGAAGAGGAGGCGGCCGGTTTCCCGCCGGTACCGCCCCCGCTCCGCCCCGGTGGGACCCGGCCCTGGTCCCCGCCCCGCGGCCGTCACGGTCCGGAGGGGACGGGGCTTTGTCCCCGCCACTCCCCGCACCTCCCTCCATCACCGGCGGACCCAGGACCCCGGGGATGGCCCGGGAGGGACTGGCTGGGGGTGTCTGTCTGCCCTGGGGACAGCTCGGCCCCACGGCTGCTGCCAGAGCCCCCCCAGCCCCTCAGCTCAGGCTGTGCCCCATGGCCGCTCTGCTGGGGCTGAGGGCTCTGCCTGGCACAGCCCAGCGCTCCCTGCCCTCCCTCGGGAACACTGGGGTCCCACGGGGTGCCTGTGCCAGCCCTGCCACGGGCAGAACTGGCTGGTACCGGTGTCCCCAGAGGCAGCACCCGGCAGAGGGGACACATCCTTTGCCATCCCCTGTAGCCGTCCCGGGGGTCCTGGTGTGGCCATGCTGCCGAGCAGGCACTGCTGGGCAGGACCCTTTGCCCGGGCCCTCGGTGGGCTTTGTTCCCGGCCAAGGTGTGGGGAGGATTTGCAGCCCCCACACCCCCGGGAGTGCTGCCCGCCCGGCCAGCAGCTCCCACGCAACTGTTATTAATTACAGCTCCTCATATCGCCATGGCAACAGGGTGACAGGGGGACAGAGGGATGCAGGTTGGGGGCTACTCTGCAGCAGACAGCTCTCCTGGGGTTGGGGTGCCCACCGCTGCCCTTCCCACCACTCCCCATGCCCTGCCTGGCCAGTCCCAGCCCTGGCACCCCACTGGTGGGACACCCTGTGAGCCCCCTGCATAGGAGGAGCACTCCCCACACTCCCCGGACAACTGCAGCCATGCTCCTGGAATGGCTGTGCCCACATTCCTGGAAAAACTGTGCCCACATTCGCACACTCTGCCTGTTCAGCATTGCTGGACAGTGCCGGCTCTTGGGCTGTACCTGGCTGGTGTTCAGGGGCTGGGGCTGTGGGGTACCTCGCTGTCCCCCTTGGCCTTGCTTCCTTCCTGTTCTTGCTGCTCCTGCTGTGCCTGCCGAAGCCAGAGGTTCCTTCCCAGGCCCGGGACAGCCCCAAAGCTCCACCCCGGCCTTATCAGCACCCTTTGCCCAGGAAGTGCCATAGACAGACAGGAGTCAGCCAGGCATGTCACCCTGTGTGGGGTGGGAGCAGGCACTCCCCTTGCAGACATGGCCCCCTTCCCCATGGCACCCCACGGCACCCTGGGGGACTCTGCGGTCTGAGCCGTCACCTGTACATGGCCGTGGGAGTGCAGTGCCAACACCACGGTGTGATGGCACACAGCAAGGACAGGACCCCTCTGTGGGAAGGGCAGCTGCTCTGGGGTGGGCAGGGGGGACAGGAGCAGGAGGGAAAGGAAGGGGCAGGCAAGGAAGGAGGGAAGGGTCAAGCAGGGAGGGAGGGAAGGCAGAGTGGGAAGGGAGGGCAGGAGCAGGCAGTGGAGCCAGGCCAGAGCCTGCGCCTTTAAGTGCCGCTCCAGTGCTGCTGGCAGCTGGGGCTGTTTACGCCAAACTCCCATTTATCTCCTGTCCTGCCCACGCAGCTGCCAGTGGGGCAGTGCCGGGGGCACCCGCAGCACCCTGTCCCACTCTGCACCCGCGCAGGCCCGTGCGTGCCCTGTACCCCGCTGCAGGCACCGGCACGCACTCGTGCGGTGGCCATGCCACCCTCCCTGCTTGCTGCCAGCCATGGGGAAACCACTCTGGGTGTCTGGGCAGCACCAAAACACACAGCCTAGGGTCAGTGGGCAGGTGGGGTGGCGGTTTCTGCACCAAATTCCAAAGCCAGTGCCTGCCGCCCTGTTCCACTGGCAGCGGGTGCCTGGGAAGGTGGTGGTGGAGCTGAGTGCTGCTGCTGCCTGCAGGGAACGGGGACAGGGCTGCGTGTGCCTCGATTTTGCTGCTGCCTGTGTATTCCCACCTTCCTCCACAGCCTGCCCCAGCATGGGCAGCAGTGTGGGCATGGCCCCTGCTCAGAGACCCACACCCGGCTCGCACACAGCCCACGTGCCTGGGCTCTCCCCAGCTCCCGGGGCTCACACACGCACCCCCGGCTCGGCTGGCTGTGGGAGCTGCCAGACAGAAGCAGGCGGTCCCTCCTCCTGGCCATACACATGCACAGCGTGTGAGCACGCGTGACACACACCTGCAGTGTGTGGCTGTGGGCCCTGCGGAGTCACAGATGCTCCAGCTCCAGCTGCTCAGCACCAGCTGCTCGGAGATTGCAGGTCTCTCTGCATGGGGATATCTGGAGGCATGGCCACAGCTGGAGCATGGTTCAGCTTTGCTGCTTCCCACCAGCCCCCCAGGAGAGGCCTCAAGCAGGATGAGGGGCTGGGGCAGCCTCTGGCCTGCGGCATGAGGGCTCCCCACAGGGCCCCGGGGCATCCCTCATTCCCTGTGCACCAGCTGTGACACCCTGCCTGAGCCAAGAGCCTCCCATGGGGCAAAGCTGGGCTGCCACCATGACCCTGGCCCACCACCATGACCCTGGCCTGCCACCAGCTCAGACTCTGCTGCCAGGACCTCCAGGCTGGGGTGCTGATGCTGTCTGATGGTGGCACACAGCAAGCCCCTACTGCCCCACAGAGGCCCCTTTGCCCCAGCAGGGTGCTGTGGGGGACCCTGCACCCAGGGCACCGGGCACCCCAAAACACACACTTGTCCAATTGTTCCTGCACAATGTTAGAGGCTCAGTTCTGAGGGCCATGGGGTATCCCCACATGGGGTATCCCCACTGGACAGCCCAGTTGTCCCCCATGATGCCAGTGCCTGCCTGCACCTCTGCACTGCCTGCCCAGGGGGCTGCAGGATACATGGGATGCTTCCCTGAGCCCCTACTGCTTGTCAGGCACCCCTGGCACAGGGCAGAGCAGAGCCAGCAGGCACCCCTGGCAGCGGGCACCCTTGGTGGGCAGCAAGGTGGTGGGCCCCAAGCACAGGCACATCGGAACCCTGGAGTGCAGGAATGGGGGGTTCTGGCTCAGGGATGGATGCCCCCTTCCCAGCCAGTTTGGGCTCTGCAGAGCCCAAACAAGCACCAGTCTCCTTGGTCCCACGTCACCCTTGTTACCCTTGCCATAGTGATGCCTGGATCAGAGGGGGTGCCAGCCCCCCAAGCAGCCCCAGGCCCGGGTGGAGCAGGCATTGGGGCCCATGGTGTGACCTGACAGCCCATGGGATGCTGACTTTCCCTGCGCCCCCAGCCCAGGGGCTGCCTGGGCTCCAATACTTCCTCAGGTGCTGTGGCCACACGGCCATGACACACAGCATGTGTGCAGGTGTCCAGGGCACAGCACACAGTGGGACACACCACGCACACGTGTGTCCCACCCCTGAGCGTGCACTAACATGCCTCCCCACGAGTAGCCAATGACACCCATCCCAAGCACCGTCCGTGCCTGCACTTCCACACCCTCGGCCAAGCCACGGCGTACACACACCCGGCACATGTAAACACACGCAGCGAGGTCACGGGGTGTTCACACCCTGGGCAGCAAACACACGTCTGGGAACAGGCTGAGGGAGTGGCCCCCGGTGTGCCTGCACCCTGCACATACACACACACACACAAACACACACACAAGCACATTTGCACATACATACACGCGTGTACACAGGCACACTCACAAACACACAGAGGCAAACTCACATCCAGGTGCAGTCACACACACACCACGAACACATGCACACATATGCACACTTACCCATGCACGCACAAATGCACAGGCACAGCCACACACAGTCACACACATGGGCACACACATGCACACTCACACACAGTCACACACATGCACACTCACACACAGTCACACACACACATTCTCACACTCACCCGCAACCCCAGCCCCTCCACCATCCCCTGTGCACCCATCTCTCGGGGACCTCCGTGCACATGCACACACCATCCCTGTGCATGCACACCCGCACAGCCCCACACACACACACAGCCACACAGACACACACAACCCCGCACACACACAGACACACACACACACACAGAGCCACACACACACACACACACACACAGCCCCGCACGCACGCATCCCCCTACACACGCACAGCTCCGCACACACACGCACAGCCACACACACACAACCTCACACACACACACGTAGTCGCCCGTACACGTACACACACACACACACACACACACACACACACACACACACACACACACACACACTCTCTCTCTCTCTCCCTTTCTCTCTCTCTCCGCCTCACACACACACACATCCCCGCCCGTGCCCGGTGCCCCCCCACTGCTCACCGGCTCGGCGGCTCCGGGGCGCGGCGGGAGCCGCCGGCAGCGGGGCGGGCTGCGGGGTGTTCCCCGCCGGCGCCGAGGGGCGGTGCGGGGGCGGCTCCGGGGGCTCCGCCCGCGGCACAACAAAGGCCGCCCCGCCCCTCCCCGTTCCGGCCCGCCCCGCCCCGGGGGTCCCGGGGGGCAGGGGCCGGGCGGCAGCTCCTGGCTGACTCGGGCTCAGCTCTGGGGGCGGGAGCTGTAGGGTTGGGCTGTGACCCCCCTCGCCGTTGCTGGAGTGACACTGGCCCAAATGGGGCCATGGTGGTGTCCCCGAGGCTGCATGTCCCAGCCCCCTCTCCACGGCCAGGGGCCCACAGCGCCGTGGGGCTGGCGGGGAGCGTGGTTTTAGGGGGCAGCACCCACTGGGGGTCCTTTCTCAGGATGCCCAGTAGCAAGGGTGGCTGTGGGGACAGCTGGTGCCTGTACACTTGGCCCCAGGCATCACGGTGAGACCCTGGAAGTGACACTCAGCTCTGGGAGTTTTGGGGTAACTCATGGCTCTGGGCACCTCATGGTGACCCATGGCTCTGTGAGGTTTGGGGTAACCATGGCCATGGGTGTCCCCATGGTGGCACGCTCGGAGCCAGTGGCTGCCAGCTGGATGTCAGCAGGGCCCAGAGCAGCTGCTGGGATAGTGGGCACCAAAACACTGGTCAGTGCTGGGTGGGCAGGGGTCCCCATAGGGGTCCTGGGGCAGGGGCATTGCAGCAGGCTTGGGGGAGTCGGATGGTTGCTGAAGGGGGGACTGCAGCCCCCACCCCAGCCTGCAGGCCAGCAGCTCCCACATTTGGGGACAGCACAAGGAAACATGGCACATTGCCCCACTGAGCCCGTGGCCCCCATGAGCGCCCCGGTGCCCCTGCCCACGGGCAGATATGGGGCTGCCTGTGGGCGGGGGGATGACATGCAGACCCTCCTCCATGTCCTTGCTCATCCCCTGGCTGGGTCCCCAACTTGTTGCTGAGATCCCAGCCCCATAGCCAACCCTGCCAGCTTTCCAGTTCCCCTTGGGACACCTCACTGGGGACACTGGTGTGACACAGGGCGGGTGGCTGGGCTGCAGCCAGGGATGGACGGATGATGCCTTTGTTTGGAGCCTTTCCTGGGCCTGTGCCACATGACTGCTCTTGTCCTTTCCTCGCGGGGGACGACTGCCGCGCTGGCCTGACCTCGTCCTGCCAGTGCTGCGGTCACTGGGCGGCTCCGACCGCGGGCCAGGGCAAGGGCAGCTGGGAGGGCATCTGGGGGGGGAAGCCAGGCAGCCCCCTGGGCCCTGTGCCGGGTGGCAGGCCCAGGAGTGCTGGCATGCGGGCTGCGGGGCTGCTGGCAAGGTGGTGTGCCATGGGGCGGGTAGTGGGAGTGGGACACCCAGGACCCTGGAGCACTGGGTGCTGACCCCCCCACTGCTGCGGCCCCGTGGCTCCTGCTCTGGTTAATGTTAAAGCCAGGCAGACGTCAGTGCCCGCTGCGGCCCCCCCCCAGCCCCTCCGCCGGGGGCTGCCAGCTCCAGAGCTGTTTTTCCTCCTGGAGCGGGATCTGCCCATCCCATGTGGCTAAAAAAAGCCATAGGCTTGGCTGGGACAGCAGGGAAGCACAAATCCTAGCCCAAGCAGCCTCCTGGCCACCCCAGCACACTCCATGCTCCTTCTTGGGGGGCCCTTGGTGTGCATCACCCCCATCCTTCTCCTCCTCCTCCTCCTCCTCCTCCTTCCCATGCAGGGGCCAGGCGAGGTGAAGGTCCCCAGTGCAACAGTGGCAGCTGCCCTTGTCCCGCTGGATCCAGCTGCCGAGTCACGCGCCAGCCATGAGTAGGAACACCAGCTTCCATGTAGGGACAGGCTATGGCAGCGTGTCCCCAGTCTCAGTGTACCCCCCAATTCTACACGGGATTTTGCAGTGGGGTTTGGTCCCAGTCCTACAAGGGTTTTTACAGCTTGGTTTGATCCTGCATAGGTTTGATCCTGATTTAAAGAAGGGTTTTGCAGATGGGTCTGATCCCAGGGGGGTTCGTTCCTGGTTCCACGAGGGGTTTTACAGCTGGGTTTGATTCCAGGGCAGGGTTTGTTCCTGGTCCCACGTGGGGTTTTGCTGTCGGGTCTGGTCCTTGGAGGGAGGTTCGTGCCTGGTTCCACGTGGGGATTTACAACTGGATCAGGTCTTGGGGGGTGTTTGGTCCCTGATCCATGTGGGGTTTGGCAACTGGGTCAGGTTCTGTGGGGGTTTGGTCCTGGTCCCACGCAGGGTTTTATAGCTGGATCTGGTCCTGGGAGGGTCTGGTCCGATTCCACACAGGGTTTTACAGCCGGGTTTGATGCCAGGTGGGTTTGGTCCTGGTTTGGTCCTGGTACGCGGGGGTTGGCCGCGTGTCTGCAACCCCGATGTACCCAGGAAGGCCACATCCCTTTGCTGGGAATGTGGGCCGCTGCGGATTCTGGTCACCTTGTGCGTTGGCATCGGGGGGGGGGATGCGGCAAGGGCCCGAGCCCTCCGCGTGGGACCCCGAGCGGGCCCCTCCGAAGCTCTCGCGGGGCCCCACGGCGGGGGCCGGGACTCTGTCCCGCCCCGGGGCGGAGAGAACCGCGCCCCCGTGTCCGCCCTGTCGCGTCCGCCCACGCCATGGCCGCCCGCTACCTCCGCGCCGCCCCGGCGCTGAGCCGCCTGTCCCGCCGCCCGCTCCCCGCCGCCTGCGCGGGGCAGCGCCGGCACTGTGAGTGGGGGGACCGGGGGGGGGAGCCTCGTGTCCTTGGGGCTGCGCACGCCACGAGGGGGGTGTGCTCCAGACCCACGGGGAGGCGAGTCGGATTCTTTTGCGGGCCGATGTCTGGAATTGGATCCGCATCCACGCTTGCTGACAGTCCCGGGGGGCGTCTGCGGACCCACGCCGGGTTTTGTAGCTGGGTCTGGTCCCAGGGGGTTTGGTCTCGGTTCCACGAGGGATTTTACAGATGAGTTTGGTTGCGGGGGAGTTTGGTCCCAGGGGGATTTGGTCCGTGTTCCATGCCGCGTTTTGCACCTCCGCTTGTACCCGGTCGGAGCCTTGGGGTTCCGTTCCTGCTCCCAGACCCACACGGGGTTTTGCCGCCCGATCTGCCCCCCTGGAAGGTTCACTCCTGCTCCTGCTCCCGCTCCAACTGCCGCTCCCAGCTCCACGTAGAGTTTTGCAGACCGTCAGCGCTCAGGTCCCGCCCAGGTGTGTGGGGGGGTCACCTCTGGTCTGGGTCCCACGTGAGGTTTTACAGCCCGACCCGCAGCCAAGTTTGGCACCCAGAGGTATTTAGTCCCGGTCCAGGAGCCAGGCAGGGATTTGTACCCTGTTTTGTGCCTGGGCCTGGCTCCAGGGGGGTTGCACCTGGTCCTGGTCTCAGTCTCACCGGGGCGTTGCAGCCCAGCTTGCGCATGGGTCCCACCCCAAGGGGGATGTGCACCTGTCCCTGTCCCACTGCCATGGGGCATTTTGCACCCTGACCCCTGCCACAGCAGTGTTGGACCCATGAACTGGCCCGGACCCCAGCAGGGTTTGCCCCCGACCTGTAGCTGTTCCTGAGCTGGGGTGGCACCCGCACTTGGCCGGATGGGGCTGTGTGGTCCCCGCAGGACGCCCTGGCCACACACCAGGGTGAGGAGCTGCGGGGCCAGGGGTGCACCCCTAACACCCTCCAGCTGCTCCCCAGATGCTGACAAGCGGATTAAGGTGGCCAACCCAGTGGTGGAGATGGATGGGGACGAGATGACGAGGATCATCTGGGCCTTCATCAAGGAGAAGGTGACGGGGTCCTGCCCTGGGAATGGGTGGGTGTGCCACAAGTGAAGCTGAGGAGGTTGTATGGGGAGCAAGCGGTGCCTGTGCTGGTCTCCGTCCGTCCCTCCCACCTCCGTCCCTCTGTCCGCAGGAAGCAGGTGGTAAAATCAGCGCAGCTTCCGGAAGGCCTGGAAGTGAGAGGGTCCCAGGGAGGCGGGACTGTTCTGGGTGGGGAGGCCCATCCCACACAAGGAGGCCCATCCCAGGCAGAGGGGATCATCCTGGCTGGGGGGGGACGGTCCCTGGCAGGCAGCTGGGCTGTGCTGGGGTGGGTGCTGGGACTGGCTGTGCAAGGGTGCTGCTCCCCAGGCACCCCACATTGTCGCCCTGCTCTGATGCTCTCCCGGCCCCCCAGCTCATCCTGCCCAATGTGGATGTCCAGCTGAAGTACTTCGACCTGGGACTGCCACACCGGGACAAGACAGATGACCAAGTCACCATTGACTCGGCACTGGCCACCCAGAAGTACAGTGTGGCTGTCAAGTGTGCCACCATTACGCCTGACGAAGCCAGAGTGGAAGGTGGGCAGGGGTGAGGGGCCGAGTTCCCACCACAGTGTGGGGTGCTGGCAGCTCCATGGAGTGCTGAGCCCCCTGTCTGTGTGCAGCCCCTCGGGGTCAGCAGTGCTTCCCCCCTGCCAGCTCAGGTTTCTGGTGGGCTGGGGGATGCACCATGCTCAGCGCTGTGTCTCCCTCCCCATCCTGGGGGGCTTGTGGGTGCTGTGGGGACCCCACAGGCATGGGGCTGGGGGACAAACTGCCCCATGCCAGTCACGGTTCTGCGCTGGCTGTCCCACCCCTTGGCCAGCCCAGCACCTAGTCAGCCCACAGCACGGTGGAGTGGGGGCTGGCAGGGGCTGGGTTCTTCTGGGGGTCTGGGGGTCCTTGAGGGTCTCACCTCTGCATGTCCCACAGAGTTCAAGCTGAAGAAGATGTGGAAGAGCCCCAATGGCACCATTCGAAACATCCTGGGGGGGACAGTGTTCCGAGAGCCCATCATCTGCAAGAACATCCCCCGCCTGGTGCCCGGCTGGACCAAGCCCATCACCATCGGCCGCCATGCCCACGGCGACCAGGTGAGCCTGGTGCAGGGGCTGGCGGTGTGGGGATGTCCAGCAGCTCCTGTGGCCACTGCTTGATGCTCTGCCCGGCCCCCCACAGTACAAAGCCACTGACTTCGTGGTGAGCAAGTCTGGGACGTTCAAGATGGTCTTCACGCCGAAGGATGGCAGTGGGGCCAAGGAGTGGGAGGTGTTCAACTTCCCCGGTGGCGGCGTGGGCATGGGCATGTACAACACAGACGAGGTACCGGTGGGGCTGGAGGGGTCCCTGCGGGGCAGCGTGCCCTGCCACCCTGGGGAAGCTGCCAGGCGGGGGGTCAGAGTCCCAGGGGGTCTGTGCACTTCCCACGCAGTCCATCTCGGGCTTCGCGCACAGCTGCTTCCAGTACGCCATCCAGAAGAAGTGGCCACTCTACCTGAGCACCAAGAACACCATCCTCAAGGCCTATGACGGGCGCTTCAAGGACGTCTTCCAGGAGATCTTTGATAAGTATGGACCTGGGGGGGCTTGGGCTGCTGTGGGGGGTTGCCCAGGAGGGGCTGGCAGCAGGACCCACCTGGGGTGGACGCAGTTGACCCCCGGCCTGGGCTCCCAGGCACTACAAGACTGAGTTTGACAAGCTGAAGATCTGGTACGAGCACCGGCTCATTGACGACATGGTCGCCCAGATGCTGAAATCCTCTGGCGGCTTCGTCTGGGCCTGCAAGAACTACGACGGGGATGTGCAGTCAGACATCCTGGCACAAGGTGGGGCAGTAGGAGAGGACAGGTGGGGTGGGCTATGTGTGCTCACCCTCACAGAGCCACCCTGACCCCTGTCTTGCTGCAGGGTTCGGCTCCCTGGGGTTGATGACCTCCGTCCTGGTGTGTCCGGATGGGAAGACCATCGAGGCTGAGGCCGCCCACGGCACTGTCACCCGCCACTACCGGGAGCACCAGAAGGTGGGTGTGCTCTGCCGGCAGGACCTGCCTGTGCCAGGCCCACAGTGCGGTGCCCGCACCAGACAACTGACCGCTCTCTCCACGCAGGGACGACCCACCAGCACCAACCCCATTGCCAGCATCTTCGCCTGGACGCGTGGCCTGGAGCACCGGGGCAAGCTGGACAGTAACCCCGACCTCATCAAGTGAGCACGGTGGGGTGGGGGTCCCTGGGGTGAGGGTCCCTGCCAGCAGCTGCCCCAGGCACAGCTGTGGCAGGGTCTGGTGCTGGCTGTGCTGGAGCTGCGGCGCTGCCACCCCCAGGTTTGCACAGACGCTGGAGAAGGTCTGTGTGGACACCGTGGAGGGCGGAACGATGACGAAGGATCTCGCCGGCTGCATCCACGGCCTCGCCAAGTACGGGTGACTCTGGGGGTGGAGCAGGGGGGAGGCAGCCGTCTGCACCAGGGCAACGTGGCTGCACGGGTGACCACAAGGGCGGGCTGTCCCCGCAGGGCAGCCACAAGGGCAGGCTGGCCCTGCGCAGTGGCCACAGGCAGCTGCTGGTCTCTGGAAAGTCCCTGGGGACTTGGGGTGTCTATTCGCAGCTGGTGGGGTTGGACAAGGGTCACATCTCACAACTCAGGGCCGTGCTGCCTGTGAGGGGAGGTGGGCAGGGATCCCCCCCCCAACCCCTCTCTGTCCCCACAGTGTGAAGCTGAATGAGCACTTTGTGAACACCACAGACTTCCTCGACACCATCAAGAACAACTTGGACAAGGCCCTGGGCAAGAAGTAGGGGGCAGGGGGCCCCTGCTGTTCCCAGGATGGATAGGGCAGGGAGGGGCCCAGTGCCACCCCCAGCTCCCTGACACTCCTCAGGAACAGATGAATCGTTTTTATAAGCAGTTTTCTTATGAGTGTTTTTAAAGCCTTTGTAGCAGGAGTTGTAGGGCTGGGGGGGGGGTCTGTCCTGAACTGATTCATGTATTCCATAACTCTGTGGTGCCATTAAACACCTCCCCAGCCATGGCACATCATAGTAGCACAGCTCTGCAGTGTGGGCATGGGGGGCACAGGGAGTACCAGACCCCTCGGCTCAGCCTCGCCAGCCTGGAAGGCCGTGTGCCCCAGCATTTTGGCACTGGCCAGAGGTAGCGTGTGGGGGTCCACACTGGCAAGGGGCACAGCCCTGCCATGCTGAGGAGAGGTCTGGGCTGGCCAAAGCTGTGGCCATCTCCATCCTGCCCCCAGGCTGGATGATGTTGCAGGGGAGGAGGTGGAGGGCAAGGGTGGTAGGCACACTGCCTTGTGGGGAGGCTGAGTGGGGCCACCTCCAGAGCCAGCCCAGGGCTTCTGGGGATGGGGCACGTGGTGCCCAGCCCCAAGGAGCACAGCCAAGGGCACAAAGTGGGTGGGGGGGTCAGCACAGGGGTCCCAAAACCTGTGCTCTGGCTGGACCCGAGGTCCTGATGTCTACCAGGACCCTCTCCAGCTCTGGGCACACTTGGGGGAAATTATGTGGGTGCTGCCAACCCCAATCCCACAGCAGGGAGGGTGCGGAGCCTAGATAGCAGTCCTGGACCCAGCATTGCCCCAGCTGCTTCCTCCCTAATCCCTGGGCATGGAGGAGGCAAACCCCCACCTCTGCCCAAGCGAGAACCTTTTCCTGAACCCTAGAGCAGCTGAGGGGCAAGGAGGGGGTGCCAGTTTGTTCTCAGGCCCCCGCAGCCCCCCCCGGCTCCCAGCACAGACCACACAGCTTACACGGGTTTACAAAGCACATTGGTTGAAGGGAACTGAACTCGGTGAAAAGATAAATCCAACCACGCGGCACATCTGAAAAAAATAAATTACTTTCAAAATACCATCATTTGCTGGGGCTGGGCTGGGTTTGCCTCCCCTGGATATGCCGCCGGCTGCAGCTTTGGACCCCGAGCTGTGGGCACCGACTGCGCCCTGAGCTTCTATGAAAATACTCTGTTCTGTGCCCCAGAGCCTGGCACAGGGAGCCCCAGGGCGAGCAGGAGGGCACACCCACCTCCTCCCGCGGACAGGGGCTTCTGCCCCCTGGGGAGCCCGGGGGGAGCTCCAGCACACCCGAGGGGGGACCCAGGAGGTAGAATAGTTAGTGATGCTCATCATCTTGCCCCACTGTGGCCCCTTCCACCCTTACCCATTCAGTGATTTTCTGGGTTGTGCCTCCCCTGCCCGCAGTTTCAAGTCACCGGGCGCGGGGCGCGGGCAGGGGGGCAGCAGCGGAGCCACGGCAGGTCCGGCAAAGGCTTCTGGACATCCCTGTGTTCTCCAACCCCAGCAGGAGCACCACCTCCAGTTCTAGGGGGTCTGGCTGGATGCCGCAGCCCCTCTCACCCTGCCAAGCCCCCACAGCCCTGCCAGCCCCGGCTACAACATGTTGTAGTACGCCATCTCCTTCATGGCCTGCTCGGCCAGCGCGTGCTCGTCCGGGGGGTTGCCCACTGCCCCGTAGCTGTAAGAGTTCTCCTCCTCAAAGTCGTCCATCTCCTGCTGCCCATCCAGCTCGGCGTGGTCGGGCCCGGCCAGCTCCATCATGGCATCTAGGAGTCAGCACAGGGACACGCGGTGACAGACCTGTGGGGAGGGCTGGGCCAGCAGCTCCCCCCTCCCTGGGTTTGGAGCCCAAAGCTCCCTGGGAGCCCTAGCCCTGCTCAATCCAGGCCACTCGTGGGGGCAGCCCTTGGGTGAGGAGACATGAACTTGCCACAGCTGCCACAACACAGCCCAGCTCCCGGAGCCACTGGCATTGCTGGGGGCAGCCACAGTGCCCAGTCCACACTGGGGACCCACCTTGGCTGTCCAGGCTGATGTCCATCACCCCATGCTTGACCTTCATGTGCCGGCTGAGGTTGCCCTTCAGGTTGAACTTGCTGGAGCAGTAGGGACACTTGAAGGGCTTGCTGCCGGCGTGCAGGTGCATGTGCCCCAGCAGGTTGTACATGCGGTTGAAGGACTTCCCACAGACCTGCCAGCAGCATGCCCATGGTCAGCCGGGGCTCCCCAGCACGGGGGCACCCCCAGAGCTGCCAAGGGCTCTGCAGAGCAGACCTTGCCCCAAAGGTTCCCCATGGCTCCCTCCAAGAGTAAAGGGGCTGCTGCCCCCCCGGGGTCCCTTGTGGCTCCTGCCACATGCCCTCCTCCCCCTCTGTGTGGGGGGCTTGGGGATGCAGTGCTGGCGCTGGGAGCTCCAGAGCATCCAACACTGATCAGAGAGAGGCAGTGGTTGTCCTTCCATCAGCAGCACTGCTCCCACCACAGCTTGGAGCAGATATTCCATGCCGAAGCAAGCAGGGGAGGCATCACAAATCTGCTTCCAGTGCCCGACAGCTCAGCCTGGCCAGATTCCCAGGGGCATTGCACAAAAGGACCATTCTCCCCCTCCCTGGCTCTGCCAGCCCCCCAGTCCCGCCGGTACCTTGCACTTGAATGGCTTCACAGGCGAGTGCACGATCATGTGGGTCTTGAGCGTCTGCTTCTGCACGAAGGTCTTGAAGCAGATGTGGCACTGGTAGGGGCGGACACTGGTGTGGATCAGCATGTGCCGCTTCATGTTGGCCTGGAGCGTGAACTCCCGCCCGCACACCTCGCACTTGAACTCCTTCACACCCTGCCAGGGGTGGGAGAGCTGTGGACAGGGGCTTGACAAGACCCCCAGGTGCCGGGGGCACATGGGCAGTGCTGGGCATGGAGCGGGGACACCATGGGTGAGGGATGGGCTCCTTGTGCTGAGAGCATGGCCCAGCCTGAGCCCAGCAGCATGCAGGGGCTGTGGGTGGGGGCTGGACAGGCTCTGTCCCAGCTCTGGTCTGTGGCTCAGCCCCATGCAAGAACCTCTGGAAAAGGGCAAATCCCCACTTACAGCCCACCCAGAGGGCCTGTGGCAACTCCTGGCCAGGGTCCCCCGGGTCACCCTGCAGTAGGTCTGAAACTCCCTCCCCAAGGATGGGAATACACAGAAGGACAGAGGCTGGGTCCCAGGGACCCCAGCAACACCAGCCACAGGTGCCACTGCCCACTCACCACCCATCTCCTCCCAGGCCTGGCCAGGGCTGCAGGACATTGGGACACCCCTCTCCCCCAGCACCCGCATCTAGAGCACGGCAAGGGCAGCACCCCTGGGGATCCCCAGGCCCTACCTTGTGCGTGAGCGAGTGCTGCTTGAGGTGGTGGATCTGGCTGAACTCCATCCCACACTCTGTGCAGACAAAGGGCCGGACATTCTGGTGCTTCAGCATGTGGTTCTGCAGCTGGCTGCGGTAGTGGAAGGATTTGCTGCACTCCAGGCACTGGTAGAGCGTGGGGCCCTGGTGTGTGGCCAGGTGTCGCTTCAGCTGGGTGAGCGTGGAGAAGTCCAGCCCGCACTCCACACACACGTGGCAGCGCCCACTCTCGTGCTTCACCTCGTGCGCCTTCAGCTCGCTGGGGTAGGCAAAGCCACGGCCACAGAAGCGGCAGCTGTAGGGCTTGATGTCAGTGTGCAGCAGCATGTGCCGCTTCAGGTGGCTGGTCTGGGTGAAAGCTTTGCTGCACACCCCGCACTTGTGGGGCCGCGTGCCCTGGTGGGTCAGCAGGTGGGTCTGCAGGTGGCTGGGCTGCTTGAACAGCTTGTTGCAGTGTGGGCAGGAGTGGGGCTTGATGCCATTGTGGCCCAGGATGTGGGTCACCAGGTTGTACTTGGAGGTGTAGGACTTCTCGCACATGCGGCACTGCCAGCGCTTCTGGCGGTCCCCGGCCTCCACCAGGTAGGAGTCGTCGATCTGCACGTTGATGTCCAGCCGGTCCAGCTGCGCCTTCCTGCTGCGCTCGCTGGTGCCACCGGCCACCTCTGCCTCCAGCTCCCCTGGCTCCTGCCAGCCACAGCCCTGCTCGCTCTTCACCTGCTCGGGGTCCCCCGGCGCGGGGGCCTCCACCTCACCAGGGGACGGGGCGCCCGCCTCGAACGTGCCTGTGGTCCGCAGGGCCCCCGCGGGGCCGCCGTCTGGGTCACCGCCCCCGCGGCGCCGCTCGGTGCCCTCCAGCTCCCGGTGCCGCCGCAGGTGCCGCAGGCGCCGGGGCTTCCTGCTGAAGGTGCCCAGGTCAATCATCTTCATGGCACCGCTATGCACTGCCGGCTCCTGGCCGGGCTCTGGGGGCTGGGGCGGGTGGCCTCGCTGCCCCTCGCCTTCGTCGTCCCCGGGGACGGACGTGTCGTATGACGTTTCTGCCTCCACCTCTGCCTTCTCACTCTTGACCTTGGGCACCAGCCTCACAGGTGGCCGCTTCCTCCTCCGGGCGTGCTTCTCCAGGGAGAACTCTGCTTCCAGGGTGTCTTCATCCTGCCCATCCCCGGGCACCTGCTCCTCGCCCTCGGGCTCCCCAGGCTCTGCCGTGGTGTTGTCCGGCAGCTCCCCGGCCAGCCCCGGGAAGAAGCCGGTGGGGGTGATGGTGGCCCCAAGCAGTTCATTATCGGACACCAGGCCCAGGACTGCAGCCTGTGCCAGGGACAGCACCACCACCGCATCCGTCTGCGTCCCGCACTCGCTGAACCGATTCATCTCTCGCCACTGGCCTACGCCGTCATGGCTGGGGAGGGAGAGACACGGCCGTGAGCCCCAGCACCCCACACACAGACACTGTGCTGTGAGGGGCTCATTCCAGCCATCACCACTTTCCTTAGCACCATCCCCAGTGAACCCCAGACCAAAGTGGGTGATGCCAGTGCGGATGCCCAGCACCACATGTCCTCTCTGGCCAGGCTATCAGTCACCGAGGCTGGGGTCTGGCTCCTTGCACGCCCTCAAGCTCCTGGCAGTGACTCCCAGGAGTGGGGAACCCCTACTGTGCCCGGATATCATCCCCACAGCCAGGTCAGCTGCAGGGACACGGAGTGTGGCCAGGGACATCGGCCTCTCCGCTGCAGGCAGCTGTCTGCTCCTGCCAGTCCCTTCATGGCCCTGGGAGATGCCCACCTGAACAGCAGCCACAGCGCACAGGATGGGATGGGGAAGGGGATGGGATGGTGACGGGGAAGGGGAAAAACCAGCGAGAGAACAGGAAGAGACAGAGAAAGGGAGCGATGCCAACGGCGGGGGTCTGCTGCCCATGGACACCCAGGGTATGGGGTCCCTCCCCAGTCCCCTCTTGTCTTCTGGGCCACCATGGCACCGGCACTGGGCACAGCGCCAGCGACTCTCGGCCCACGGTCAGACACACCCAGTGAGAGGACCCTGCCCAGGCCTGAGCTGCCAGGGGGATACTGGGGGGAGGTGGGAGGAAGGTCTCAGCCAAGCACCTCTGTCTGCCCGGGCACCCCGGAGAGGCAGCGGGGAGGGATCGGGGGCGGGGGGCAGGAATGGAGGGGAGGGGCGGCTTCGGGCTGCAGGGAGGAGATGGAGAGGAAGAGGATGGGGGGGAGGATGAGTGCGGAGGCAGCGAAACAAAGCAAGGAGCGGGGGAGGGCGGTGGCAGGAAGAAGAGGAGGGGTGGGAGGAAGAAGAGGGAGCAGCCAGGGAGAGCATGCACAGTACAGCCCTGGGGCCCCACCCCGCCAGACGGGACCCCCTTTCCCATGGGGCTCCATGGGGGACCTGCACTGCCCATTGCAGGCAGAGGAGAAGGGACATGGGAGACGGGTCCCAGCTGCTCTCCCCATGCCCCTGGCACGGTGGAGGGACACTGGGCTCCCAGCACAGTGCCAGGTCTTTGTCCCCCAAAACGAGCACCACGAGATGAGGGAGCTGCAAGACTGACACACTCACACGTCCCACAGACCAGTACCAGGGGGTCTTACCACCCCAAGCCAGGGGCTTTAGGGGAAAGTAAAGGCGGATTCTTTCCACAGGGGATGAGCTCTGCTTCTCAGCAGGAAAACCAGAGCCTTGTGCTGCACAAACCTCATGCACTTGTCTCCATTGGACACAGGAGCCCTGGGACACGGGATAGAAGCTCTGCTGTCTGAGGCCACAGCGCTCCAGAGCTGCAGCTGCACAAACACCACACGGGGAAGCGGGAACACGGCAGAGGCAGCTGTTTCACTTCCCGCTCTCACTTCCCTGTTCATGCCTCGGGACTTGCCGAGCCGGCTGGAAACACCGTTTCCCAATACACTGGCAAGTGAGGTGGGGTCACATACTTCAGCTCCCCCAGGAAACCCTCAAGGCTCCAGAGTGCAGTGCACTGCTGGCACCTCTGTGCTTCAAGGGAGCTACTTCCAGCCTTGCTCAAGCTGCTAAAGGAGAAGTGCTGGGTCCACTGCTGTGACAGAGCACAGTCCTGTCCTGCCATGGCCGGTCCCCCTAGAGCAGTCGGTTCAGTGAAGCAGGACGATGCCTGGGGCTGGAGCATGCAGAGCTCCTGGACACTGCACAGACTCCTGTCCCAGTGCTGACCCCAGCAGTGACGTGAGCAACTTCTCCAACTCCTCTTCCTCCCCAGCCCAGACCTCCAGACCCTTCCTGGGGCTGGACCTGCAGGCTTTCACCCACTGAACTTGGGGTCCCTGCCCAGTGCCACCGCTGGGAACCAAACCCTCCTTCAGGCTTAATAAATTTTAGTTTTCAAGTCCAGCCCTTTGGTCCAGGCTCAGGTCCCTCCAGCTCATTTCCCAACGCAGACCCTTGCCCATCCATCCCTTTCCCACATGGGGGTCACGCAGATACACTTGCCAGAGTCCCCTCCACCAGTGGTGAGTGCCGAGCTCTCAGTCCCCTCGTCCTCCTCTCCTGGCCGCCGCTCTCTGCTCTCTGACACCACGGGACAGATGCTCCCTGGACCAGCAGCAGTGGCTGCTGTCCCTGATCCTTTGGGGTTGTGAAATTTGGGTTTCTTTCACCATGTCTCCTCCCACTGTGAGGTTTAGTCTCAGTGCAATCTCCTCTCTCCTCCCATCTTTCCCAACACATCTGGGAAGAGCCGTGTTCTGCCCTGGCACATCTGTAGTCCCTGCCCTCCCTGACCCTGGCTGCCCCCCTCAGAGCCTCCACCAGCTCCTCGCTTACCTCCCAGTCAGTTAGGGCTTTTTCATGGCTTTCACTTCCTTGTGTTAGTTTATTTTCCTCCCTTGCTGCATCATCAACCCCCCAAATATTCACCCAGGTCCCTCTGGCAGCAAAGTCTGCCCAACAGGCTCCTCAGCCCCAGCACATTCCTTGCTGGATTCTAGATTCTCCAGCCACCAGACTAAGAGTTGTCTGTCCCTGGACACTTTTCCCTTCCCTTTGCTGTTTTACTTCCCTCAGTTTCACCCACCTGCCCCATCACCTGTGCCACTGTCCCATCCAGCCCCTCTGCCAGCACTACTGCTCCAGAGATGAGACCCTGATAAATCCTAAACTGAGCAGCCTAAAAACATTACATCTGATCCATGGAAGCCTCACCTGTGCACCCACGGGTTTACCTGCAACACCTGAGACCCATCAGGTCCCCAACAGGGCACCCTGAGCTAAAGGACCACCCACTCCCATGGAGCTGTTCCCTGGCCCTGGCTGCCCCCAACAGCCTCCACCGCAGCATTAGTGACTAAAGATCCCTGCTTTCTACCTGGCTCCATTCCCTGCCTCCCCCACCAGCCCAGAGGCCAGCAGCACTCACCTCCTCACCCAGCTATTCCGGCAGGGAAGGGAGTCCCAGGTACCCAAAATACAAAGGATTTGGGGAATTTACCTCTCACAGCTGTCCCAAGAAGCAGTAACCCCCACCAGTGATGCAGGAGCCCTCCCTGCTGCCACTGCTCCCTCTTATCTCAGTTCCATCAGGGTAAGCACAGGCACTGCAGCAGGTGCCAGAGCCCAGCTGGTACCAGCAGCAGCTTATCCCACCTGGCTCCCTGCATGGGCTCAAGGGCTGCCTGACAAACCCGGGGTCGTGTGAGGAGGACACCTGGGGCTTGTTCCTGGCTGTCCCCTTCGCAGGACCCCCATTGTGGGACAGGTATTGCAGGACCCCTTTGCAGGAATCCTCACTACAGCACCCCCTTCGCAGCAATCCTTTGTAGGAACCCCATCATAGGTCCCCCATGTGGGATCCTTTGCAGGACCCATTGTGGGGACCCCATTGCAGGACATCCTTTGCAGGATTCCTATTTCAGGTCCCCAGTGTGGGACCTCCATTTCAGGACCCTTTGCAGAACTCCCATTACAAGACCCTCTGCAGGACCCCTCTGTAGACCCCCTGCTGCTGATGCCTGGGGGTCCTGAGAGGTTCCCAGGGGGCAGATGCAGCAGTGCAAGCCCCAGGTGAAGCTCCTGGGGCACTGGGGTTGAGCCCCAGCCAAACTGGGGCTCAGGGTGAGGAGGGACCCTGGGCATGGGGGGTCTTCTTGGAGGAGGGGGCGCTAAAACTTTTCGGCACTTTTTACCAGAAAATAGCTGATCTGATATTTGTGAGAAAACCTTTGATTTTATTTTCCTTCCTTTCTCAAAAGCAGCTTTCATTTAAATTTAATAAAGGGGAAAACAGGCTTTCATCTTGCCTGTGGATTTCACATAAAGCTGCTCAAACCCTCACAATTCCAAACAGAATAATGTTGTTTTCCTGAAAATCATAACAACTAAAATTATTCCTAAACCCGACCCAGCGTGTCTGTCCTGCACCAGCCTGAGGATTTGGGGTTCACCTTGGCTTCACTGCCCAGCCCTGGCTCTGTGCTGGTGGCATGTGCAGAGCAGCTCTGGCTGCCATGGCAGATATGACACCAGCACTTCTTGCCCCAGAACTGACCCCCAGCACAGAGGAACTGCTGTAAAAACGAGTCAAAGCTCAGTGAAACGGGCAGGAGCTGTGCAGGGCCAGGCACTGCTACCACTGAAAGCAAACACGTGTTTAAATTCAGTTGGTGTGTCCAGATAGATACAGTCGAACTACATTTTAAAAGGAAAACTTTTGTTTTAAGGAAAGCTTCTCTAGAAAAAAGAAACCTCTACTGACTGCCAGCGGATCAGAGAGCAGTGGACACGACATCACGTGTGTCACTGAAGGGGTTCTGGGTGGAGGAAGCATCGTCTTTA
This sequence comes from Pipra filicauda, assembly GCF_003945595.2. NCBI lineage: Eukaryota > Metazoa > Chordata > Aves > Passeriformes > Pipridae > Pipra > Pipra filicauda. Next base: position 30,860 of record NW_024104627.1, on the reverse strand, counting down.
GAGGCTTTGGCTTCACAAAACAAGGGACATAACCTGGGATTTGCAGCGGGATGTTGATAATGTTTCTAGTAAGAGCAGGTGGAAAACCAAGTGAGGCAAAGTGAGGACCTGGGGTCCATGGGACAGATGAAAGCTTGGGGAGGAGTGGCCCCATGTTGTCAGAGCATGTCAAACCCTCCAGAGCTGCTCCACGGGGGCTTCCTCTGAACATATTCCGTGGAACTGGAGGATTCTCACCCAGACCACTCGTGTCCATCAGTCAGAAGCAAATATTTACCCCTTTGAAGCCACCTGGTTATTGGCAAACTCTGACTGAGAGGGAAAAGGGAATGGCTTTCAAGTAACCAGAGGTTACTGGTGCTGCAGAACAAAGGTGTGTGGAGCACGAAGCTGCCTGGTTCCCCCATCACCAGCCAGGGATGTGGGATCCACCCATGGGAGCTGGGGTGAGAGGGTCGGGCTGGGGGCAGCAGCAGGTGCTGTGGCTGCTCACTGTAGAGGGACAGAGCTGCCATCCCAAATGCTCTTCCCAGCACAAAGACTCCCATGCTGAGCTGGGACATCCCTTTCCTGCTTCCCATTCTGCTGGGAATCCATTTTTTTCTCCTTCTCAGACTGAGACTCCATCTCTCTGCTCCTCCAGCCAGCCAGCCTCCATCTCTCTTTTCCTCCAGCTTTTGCTCCTCCAGCCCTCCAGCCTCCAACTCTCCATCCCTCACTCCTCCATTCCTCTGTTCCTCTATTCCTCTGCTCTTTCATCCCTCCACCCCTCCCTCCTGCGAACCTCCATCCCTCTGCTCCTCAATCCCTTGTTCCCCACCCCCAGCATCCTCTGCTCCTCCATCCCTCCATTGCTCCCTCATTCTTCTCGTTTCCCTGGCAACACCCATCTCGAGCCGAGATCTGTCCCCTCTCTCCCTCTTATCTTTCTCCTCTCTCTTTCATCTCTCTCCTAATCTCCCTCTCCATTTCGAACCTCTGTCCTTTGCTTCCTTTCTCTCTCTCTCCCTTTTTATCTCCTCTGATACCTTCTCTATCTCAGGTTTACAATTATTTGAATCTCACTTTAAATAAATGATCTATTTAATTAACCACTGGGCCCTGGCCCCGCTCCTGCCCAGCACGGGACCCCCGCCTGCACCACGAAGTGCCCCTTGGCTGAGGACAACAGAGTGACTGTGCCTTGCTACCCCTCCTCCAGCTCCTGTCCGACAGCAGGGAGCAGAATTCAGGATCAGGCACCTGCACCCTTCCACCACATCCTGCCCTGAAGGGCAGGCGAGGGGTCCCTGCTTGGCGGGGTCATTGCACCCCCCAGAGCCGTGGTTTTAAGACAGAGGAGCACCCCAGGCATGCCCTGCACTGCCTCCACTGCAGGACACGGCTGCTGAGCCCCAACCTCCAGCCCCCTCTTGTTCAGACCAGGCTTTTCCCAAAAGAAGTTGGGCCAGGTGATCCTTGAGGTCCCTCCAAACCTGGGATTCCAATGACTCTCTGATCCTAACACAACCAGCACAGAAGCTGGCGGCTCCTGTGCCATAGATCAGCCTCAATGTCTATGTCCTTTCAAAACAACCAGAGGAGACTAAAATTCACGGGGAAAAGTTGTTTCCTGAAAACCAGAGTCCTGCCTGCATCTGTTTGGTCATGGGGGTGATGGAAAGATGGATGGAGGACAGGCTGCTCTGGGGCTGGTGGGAAGAAGCAAGGAGCCTGGCTCTGGCTCAGGGTCACTTCCAGGGGACCCCTGTGTTGTGGCACAGCCAGGAGCCCAGCAGAGCAGGTCCATGGCCACCAGTGCTGTCCCTGCTCCAGGGAGGTCTCCTTGGGGAACTGCTGCTCAGGACGGGCCGAGCCAGAGCAAACGCTGGAGTGGAAAACCTGCACTCCATGAGCAGCCAAAAGCGCATCAAAACTGCACCAAAGGTGCACCAAAACCACACCAAAGCCACTGAGGGTTCATGCCTGGAGCAGCACCCAGGCTGGGAACATTCTGGGAGGAGGATTCTCCTCGCCCCCACCACTGCCTTCCTGAGGAGCTCCTGTTGCTGTGCCACATGGCACAGCATCTCCTCTCCATCAGACCAAACCCATCCTGCTTCAGCCCTGATTTTCCAGCCCTTTTGCCCTCACAGCCTTTCCCAGAACACCGTGCTGGGCTGCCAGGACAACTGTGACAGCAAGCTGAGCTGCTGGTAGCACCTGGAGCAGTGATGTGGGGACCAGCCTCATGCTGCTGAGTGAGGGGTTTCCTTAGACCCACTGGAATCACTGTGGCTTTATGGACATGGATGAGACCCTTCCTGCCATTCCTCTGTGGAAAGGACCAAACCTCAGCCCCTTGTGTCCCTCAGACCCGAGTGCAGGGAGTGTCCATGGGCAATGTCCACCCTGGGCACCCAGCACCGTTCTGTCCCGGCACATCCCACGTTTCCCCATGGACTCCTTGTATGAGCCCCTTGTTCCCCTCTGGAACAAACACGGCCTGTCCATCCCCATCCATGTGCTGTGCAGGTATGTGCTGCAGTGGAGAGCTCCAGGATCTGCCTTTGGAGCTTATGGTCACGTCATCCCTAAAAATGCTGCCACCCAGGAGCCCCAGCAGCAGGAAGAGCCTTTAAATCAGGTAACTGGTGTGGGGGGAGCCGAGGGAGAGGGGCTGCTCTTGTCCAGACCCCCTCTGGCAGCAGGAGCACCCACAGCCCAGCCAAGGCAGCACCGACCTCTGACCCCCTGGTGCTTTGGGGGCTTTGTCAGCAGTTCGGGACCAGCAGTGTGTGTGGCACAGCGAGGAGCAGGGAGGACTCCCAGCCCTGCTGCTGTCCCAGCCTGGCTTCAAAGGCTTCACACAGAACCCTCACTCTGCCTTGGAAAACAATTTTTGCTTTTAAGTGAAATAAACAGGGAAAGAAAAGACTTTCAAGTTCCTCCTTGCTGCAACGGCTTCTCCCCGGCACAGTTCCTTTCCTCTCCGAAAATAGCCAAGCTATTCAAAAGAGATGCAAGAAAAAAGGAACTGAATAGAGGAAAAGGGAAAGAAAAAATGGAGCCCCAAGGGGGTGGAGAAAAACAGAATGAAAAGACAGCAAAAGTAAAGAAAAGGGATGAAAAATAAAGGAGGGGGAAGAGAGAGACAGACAGAGGAGCTTTGAAAAGAAAGAATGCTGACAGCCTGAATACAGGGAGCAGGAAAAAAGGGCCCTGAAAAGAAAGAGCCGGCTGGAATGACCTCTCATTCAGGGCTGTGCCAATCACCACCGCGATGGAAATCCTTTCTTCTTCCCTGCATTCTCTCTCTTTCCAGCGGGGGCAGAGGGAAGAGGAAGAAAAGGGAGTTAATTCTCAGCATAGCAGAAAATAAATCTGCTCTTTGCGAAGTCGCTGAAAGGCGCTGAGGCGCTGACAAACCTGCTCCCAGCACTCACACATGCAGATGGGGACAGAAAGGAAACGGGACTGAGCGGTGCTGGGCAGGACTGTCTTCACCACCTCCTCATCCCTCTGGAAAAACTGGGGAGGAAACACCCAGAGGAAACAAATCTGCAGGAAAAAGTGTGGGTTCATGTCAACCCCCAAACCTTGCAGGGAAAGATGAGGGATGGTTGTGGCAGATGCAAAACTGGGGGCCTGGTCCTGGGCTGAGCCCTGAAGGGAGCGCGGGGAGAAGGGTGGGTGCAGCCCCCTCACCCTGCAAATCCCAAAGCCCCCAGTGCCCACCCCTGCCCAGAGAGGGCCAACAGGGCTTTTACTGGGGTCTGCAAGCCCCAGCACCACCCCAGCTGTGGGTGGGAGCCACAGGGGCAGGGAGTCCTGAGCTCATGTGGGATCGCTCCTGCTTGGCACTGCTCGCACTCAGCACCCCTTGGAGCTGGGGTTAATCACAAACTGCCAGGACCTCGGGGCAGAGCCATAAACACGGCCAGAGGTCCCAGGAGACAACACAGAGGAGCTCAGGCACCCTGGTGTGTGTGAGGCAGCTGGCTGCAAAGGGGAAAACCAACACGGAAGAGTACGAATGGGAGATGTGTGTCACCTTGAAGGGAACAGGGGCTGCCCGGTGGGATGTGAAACAGCTGCTCGTATGTGAGGACTGAGGGAAGATCCCCACAGAGGGAAGGGTCTCAAGAGTCTCACTTTCAAGAGCATTGCTGCTCTTATCCTTGGGAACAATTTTAGTCCAGTTTTGATATTGCCATGTGTGGAGCCTGTCCATGCTGCAGGACAGTGGCTCCTAGGCCTGACTGTCCCTGTCTCCCTGGGCTCCGTCTTGCACTGAGCTGCGAGGATGGAGTAACGGGACACAGTTGTTTAATTAACCACTGGCCCAGATCCAGTCATGGCACCAGGGATGTCCAACTACAGTTAAAGGCCGGGAAGAAGGTGAACACCTCGGACTGCACGTGAGTCTGTGGACAGGTTCAATCTTCCCATGTGCCGAGCACCAGGATGCACCCCTGTGCCCCCACACCCCTGCAGACATTGCCCCTCACACCATGACCAGTGCAGACATTGCCCCTCACACCATGACCAGTGCAGATATTACCCCTCACACCATGACCAGTGCAGACATTACCCCTCACACCATGACCAGTGCAGACATTGCCCCTCACACCATGACCAGTGCAGACATTACCCCTCACACCATGACCAGTGCAGACATTACCCCTCACACCATGACCAGTGCAGACATTGCCCCTCACACCATGACCAGTGCAGACATTACCCCTCACACCATGACCAGTGCAGACATTACCCCTCACACCATGACCAGGGCAGACATTACCCCTCACACCATGACCGCCGTCCCCGAGGCCAACAGGGGCAGGAATCTCAGCACAGCCCAGCATGGGCACGCTCAGCTCCTCGCTGCTCTCCTACAGCTTGTCCTGAGCAGGGGCAAGGGAGTCCCAGAGCCTTGCAGGGCTGGGGGCTGCCTGCTCCCCTCAGGGATGCTGTGCCCACCCGTGGCCAGGCATTACTGAGCTCTGCCACCAGCACCGCATCTGCTGTCTCCACTGCCAGGCCGGCTAATAACTTAATCATAATCAAGAGGTTCTAATTTGAGTGTGATAATTAATACTCAGCTGGATAATCTTCCATGTGTAAATCTTCCAGTCCTGCAGCCGCTCCCAGCAGAGTTGGCTCCAGCAGCCGGGCGGGGGCTGCGCTGGGGACAGGCGAGGGGACACTTCATGCTGTGTCTGCTCTCCCAACTCCAGATTTTGAGGCTGTTTTGCCTCCCAGAACGTCCCTGAGCACAACGCCAGTGTGCCAAGGCGGTTTGCCTTGGCAAAGGGAGAGGTCCCGGTGAGCCTGCGCATGGCAAAGCACAGCCGAAACAGCATGGGAGACACCGACCTCCAGCTCCATGGCTTGGGAATCACCTCCAGCACACGGACCCTGCTGCGGAACTCAGCCCACACAGCCCAGTCCCAAACACAGACAGTGCCACTTCCTACAGCCCAGAGCTGAAGGAGGAGTGGTAATTGGAGCTTTCCACTGTGGGCAGGCAGAGGTACAGGCAGGAACTGGGGAGCACTGGACCCCTTTCACCTGGAGCAGGCACTGGACCAGATCTCCCAGAATGTCCCACTCCCAATCTTCTGATAACAAGGCTCTTGGACATGTCACACTATTTCAGGAACTAACCAGCTGCACAGCTGCCAACACCACTTCTTACTTTCAAATCCCCAAGGTGGGAAACATTTCGGATCCTTTTCTGTGCAGCTGAGCAGGTCAGGGACGAGTGTTTGGGAGGCTGGGTCGGACAGAATGGAGCAGGAGGCACCAAACAAAGGTTCTCACTGGGGGCAGTTTATGAATTCCCAGTTCAGGACTGACCCAAGGGAGTGACTGTGCTGAGCCAGATGTGGAAGACACAGTATTCCTGTATGTCCCAAAGCCAGCTGTTCTCCTCCAGTCCCCACAGCCCCAGCCCGCCTGTATGGCCAATGTCTTTGAGATCCACGGCTGAGATCCAGCAGAGTACCCTGCTGCTTTTCCCAGGGGGAAGGCAGAGGTGTCCGCTGGGGCTGCTGTGCTGGCTGCACAGCGCTGCCGGGTCACAGGGCCAGGGCAGGACACGACTCCGCTCCCAGCACACGTGTCCGTGTGTGTTACCAAGCCCTGGGAGCTCCCACCACACTCCCAACTCTGGGCAGAGGGATTTTACACAGAAAAACACGTATTTATCTTTTGAAATGGACTTCAAAGGACAGGGTCTGGCACCGCTGTCCGGAGTGTGTCACACCAGCTGGACTGTTGGCAAGGACACAGCCCAGCACAGCAGGAGCTGTGCCCAGGGAGTGATGCCTGGGGACCTGCAGCTCGTGTCTGCCCCTCTCCTGAAAATGGAGCCGGTGTCAGGTGAATCTGGGCCAGGGGCTGCCAGGGGCACTGGGGGATGGATCACCTGCCCAGATAGGGCTCATCAGACGATACGGGGAGATGCAGTGGGCAAATCCTGGCTGTGAGTGGGAGGGTGGGGATATCTGCACTATTTACTCATCCTAATTAATATTTCCCAAGGTCTCAGGGAGGCTGGCTGTCTCTGCCTTGGCTCCAGCAGCCCTGGCTAGCCCTGAGGTCTGTGCCACCCTCCGTCCCCGTTTTCATCCCAGTCTGCACAATCCCTGTACTTTGTTCCCTTTCTTATCTCAGCCAGAAAGTCCTACAAACACACACAATATTCAGCTGTTGAAATCATTTCTTTCTATGTGTCTCTTGTTGATAATCACAAAACCAAACCAAATCATTGGAGTCCCCATAAATCAGGGCTTGCTCTCCCCAGGTGATGGCCCAGTCAGGCCCTGCTGGCACATGTGGAGCAGCCGAGGTATGGACGGGAATGGATGAGGAGGGATTCAGCACAGAGGAGACTGAGCACTCTGATGGAGGAGACTTGTCCAGCTCTGCCTACAGTTCTGCTGCTGAGAAAGTGTTTTCTCTCCAGAGGGCACCCCTGGCCCGGGTCAGAGCTCCTCCAAATGGCAGTATTAGCCCCCAGTGAGCTGGTGTCCCCCAAGCCATGGGGACACATGAGGCAGGGCTGGAATCATGGAATCACTAAGGTTGGAAAAGTCCTCTAAGACCATTGAGTCCAACTGTTCCCCAGCACTGCCAAGGCCACCACTAACCCATGTCCCCAAAGTGCCACATCTACACAGCTTTTGAACACTTGTGGGGCTGGTGATTTTGTGCACAGTGAGCACAGAACGGTCATGGCGATGACAAACTGATGGCTCTGGAGAGAAGGCAAGGGCAGAGCCAGGAGGGCAGGTCGATCTGTGCCTGGGAATGGCAACTCTCATCCAGCTCAATAAATGAACAAAGACTGGATTGGCAAGGAGCAGGAAGGTGTTTGAGTTGGGAGTTTACAGTGCCCCCATTGCAGATGGCAGAGGGGTCAGGACTTGAGAGTGGAAAATCCTCTGTGAGGAGGGAAAGCCTCACAATCCTTGTGGATTGGCTGGGAAGGGGAGCAGCTCCTAGGAAAATTCATCCTTACTGCAACAACAACTCTTCCCAACAGCAGCCACCAGCCGGGTCAGTCCTGGGCATCCCTGATCTGTCTGGGTGGTCCAGGATGTCCTTGATCTGCCCAGCCACGTGCAGTATCTCCCAGGAAGGTTGGGACGAGCAGGGCCAGGCTACCCTGGGAATTCTGTGATTTCAAAGGTCCTTTCCAACCAAAACGATTCCATGGTTCCAAGGGGAGAGAGAAGTTCTCCCCTGAGAGCAGCCCAACATGGGTTGGACAAAGGGCTCATCAAGGGAAACCTCACAACCCATTCTCCAGCTTGCTCCTGGATTCCCAGTCCCGAGCCCACAGGCACTGAGACACCCCCAACCCCCAGTTTAACCCCCCACAGCCAGGGGCTGCTGTGCAGGGTTGTGGGGAGGGCCCCAGGATGGTGGGTGTGAGAACAGACTGGAGGTGAGGGAAGGGAACACCAGCCAGGGAGTATGTCAGAGTTAAACACATGAAAGCAAAAGCAGGGGAGGGACAGAGTTGGTTAACTGGGATAACACGGCGAGGGACGGGATGTCAGAAGAGAGGCAGAGGGGGGAGAATGGCCTGACACCACAGAGAATGGGTACGAGACAATGCTGCTGCCGAGAAACAGGAAAGATAAATTTAGAGGCAGCGGTGAATGCTCTTCCTCAGGCAGCTCTGCCTGTCCTTCCTCCCCCTCCTCTCCCTCACCGGGCCACCCACCAGCACGGGCGGGACAGGGGCTCCAGCCTGGCATGGCTCTGCTGGCCAGAGAGGGAGCACAGCCCTGCCATGGGGCCATCTGTACAGCAAAGACTCCGGAAAAAGCAGAAGCAGCCCCTCACCATCCCAGCGCTGTTCGTGGCTCCCACCTGCGATCCCCAGGAAATTCCCGTTCCCGGCCGCAGCTCCCACACTGCCCAGCACAGTGTGTCGAGGTGCACAGTGCATAGGCAGGAACACAGGTCCTCCTGGATGAGATGTGGAAGTAAAACAATGAGCACGTCCGTGTGCTGCTTCCTCCTCCCAGCCTGCTCTTCCCAAATGGATGTGGCAAGATACTGCCCAGAATGGCCTGGCTGGGTTTGCCCTCTGCCAAGACCAAGGCTGTGTCGGTGTCTGGAGAAGAGAAGGCTCCAGGGAGACCTGAGAGCCCCTTCCAGTGCCTAAAGGGGCTCCAGGAGAGCTGGAGAGAGACTTTGGACAAGGGCCTGGAGGGACAGGACAAGGGGGAATGTCTTCCCACTGCCAGAGGGCAGGGATAGATGGGATAGTGGGAAGGAATTCTTCCCCGTGTGGGTGGGGAGGCCTTGGCACAGGTTGCCCAGAGAAGCTGTGGCTGCCTCATTTCTGGAAGTGTTCAAGGCCAGGTTGGATGGCCAACCTGGTCTTAAAGCTCAGGGGCTGCAAGAGGTACTTTGTCCTGCCACAGCTCCCTGCTCTGCACAGCCATGGTGCTTCCCAGCACCCCCGTCATCCCTGGGCTATCCTCGGATCCAATCTGGAGAAGATTCTTGCGAACTTTCTTCAAGTTTATCTTTGCCCTGTACAACAGAACACTTGGGCACTTCTTTACTAAAAACGGTGACATTTTGCAGGGAACATTGACCACACACTCCGAGAACCAGGAGGTGACAGCACAGGGACACTGTGGAGCCACCTGCTTCACCACGAGTTTCATGCAGGTGCTGACATGTTGTTCCTGTTAATTTGTGGTAGAAACACTTGACTGTCACTCAAATGACAGAGGGACAGCTGTGATGGAAGGCCAGGAAAAGTAAAAATTATGTTTCTCTCCCTTAATTTAAAGTTTTGGAAAGAAAGTTCATGACTGCTTGTTCTCTCAGTGAGGAGAGCCCTGTTCCTCCGTTGAAGATGGGTGAGCGGAGTGGCAGCCTCCCTGGTGTCAAAATACAGACCCCCCAAATAAAGAAATACAGACCCTCCTCCATGGCTCACCCCAGCAGGAGCACCTCCTTCCAGGCTGACATCTCACATTTCACTTGCTTTGGATAGAAACTGGGATTTAGGGAAAGCTATGCTAGGCAGGGGCTGTGCTGGAGCCTCTCCCGCCCCACGCCACTGCGACCCACAGCTGCTCGCCAGGACAAGGGAGTGAGAGAAGGAAGGTGTTCACAGGGATGAGAAGGAAAATGTGGGACAGAGGGACAAAGGGAAAACATTTGTCACCGATCACAGTCCCTGTCCCCAAGGTCAAGCCCTGCAAGAAGAGCTTAGCAGGGACCATGACTCATCCAGAGGGCTCTGGCCATGGGCAGCACAAAGGATGGGACTGCGGCGCTGCTGGCACATCCCATCCCAGCCATCCCGCAGTGCTCTTCCACTCCTCCCAGCCCACCCCATCCCAGCCATCCCGCAGTGCTCTTCCACTCCTCCCAGCCCACCCCATCCCAGCCATCCCACAGTGCTCTTCCACTCCTCCTAGCCCACCCCATCCCACCCATCCCACAGTGTTCTTCCCGCCCCACCGTACCACCTCCATGGCACGTGTGCCCTGAGCAGGTGTTTGGGCCATTCCAGATGCTGCCACCTGTGCCCAGGCAGGTGAGCTCTGCGGGTCAGGGATGCGATGGGGCTTGGGAAACTAAAGCTGGGAGTGAATGGCGGAGGGAAGAGGCAGCAGTGGCAACAAATTTGGCAGGAAGCCCCCAGCCTGTCAGGGCAGCACTTGGCTCCCCGTCATCCCCTCACTGGCCCTGGCCTGGCAGACCCCAGGGATGTGCCCAGAGACAGGGCTCTGGGAGAGGCTGAGCTGGACCTGACTTCTCCACAAGGAATAACTAAAATAAAGGAGTGCAGGCAGCCCCTCTCCCATGGGATGTGACGCTGGCATGTTCCTGGCAGACAAACCCACCACTTTGCAGATTCCTCAGCATTCTCAGATGTGGAGCAGAGCAGGACAGGGCCTGTGCTCGTCCCTCTCCACACCATGATTTCCAAACTAGTTGATAAACTAAAACAGCCCAATAAAACTATCTGAAACAAACCCTTTCTCAGGGATTAAACCAAACCCAAAATGTCAACATGATGAGCCGTGACCCAGCACCACAGGAGATGTTCCACTCCCGCTGCTGCAGAGCCCCACGTCCAACCCTCCGAGTCACCCCCCAAGTTTGGGTGGGAATGTGTCCTGGGGTGTAGCAAAGCTTCAGCTCCCGTTTCTCATCTTGGAGAAATACAGTGGAGAAATAAGGAGGGCACTGATGGAAGGAAGGCTGCTCACAGAAGAGGAGCTGGGCCCAGCTGAGGGGGATGTGACTGGCTCCACAGCTGCTCCTGTAGTGAGGACACTGTCACCTGGGGTGGGAGCAGGGGATGGTAACAGCCCAGCCAGTGCTGCCCCAGCTGCTGTTCTCCATGGCCAGCCAGAGGTTGGGCATCCCCTGGGGCTCCAGAGGGAATGCTGAGGCCAGTTCCCCCCCATGACTCTTTGGGGTCCCCGGGGAGAACTGTGCTTGGACTCTCTCTCCAAACCAAGCTGTGTTTGTTCAATCCTGTGGCTGGCCCTGATCACCCACATGATCCAGCTGCACCATGCAGGAGCCGCTCGGATCCACGGCTTGGCAGGGCCGGTTCAAACCTGGGATACAGGAGCTGCTGAGGTGAGGCTGGGAACATGGTGTGGGGAGTGGAGGTGTGGGGTGGGGTGCAGGATCATGGTCTGGGGTGCAGGAGCGCAGCGTGGGACGTTTGAGGCTGACGGAGCTGCTGGCTTTGGACCTGGGGGGAGGCTTCAGGCTCTGGACTCAGGGAGGCTCTGTAGCTGGGGGAGGGGGGTCAGGCTCCCTGTCACAATGCGGGTCAAGCTTGGACTGCTCCCATCCCCTCCCATCACCCCCCTCCTCTGCCTACATGGCGGGTCACAAGGAAACTCCTAATGCTTGATGGATTAATTAATTATAACTAATTTATCTGCCGCACTCGGTTGATGACCAGAGGGCTTGCAGGCGGCTCCCTGCGGTCCCTCGCCAGGGCACAGCACACAAAGCCCCCCAGCCCCCACGCAGCTCCCACGGAACACTGGGGGGTCCCACACTGGGAAATCCTGGGGTGCTCCAGGGAGAGAGGCGAAGCGAGACCTGCCTGGTATGGGACTGGCCCATGGAGTCACACCCCCCCTCCCCACTGTACTTCACCCCCGCGGGGCACTTTGCCTCTGTGAACACGGGAGGCCCTACCCGGGCCCCCCACCGCTGGCTGGTCCGTGAAACTGTCCCCAAACTTCGGGCGCGGCCCGCGGGGACCACCCGGCTGCCGCCCTGACCCCCCAAACTCCAGGGTGCTGCCCGACCTCGACCCCCCGAGCATCTCTCCCACACGCGATTCTGCCGCGAGGTCCCCACCGCGCTGCTTACCCCGTCCCGCAACAGGTCAGCCCCCCCCTCCGCGCCCTCCCCGCAACTTTCCCGGAGGAGAAAGTTTGCGAGCAGCCACGGGGAAAGTTCTCGGGGGGGGGGAGTCCATGTGGAAGGGCGGCCCCACGCGCGGAGCGAGGAACCCCCTCGTCCTCCCCGCTCCTCCCGGTACCTCCCGCCGCCATCGCTCTCGTCTCCGTCGCGCGGGGGAGGAAGGCGGCCACATCCCGGTGTCCCCGCTGTTGTCCCCCCCGCTGTTGTCCCCCTCGTTGGGGGAGTTTAAGGGGCACGGGGTGGTCCGGTGAAGACTCACCGGCGGCTCCACGGGGCGGCGGCGGCGGCTCCGGGCCCGGCGCTGGGTGCGCAGGAAGGAAGAAGGAGGGAATGAGGCAGGGCTGACGTGAAGGGATGCAAAGCAGCTCCTCCTAACTCGCCCGCCCTTCATCTTCCTCCCCCTCCTCAACTTGCCCGACCACCGCGAACGCCCCCCCGTGCAGCAGCATCCTCCACCGGAGCCGGGGCCGCCCTCGGTACCAGTCTGGGGGGACAAAGCCGGGGGGAATGGTGGTGGGGGTGGTCGATGGGGACCCCCATGCCCTAACCCTAACCCCTCCAGCACCCCAGGGATCATTTTCTACTTCCCCCTTCTTTTCTTTTTGGGAGGTTATCACCCATAGAGTGATAGCGGGAGCGGGGAACGCCCTTCCCAAGGGACCCATATCCTGGTTGGGCATTGCTCTCCTCTGCTGTGATGGTGGGAAAGATCATGTACATCCCAAAAAGCTTGTTAGGGTTGATGGTAAGGACCTCCTTCCCCCCAAAAATGGGATTAATGGAATTGGAGATGTTACAGGAATTGCAGGGTTTTGGGAGGGGTGCTGTTCACCCCCACAAGGAGGTGGAGGGAGAGGCTGGGGTCTGCAGAGGTGGGGTGACAGGAGATGACCAGTCTCCAAAGGCAGGGAAGGGGACGGGATGTGGTGCGGGAAGGGAAGCTGGTGGTCCAAGAATCGGTCGTCCTGTTGGTTCCCCCAAGAAGGTGGAGAGAGATGTTGACCTACATGGCCGTGGGGATGTGATAGCAGCAGGCAGCCGGTCCCCAAAGGGAGGGATGGGATGTGGCGTAGGAAGGAGAGTGGGTGGCAACGGCCAGGGGTCTGCGGGCTGCAGGCTCCGGCTCCTATCGTGAGGAGGAGGAGGAGGAGGAGGAAGGTCTCCTCCCCATGGAGGAAGGAGCACGCGGAGGCAGCCGGGATTCGACTGGTGCGTCGGGAGATTCTCATCTCCATGGAAGCAGGTGGCGCCGGCCAGACTAATCGCAGCAGAGTTTGTCTCCACACGCAGCCCTTTGTCTGGGCGCACTTCTGCTTTTCTGATTTTTTGTACTCTCGGTGAAAACCGAGCTCCCCGCTCCGTCCCCGCTGCCGGTGCTCACATCCCCCGCGCCTGGCGGGGTCTGCCCAGCACCCCTTCACGTCCCTGCCGGGGCCTTTCGGAGCCCGGACCCGGCGGCGTCACCGGTCTCCAAACCGCCACTTCCCTGCCCAAGTTCCCAGCCCGGCCTCGCCCCGCGCGGCCCGAGAACGGCTCTGCCTGCGTAAATATATGCAAATACGGATGGGAAGAGACGCGGCACAGGGAGATTCGCTCCTCTGAATTCCCGCGGGGGCCTCAGCGGGGGGTGCGCCCGGACCTGGCACCTGGCGGGGCACGGAGCGGGACATGGAGCAGGACAGAGATCGGGGCATGGAGCAGGGCACAGGGCAGGACACAGGGTGGGACACGGAGCGGGCGCGGGCAGAGCCAGGCGGGGAGCGGGCGGAGCGGGAGCCCAGTCGGGGCTCAGGGACCAGGGCTCGGGGCTCAGGCACCGGGGCTCAGAGATCAGGGCTCGGAGCTCAGGGACTGGGGCTCGGGCTCGACCGGACCGGCCCCGGCCCCGCCGGCTGTCAGGGAGCAGCTGCGCGTCCGCCCCAGCCAATCAGGAATCGGATTCAGGAGCCTCCACCCGCCCCAGCCAATCAGAGAGCGGATTCAGAATGCTCCAGACATCTCAGCCAATCAGATTGCGGATCCAGCTGCCTCAGCTAATCAGACCGTGGAGGTTGGAGGCTGAGCGGCCCCAGCCAATCAGGACGCGCGATGCGCTGCCCCGCTCGCTCCACGGCCCTTCCCGGTCCCTCTCCCGGTTCGCCCGCGCCCACCGGGGCGCGCACTGACCTGTCTCTCCCTGCCCGCGCTGTCCCTGGCTCTCTCCCTCCCCGTGCCGGTTCCGCGAAGCCGTGTCCGTGCCCCCGCGGGTCAGGGCCCGTGGGTAGCCCCCGGTGCCGTGAGAGATTGTCCCGCCCTTTTCTCATACTCCCCAGCACAGGGGACGTTAATGCGGGCTCTGGCCGGTGTGTGCCCGCGCCGGACCCGAGCGGGACCGGGCCGGGGCCGGCGAGCTCTGCCCCCGCCGGTGCCCCGGGCACGCCCCCTCCGGGCAGGCAGGGCTGCTGGTCCTTTAAGCGGGGGCGTGGCCTAACGCCAAGCCCCGCCCCGGCGCCGCTCAGGTTGCGGCGGGACTGCTGCGCCCCCTGGCGGCGTGTCTTGGCTGTCCCGGCGGTCCCGGCGGTCCCGGCTGTCCCGGCGGTCCCGGCTGTCCCGGCGGTCCCGCCGCGGGCAGCAGTGGCCGCATCCCGGCTCCAAACCTGCCCATCCTGCCCCGCCGCGGGCCGCGAGGAACCGCCCGTCCCGCCCGGCGGCAGGCCCCGGTGCAGCCGCGCCGTCCCGGGGAGCCCCCGCCCAGGAGCGGCTCTGAGCATCCCCCCGAGCCCGACCCCGCACCCCGGGCCGGTCCCGAGCCCCGGCGGCTTCGCAGGGTCCCCGCGGGGCTCAGCCCACCGGGCCGGGCCGCAGCGCCGCCGCCGCCGCCGCGCTTCCGGGGCGGGCGAGGGGCTTCCTGCGGGGCGGCCGCGGTCCCGGGACTGCTCCCGGTGCTGCTCCCGGGCCTCCTCCCGGCCCGGCCCGACTCGCCGCCGGGATGATCAACGCCATCCTGGTGTTCAACAACCACGGGAAGCCGCGGCTCGTCCGCTTCTACCAACACCTGGTGCGGGACCGGGGCCGGGATCGGTGCGGGGCTGGAGGTGTGGTGGGGCTCGGTGGGGCTGGGGGGGCCGGGAGCCGGGGCGGTCGCTGCGGGGTGGCGGAGCCCTGCCGGTGCCCTGGCCGTGTCCTTCGGGATGCCCCGGGCTGGCTCCGGGACCGGCCTGTCGCCCGGAGCCGCCGGCTCACGGTGTCCCAGGGGCAGCGGGGGTCGCGGGTCCCACGGGTGGGACGTGCCCCCACGGGTGCCCTCGGCTGTGTCCTGCCGGCAGGCGGAGGAGGCCCAGCAGCAGATCATCCGCGACACCTTCCACCTGGTGCTGAAGCGGGATGACCACATCTGCAACTTCCTCGAGTGCGGCAGGTACCGGCCGGGGAGGGGCTGTGCCGGGCTGCGCCTCGCCCAGATGGCCCCCCCAGAGCCCTTCAGCTCTCCCCGTGTCCCCACAGCCTGTTCGGCGGCTCGGACTACAAACTGATCTACCGGCACTATGCCACGCTGTACTTTGTTTTCTGTGTGGACTCCTCGGAGAGCGAGCTGGGCATCCTGGACCTCATCCAGGTGTGTCCCTGCAGGGTCCCATCCCTGGGCACAGCCCCGCCCCGCCACCTTTCAGGTGCATTTCATGCCCGTGGCATCCCTGTGCCAGCCCCGGGAGGCCTGAAGAGCCACTCGGGGGCCGCAGGGGGAAGGGGGGGCTGCACTTGCCCTCTGAGCCCATTCGTGGCTGCTCCGCCACGGGCAGAGGGGGAGAAGCCAACCCAAATGAATGGCTTTAAAAAATAGAACCATAGGATCATTTCAGGGTGGAAAAGACCCTTAAGAGCATCAAGTCCAAAAGTTAATCCTAGAATCATAGAATCCCAGGTTGGCAGGGACCTCAGGGATTGTCTGGTCCAACCTTTCAGTTCAAAGCACGGCCTAGACAAGGCCCAGCACCTTGGCCAGATGCACCTGAAGGTGTCCAGCGTCGGGGAATCCAATTACTTCCTCTGTAAGATTATTCCAATGGCTGAGTGTTTTATTTGGGAAAAATTTTCCTTTTGTGTCTAACTGGAATCTCCCAAGAGGAACTTGTATCCATCACCCTGTGACTTTCCATATGACTCCTTGTATGAAGGGAGTTTCCAGCTTTTTAGCCACCCTTTAAACACCGGGACATGGGGAGAAGATCCCCCCTGAGCCTCCTTTTCTCCAGGCTGAGCCCCTCCAGCTCCCTCAGCTGCTCCTGCTGCTCCAGCCCCTTCCCCAGCTCTGTTCCCTTCCCTGGACAAGCTCCAGCCCCTCAATGTGTCTCTTGTCTGAGGGGCCCAGAACTGGATACAGCCCTCGAGGTCTCAGCAGTGCCAGCAAAGGGACAGGCACTGCCCTGGCCTTGCTGCCACAGCAGTGCTGGCACAGCCCAGGGGCCAGTGGCCTCCTTGCCCACCTGGGCACACTTGGGCTCGTGTTCAGCTTCTGTCACCAGCAGCCCCAGGGCCTTTTCCATCTTTCCAGCTGCTCTGCCCCATGCCTGGAGCGTTCCATGGGACTGCGTGACCATCTTGCCTGGTCTCTGTGCTGACTGTCCTTTCTGCTTCCCCAGGTGTTTGTGGAGACACTGGACAAATGCTTTGAGAACGTCTGTGAGCTGGACCTCATCTTCCACATGGACAAGGTGGGTGGTGGGCTCCTTGCTGCTCCAGAGCCTGCGCTCCCACAGGCAGGAGCTGGCCAGGAAAGTGTGGAGGCATCAGGGGTCACTGTGTGGCCAGGGATTGCGATCCTGGGTGCAAAGATTTCAGCCGGGGGTCTTAGAAAGCTGCATCGTGTTCTCTTGACAAGAGATCCAAGTGCTAGGCTGCTCTGAGCCCAGGGGTGAGCTGTGCCCAACCATGGTTCCAGGGACTCGTGCCAGGTGACCGCAGCCAAGTGACAGGGATCTGTGCTCCAGGGCTGTGCTGGTGGAACTGGGCAGGCTCTGGTGTGGTGCTGGGGCGTTCTGCCTCTGCCCCAGCTGTGACACTCCTTGGGAGTCCTTAACATTTTACTACAGCTGCAGGGGAAAAAAAGGGAAGGAACAATGGCTGCAGGAAAAAAAGTGAACAAACAATGGAGGTATTTGGAATTCAAAGTGTTGGGTAAACTTTGGTTTGAGCCACAGCCTGTAATGCTTCCTCTTGAGCTGGACTGAGTTTCTGGGCGGAAACCCGTCCCCTTTGATCATCTCCTGGGTCATGAGGCTGAAGATAGCCAGGAGTAGATAGCCAGGAATAGGCTTGGAGCAGGGAGAGGCTTGGCTGACGGTGCTGTGCTTGCAGTTGCTGTTGATCAAGATTTTCTTGCTTTGCTGAAGACAAAAACATGTCAACAAAAAAGAGCAGTGGAAAAGAAAAATGTCCCCTTTCTGTTGGTGATTCCAACTTGGGAATTGGCAGGGAAGGGGAGTGAGCAGGTCTGGGGGGTCTCTGTGTTCCCAGCTGCTTATATCAAGCTTTGGTTTTACCGTTTACCCAGCTGTAACCTTTCCGAAATGCCACATGATTATGTTGTCAGCAAAAGCACTTATCAAGGGTTTATCAAAGGAGGAATGAGGGAGGAGCAGCCATGGGAGAAGCGGTGGCAGTTGCCCAGATCACCCCTGCCCGCAGTGGGGGGAGGATGTGCTCATGGGGTCTGACCCTGTGGATGACCAGGACCTGGCAGCTTTTCGCTCAGCCTTACTCTCGGTTTACACTGAGCCCTACAGCCAGCCTGCAGCCCTGGGGCAGGGCACCTCACCCCATAGCCTGTCAGCTTTGCCAGCAAGAGCGGGGTCACCCTTCCTCTGACCTCTCCTGCCTGGAAGAATGTTCAGGAGACAGGAATCAGGGGGTTCTGATAGGGGAGACCCTACAGCTCAGTCATCCCAGACCCTCCCAGCCTTGTTTACTTTGCGTCCTGTGCTCCTGCTGCTTCCAAGCTTTGACTTGAGTCTTGGCCCCTGTCAGTTGGTCCTCCCATCTCTTTCTATATTTGGCACGTGTTTATTTCTCGGATGTGCTCATGTTCCTGTGCTTCCAGGAGCTTGGTCACAGAGGGACAGTGTTTGGGGCGCTGGGAATGTGCCAGTGCGTCCTGCTGGGCTCTGGTTTGCACCCCTTGGATGCCCTGGCAGGGTTGTGGTTGTCTCCCCAGGCAGGGGCTGACAGGAGTTCAGGTGCAGATTTGGCTGCATCCTGTGATTTCTCTCTTTGCCTCAAGATTCACCTTGCACTACCTGCAGCACAGGGGTTGTGGGACCAGAAGTGCTGCAGATCTGGAGCCCTGTGCCTGCCGTGGGCAGATGAAGGGGGACATTGGTTGGGCACCAGTGACACCAGTGCTTTTATCTGAGCTTTGGGTTCCCCAGCCTCAGAGCTGTGGGGCCCCCCTGTCACATGGGGAGGCTCAGGGGGGAGCTGTGCCCACCTCCTCCCGGTCGTGCTTCCCACTTTGGAGAGGAGCACGAGCTGCACTCAGCAGCTGTGGGGTCCTGCAGGGGACACGGATTGCTCAGGAAGTGCTGTGCTTCGGCTTGGAAAACAAAGCTTGCTCAGGATTTCTGCCCCGTTGGTGTTGGGCCAACTTGGGCTGAAGCCAGACCTTGAAGGAACATTTCCTGATGTTCCCAGATGCTGTCGGGCTGTGGGGGCTGCTCGCTCTGGCCGGCGCGGTGTGTGCTGGGGCTGGGCTGTGGGAGGGGGGTCCCAGGGCTCTGGGAGTCCCAGGAGCTGCCATGGTACCTGTGGCTCACCCTGTGCTGTGCTGATCCCGCACACCTCGCTGCTCCGGGCACTGTCGGAGCAGGATGGAACTCATGGGGAGCCCTGGGATGGATCACCTCACCGTTGGCACAGAGCTTGGTTTCCCCCTTGGAGCAGGTTTTCTCATTGTCTTTATTCTCCCCAGCATTGCCCTGGCAGTGTTTGCCATGTGGTGTTGACAAGTGCAGCCTGGCCCTGTGAGGCCATTAAACAATCTCGTAACCTGACCATGCTCCTGCACAGCCTCTTTCGTGGAAGTAACTGGGGCCCATAAATCCATTATCTGTGCCGGGAACTCAGCAGGAGCTGCTGATTGTGCAGGGAATGCCTGGCTGAGCTGGATCCTGGAGTTGAGGGTAGTTGCAGCCACCAGCTGCAACCACCAGCCACCTGGCTGCCACCCTGGGGCTGGTTGGGATTTCTGAGATTGCAAACCACGAGTGGCCCTTTCCGTGCCGTGGCTCTATGATTCCACCAGCCTCCCTTGGCTGTTCATCCTTGGACCTAAGGAACCCCAGGGAAGGAGTAGACTCCCTTGGCAGTTTTGTGCTTTTTCTGTGCCTGTATCACAGTCCTGTCTTTCCTAAGAGACAGTGGAGAAGCCAGGCTCTGGGCTGGCTTTCTGGGGAGAAGGAGCTGCTCCTGGGGAGAAGTGTCCTGCCCGGTGGGGTCCCTGCTGCCCACTGGGGTCCTTTCTAGCACACATTCCTGCTGTGACCTGGCTCCTGGCCTAGGGAGGGATCAGACTTCACTGGCTGTGTCAGAAGTGGTGCAGCCAGGCTGTGCCAGCAGGATGGGTTGGATCTGGCCTCTCTGAGGGCTGCCCTGTGCCCGGTGGTCTGTTCGCTCTGGCTTCTGGAGTGGGTGTTTTCTAGAGCAGGGGTGGTAAATAGGACCGTGGGACTTCCCATGCCAAGGACCATGGCTATCTTCTCATTCTCTGGGCAGCTGAGGAGGGGATGGAGCTGGATTTATCTCCTTAGGGGGGGAGATGCTGGCCCCTGACATGCTTCCATGCCAGCGCTGTGGCCGCTGCCAGGCCAGGGCTGGGTTCTGAGCCTTCCCTTCCCTTCTTCCCTCCCTGTTAGGTTCACCACATCCTGCAGGAGATGGTGATCGGTGGGATGGTGCTGGAGACAAACATGAATGAGATCGTGGCACAGGTGGAGGCCCAGGGCAAGCTGGAGAAGGCGGAGGTGAGCATTGATGCTGTGGCTTTGCCCCATGGGGCTGACGGATCCCAGGCTGTGAGGGGAGCTGGCCTGTGAGGTCTGGGGTGGGCATGTGGGGGAGACATCTGGGCTATCCCCAGTTTCTGCCTGCCCGAGCCCTCAGGGTGGGGCTGGGGACATCAGCAGTTCAGGAGCACGGGGGAGCTGCCCAAGCATGGGAGTGGCTTTTCCCATCAGGATAATGACCTGAGGCAATAAAAGGTTTATTGCCCTATTTGCACTGTCACTGGTAAGATGCAGCTGCCTGGGTGCTGTGGGGCGGGGGCCAGTGGTCACAGTCTCTCTGTCCCCAGGGAGGCCTCTCGGCCGCTCCTTCCCGCGCTGTGTCAGCCGTGAAGAACATCAACCTGCCCGAGATCCCCCGCAACATCAACATCGGGGACATCAACATCAAAGTGCCCAACCTGTCCCAGTTCATGTGAGCGGCCCATGGCAGGGGCCAAGCAGAGCTGGGGTCCCCAGCTCCTCTCAAGGACTGCCTGTGTGGTACCCAGGGGCCAGAGTTGCCAGGATGCCTGGGCTGACCGAGGGCAGGGAGCAGTGGCAGGGCTCAGAGAATGGGATGGAGGGTGGCTCACCTTGGACCTGGGCTCAGTTCTGCTCTCTGGTCCCTCAAGAAGGTGAGTGCCCTTCCTTCCCCTCCCTCCCCATGGAAGTGCAACCTCTCCTTGCTGTGGGGAAGAGCCGGTTCCTGCCTCTCCCAGGATTCTTGGGATTCCCAGTGCTAAATGCATGCCTGTAGTGACAGCTTCATCAGGAGCTGCAGGTTGTCTCCTCCATCCTCCTGGCCATGGCTGTCCCCTGCCCTGGTCCTGCTCACTGGGATGGACCCCAGCTGGGTGGGGGTCACTCCTGGGAGCTGCTGCAAACCCTGGGCACAGTGGGGGGGGGACCTGCAGGAGTGGGGACATGGCAGCGAGAGGGATGGGAGCTGAGTGAGCTGGGGGATGAGCAGGTGGCAGCTCACAGGGTCAGGCCAGGCTGGGGCTGCTTGAGTGTGTTCCTGTGTCCCAATAAACTGCCCTTGAACCCGTGTCTGTGTCTGCTGTGGGTGCCGCTGGCCAGGCCCCGGTGGGAGCACCAGGAGTGGGCCAGGGCAGCTCTTCTGGGGCGGGGGCCCTGGGGGGCTTTGGGCTGGTGGAGGCCCGGGAGGTGGATAAGGAGGCCCAGGACATCCCAGGGGAGGGTGGGGGGCTTAGGGCAGTGTTGCTGGCTGCAATCTCCACTTCTGGAGCAGGTGGAGGGAGGGTGATGGCCCAGTTCAGGCTGTGACAGTGGCATCCCCGGCTTTGAGCCTTTGGCATATCACCCCCTGCCAGCGTTCCTGCCCTCTCCCTGCTGCAGAACATCTGGGCAGAGCAGCCATGAGCCCTGACGGCTTGGTGGGTGTGTGGGGGCTGTGGGACTGGGGTCCCCTGAGGCCAGGGGCGAGTGTGGCTGGTCCTGGGGGCCACAGTGACCTCCAGGCTCCTCCAGCCATGTGCCCCACGCCCCTGGCTCCACTGCAGCTTCATCTGGCCACCAGCCCCTGGGGCTGGCCGAGGGCCCTTCCTCTGCTCCCCAGCTGTGCTCCGGGCTCTGCATCCACTTCCCCTGGCAGGGAAACCGTGACTCTGCCTGGAAGGAATTTTCCTGTCGTTTCCCCTCCCTGCAGCTTAACCCCTCCCCAGCTGGCCACCAGCCACACCAGTGCTCCTGGAGGTCAAGGAGCCAGGCAACCTGCTGAGTGCTCTTCTCTGCTGGCTCTCCTCCTCCTCCTCCTCCTGCCAGGACAGGCAGCGAAGGGTGCAGGTGAGCGATGTGTGGGCCATGTCCTGGGGCTGGGACTCGGGGTCTGGCAGCACTGGGATGGTTGGAGGGGAAAGCTCTGGCTTGCCCCAGGGTGAGGTGCTGGTATCCCACTCTGTGCCAGGCCAGGGGCTCGGTGGGCTAGGGGGTCGGCTGCCGTGGGTGATGTCTTTGGTCCCGCACCGCAGCACCCCAGTGACGGTGGGAGATGTGTCCGGCCACACGTGCTTCCTCCACGGCTCCGGTAGCGGCTTCTTTCCCTGTCCTGCGTCTGGCCGGCACCTCAGCCCCGCGGCTCTGCGGGAGGTTGGAGACCGGGGACCGTGCTGGGGGCAGGGGATCCCCTCTGCCGCCCCCGGGTGCTCCCTCTCCTCGAGCCTGCCATGGGGTGGTTCGCCAAGGATGCGCTGGGCTGAACCCCTGGCCCCCTATTTCCCCGCCCACGGGGCTGCAGCCCCGACCTCGGTGGCGGTGGGTCGTGCGGGAGCTGTGAGAGCCCGGCGCTGGCAGCGACCTGGCGTCGTGCCCGGAGGGGCTGCGCGGGGTTACCGGACCCCTCCCACACCCCAGAGCGAGCGGGGGGCCCGCAGCGTGTGCAGGGCAGGGCCTGCCCGGAGTCTCAGCGCTCCCTCTCCGAGCTGCCTGCGTGGTCCGGAGATGGGAGATGGGGCTGGATCCTGGGGATGACTCCCGCGGGTCCCGGCCCCAAGCCCACTGCCCGCCCCAGTCGGGCTGTGCTGTGACACTCAGGGGTGCCGGGCTTTGCTGAGCTCAGCCGGGGTTTGCCTGCCACAGCATGTTCCCAAATCCAGGCCTCCTCCCCAGCACCTGGGGGTGCTGCACCCCGAGCACAGCGCCGTGACTGCCCGCAGGGAGCATTGCTGAACCCCCGCTGCCAGGGCAGGGGGTGCCAGCTGTGGCTGGGGTACAGGGGGCTGGGCTGGGGAGATGAGCGGGGGCACCCGAGCACGGACACCGTTCCTGGGGTGCCGGGGTGCTGCAAGGGCTGTGAGGAGGGGGCACAGCCCGGCTCGGTGACTGCCGGGTGACGGTTTGTCCCCTTCTAGACACTCCCGTGCTGACTGTCCTGGCCAGGGCTGGTGTGAGGGAGGGGACCCCCAGCAGGACCCCGGCGAGCTCCGGGCTGTAGGGGCTGGCTGGGTGGGGCTGGTTCAACGCAGCAGGGGCACGGGACGAGCACACCCGGCTAACGCCTCCGAGCTGGGGCGGTGGGGGTCCCACAGCCCTGGGGGTCCCGAGGGTGGTCCCGGGAGTCTCGGAGCCCCGGGGGTCGCTTTCTGCTCGGGGCGGAGGCACCTTTTCCCCACTCAGAGCTGCCTCCTCAGCCTGTTCCAGTGCGGGGGGAGCCCAAGCCCATGTCTGCCCCGAGCCGTGCCCCCGCCCCGCCGGCCAGCAGCCACGGGGCTAAGGGGACGGGAGCTCGGTGTTCCTACCCTGGAGCTCTGGAGGAGACTTTCCTCCTCCCGGAGCTGAAAGCACGGAGCTGAGACGGACAGAGCCGCGTGCAGGCAGGGGGACCGGAGGGGTGCAGGCAGGGTGCAGGAAGCGGGGCAGGGCGGGCAGGACCCCGTTGCTCCTCGCTACCCCCGGCTGAGCACGGGAAGGTGAGTGGGGGTTCTGCCGCGGGAAGGGGGTGGGGACAGACCCCGAGCCGAGGGTCCGGGGGGTGGGTTGGAGCGGGCCGAGTCAGGGAAGGGGCTGTGGAGGTGCATAGGGGCCGGCGGGGGCTGTGGGGTGTGGGGTGAGCAGTGGGATTCACATATATGGAGGTTATGGAGCCCGTATTCAATGGGGAGGGTTGGGGGGTCTGCGGGGGTGCATGAAGGTGTGGGGGACTCTGGGGGGTGTCAGGCTTTGGGGCGTGTGGGGCCAAATCTCAAGGGACCCATGTGCCCGTGTGGGTGATGCCCAACATCTGTGCCACGTATGGGACATGGGACATGTGTGTGTGCTGCTGTGGACTCCATGGAGGGGGCTTCCGGGGGGGCAGGATCCTGTAGGCACTGGGGGAGTGGGGGTGGATGCCGTGGGGCAGTGCAGAAGCCTGAGGAGGGGTCTGGCTGGAGTTAACAGGGGTCAGCATTGGGGTGAGCGGGGGTGGGTGCCTGAGTGCCATGCCTGAGGGGCTGTGGGGAGGGCCACTGTGCCCATCAGTGCAGGATGGAGGGTGTGCAGGGTACCTGGCACACTCCCAGCCAGCTGTAGCCCCTGGTCCTGGGGGCCTGTCCCCAGATCTGTAGCCTTTGGCCAAAGCCAGGGCAGGGATCAGGCTGAGCAAACCAGCGGTGGCCACTGGGCCAGGGGATGGCCTGGCTGTGCCAACCAGGGGATGCCAGGGATGATGCAGCATCTAGAGTGATTTGTGCCAGGCACAGTGATCCCCATGGATGCGGCTGGGTGCTGTCAGGGACAGGGCAGGGCTCCCTGAGGACACCCCTTGCCCTGTCCCAGTTTGCCCTTTGCCTCAGCTGTGGCTCCTGGCAGCACCTGCCCATGTCTCCCTATCGCCTGGATCTTGGGAACAGGAGTTTCTGTTCCCACTGTGTGACAGGATGTGTCACCTCCCCACCCTGCCCTGAGTGGGGACCTTGCACGTGCCCACTGGGGCTGGGCTCACCAGGATGGAATTTGACCCCAGTGCCACCAGATTCATGACCCTGGACTTTGAGAGGGCTGTGGGCAGGGTGGGCTCCTCCCGGGCTCCTTGGTCTGCTCCAGGTCTGCTGCCAGACCTCTGCGCTGACCCCCACCCCCCCACTTTCTCTGGTGGGGGGGCAGCCTGTCAGCTGTGCCCCTTGCTGGTAGGGGGTCATCTGAGACTCCCCAACAGCAGTTTGCACCCTGTCACTCGAGAGCAAAGGGGGTGACACTGAGCCCGCGTCTGGGCTCGACTGATGGTGACACCCACTGTGCCCTGCATCATGGTGGGGATGTGGCCACGGGCTGTGACCACCCTCTCTGTGCTCCTATTGCAGAGCCAGGCGAGTGCTAGGGAGGCACCCTGGGGGCCCTGGCTCGCAGCTCTCACCGACAGTGTGACCCCCCTCTGCTGGCTCTGCTCCTGCTTGCAGCGGCGCTGGGTGTTGGTGCTCCTGCCAGGCTGGGGGGTGGGCAGGTGGAAAGATCATGCCAGGGGCTGCCGCCGCCCTGAGCTCCGTGGCCATTTAATCCTTCACCCATTAACTTGGACTAATAAACCTTGTGGGAGCAAGAGGCTAAAAGCCGCACCCGTGCCAGTGTTGCCTCCACCGGCTCTGCTCCCGCTGCCCACCATGGCAGCCGGCTTCTTCATCAGCAAGAGTGTGGGCATCGTGGCCATCGTGCTGGGCCTGGGGGCCGTGGCCACCATCATCGCGCTCTCGGTGGTGTATGCCCAGGAGAAGAACAAGGGGACGTCGCATCCAGACACCACCAGCACAGCCGGCCCTGGCACCACCACCACCACCGCTGCCCCCAACAACCCCTGGAACCGGTGGAGGCTGCCAGCCACGCTGCAGCCGGAGATCTACGAGGTGTCCCTGCAGCCCTTCCTGACGCCCGATGCCAACAACATGTACATCTTCAAGGGCAACAGCAGTGTGGTCTTTGTCTGTGTGGAAGCCACCAACCTCATCCTCATCCACAGCAACAAGCTGAACTACACCATGCAGGGCTCCTTCCACGCCACGCTGCAGGCGGAGGGTGGCGGCGCAGCCCCCTCCATCTCCCGCACCTGGTTGGAGACCCTCACCCAGTACCTGGTGGTGGAGCTCACTGCTCCCCTGCAGCAGGGCCAGAGGTACCGGCTGTCCAGCAGCTTCACTGGGGAGCTGGCCGACGACCTGGCTGGCTTTTACCGCAGCGAGTACACTGACGAGTCGGGCACCAAGTAGGTGGAGGGCAGGGGACAGCGTGAAGGGCACAGGGCTGGCCCGGGGTGGCAGTGGGAAGGGGAATGGGGGGCACAGGGTGGGGGGACACAGGGTGGGAGGGCATGGGCTGGCTTTGGGGCTCCTCTTATCCCCATGCTGCCCCAGCAGGGATGGGAGCAGGGGAACTGGGGGGTGTAGCTTCTGCAGGGCCCCCTGGGCCTGACAGGGTTGGCTTGCAGGCACGTGGTGGCCACCACACAGATGGAGGCGACCGACGCGCGCAAAGCCTTCCCCTGCTTCGACGAGCCGGCCATGAAAGCCAACTTCACAGTGACACTGATCCACCCCTCCAACTACACGGCCAT
The DNA here is from genome assembly GCF_003945595.2 of Pipra filicauda. Classification (NCBI taxonomy): domain Eukaryota; kingdom Metazoa; phylum Chordata; class Aves; order Passeriformes; family Pipridae; genus Pipra; species Pipra filicauda. The sequence goes on along the minus strand of NW_024104627.1, from coordinate 4,880 downwards.
TTCCAACATGCCCGTCAAGAGTGAGTGGGGTGGTGGGATCCCGGAGGGGGGCTGGGGGCCTGGCAGGGCTGCAGGGTGACCCTCTGCTCCCTGCAGGCAGCCGGCAGGAGATGATGGGCGAGCAGAGCTGGAATGTCACAGAGTTTGAAACCACTCCCAGGATGTCCACATACCTGCTGGCCTTCATTGTCAGCCAGTTCAGCTCCGTGACGACCAAATCGGGGAATGTAACGGTAGGCTGGGGTGTGGGGCACCCCCTTCCCACCTGGGCTGAGCCTGGGCTGCTGCTGAGCCCTGCATCTCTCTTCTCCAGATTAGCATCTGGGGCCGCCCCGAAGCCATTGACGAGGGCCAGGGCAGCTATGCACTCAGCGTCACCGGCCGCATCCTCAACTTCTTTGAAGGACATTACGACACGCCGTACCCACTCCCAAAGTCTGGTGGGTCCTGTGGGGCATCTGGGGCACTGGGTCAAGGTGCCTGCGGCGGGGGGGGGGCAGATGGCACCTCGTCAGCGAGGCAGTGATGGGACCCCTTTGTCCCCAGACCAGGTCGGCCTCCCCGACTTCAATGCAGGCGCAATGGAGAACTGGGGGCTGGTGACCTACCGGGAGAACTCACTGCTCTTCGACGACAGGTACTCCTCCATCAGCAACAAGGAGCGGGTGGTGACCGTCATCGCCCACGAGCTGGCACACCAGGTACCCACTGCGACCCCTGCCCACCCCCTCCCCACCCCCAGGGCTGATGGGTGGTGTCTGATGGGGTGTTGTGCCCCCCACAGTGGTTTGGGAACCTGGTGACGCTGCGATGGTGGAACGACCTGTGGCTGAACGAGGGCTTTGCCTCGTACGTGGAGTACCTGGGTGCTAACCAGGCCGAACCCTCCTGGAGCATTGTGAGTGGTGGGGACAGCGGGCAGGGGCGTGGGCAGGGGGAGCAGGCGCCTCGGGGGCTGCCCTGGTGCCAGGGGGTGCACGCAGGGCTGAGGCAGGTGCTGTCACTCCCCTGCAGAAAGACCTGATGGTGCTGAATGAGGTGCACGAGGTGATGGCGACAGACGCCCTGGCCACCTCCCACCCGCTCTCCTCCCGCGAGGATGAGATCAACACCCCGGCCCAGATCAGCGAGGTCTTTGACAGCATCAGCTACAGCAAGGTGGGAACAGAGGCACCCTGGGGTGGGGGGTGGGCTGCAGGGTGTCCCTGGGGTCTCTGACCTGCTGTCCCTGCAGGGAGCGTCAGTGCTGCGTATGCTCTCGGACTTCCTCACCGAGGACGTCTTCAAGGAGGGGCTGCAGGTGAGACACTGCTGGTGCCAGGGGGCAGCAAGCCCAGTGCAGGGTGGGCATCCCATGGTAGGGGCCTCCCTGGGTACTCTGGGGGTGTCCCACACCCCAGACCTGCCCCTGCCCACCCATGTCTCCTGGTGCTTTCCCACAGTCCTACCTCCACACCTTCGCCTACAACAACACCGTCTACACTGACCTCTGGGTCCATCTGCAAGAGGTAGGAGGGGGCTGGTGTTCGAGCTGTTCCCCCAGACCCAGCTCTGGGGGCTGCCTGGTGGGACAGGGCCTCCTGTGCTGGGTGAGGGGTGCAGCACTGGCTGAGCCCTGTGGCCCTGTGCCCCTGGCCCCGGTGACCAGCGGTGTTGCCGTCCCCTCAGGCTGTGGAGAACAACAGGGTCCCACTGCCTGACACCATCAGCAACATCATGGACCGCTGGACGCTGCAGATGGGCTTCCCTGTGGTAACTGCCAACACCCTGAACGGCACCATCAGCCAGACCCACTTCCTGCTGGACCCCAATTCCCAAGTGGACAGACCCTCTGTCTTCAAGTGAGTGGAACAGGGTCCAGCAGCAGGGGACCTGGGACTGGGGGGTCGTGACGTATGGGCCAGTCCCATCACCTGTCTGTCCCCGGCACAGCTACACCTGGATCGTCCCCATCACCTGGATGACACGTAGTGGCACTGTGAATGACAGGTACTGGCTGACCAAAGCCACAGGTACGGTGTGTCCTGGCTGTGAATGGTGGTTTTGCTGCCAATTTCCCTGCTCTGGCACAGTTTGGGGTCCCTTGGGGGGTACCTCAACCACCTGGGTGGTGGGGGCTGAGCTTTCCCCCCCCAGCGGGTGGGGTCAGCTCCAGCAGAGCCTGCTGTCTCCTTCCAGACACCAACAACACGTTCAAGGTTGACAGTCCCAACTGGCTCCTGCTGAACCTCAATGTCAGTGGATACTTCCGTGTCAACTACAACCAGGAGAACTGGGACCAGCTCCTCAACCAGCTCACCACTGACCACACGGTATGCAGGGTGGTTGGGGCTGTAGCGTGGGACCCCACCCCACATCCCCCATGCACCCCACACCCCGCTCCGGGCTACCCTGAGATGCTGCCTTTGTCCTCTTCCAGGTCTTCCCTGTGATCAACCGTGCCCAGATCATCGATGACGCCTTTAACCTGGCCAGGTGAGCTCTGCTGGGTGCTCTGAGTGCCACAAGGGCGAGGGGCCAGGTGGGGTGGGCACCCTGAGGTGGGCAGTGGTGGTGGGGCTGGGGAGCTGACGCTGCCCTCACCCCGACAGAGCCAAGTACGTCAACGTGACCTTGGCCCTGAGCACGACACGGTTCCTGAGCCAGGAGACAGAGTACATGCCCTGGGAGGCAGCGCTCAACAACCTCCAGTACTTCCAGCTGATGTTCGACCGCAGCGAGGTCTTTGGGGCCATGACGGTGAGCGGTGCCACCCCACGTGCCGGGGGTGAGGGGCCGGGGCTGCCCCTGCAGGGGAGTGGGGGCTGCTGCCAGTGCCACCAGGTGCTGACCTGCTCCTGCCCCCTAGAAATACATGCAGAAGCAGGTGACTCCTCTCTTCAACTACTACAAGACCATCACCAGCAACTGGACCACGATCCCCAGTGACCTGATGGACCAGTGAGTGCTGTGGCCCTGGGGCTGGGCTGGATCCCCAGAGTCTCCCCGACTACACTGGGGAGAGGGCACGGCCCCGCCCGCAGCTGTGCCAGCTGGTGGGTGCCCCGTGCTGGACTCCAGCCTCATGGCCCCTCTCTCCCCAGGTACAATGAGATCAATGCCATCAGCACCGCCTGTACATACGGCATCACCGAGTGCCAGGAGTTGGCCACCCAATACTTGAGCCAGTGGCAGCAAAACAGCAGCAACAACCCGTGAGTGCCCAGGGGGCCCCGGCACTGTGTGCGTGGCTGGGCTGGGCGCGGCAGGGGGGTCCCGGCACTGACGGCTCTTACTCCAACAGAGTTCCCCCGAACCTGCGCTCGGCCATCTACTGCAGCATGGTGGCCACGGGCGGGGAGGACGCGTGGGATTTCCTCTGGGCAAGGTTCAAGGAGGCTGTCGTCGTGTCCGAGGCTGACAAGCTCCGCACAGCCCTCGCCTGCAGCCCCCACTCCTGGATCCTCAGCCGGTGGGTGCAGGGTCCATTGGACGTCATGGGGGTGCCCCCACCAGCCCCTCACCCCACATCATGCCTGCTGCCCCTGCCAGCCCCTCACCCAACGTTGTGTCCTCCCAGGTACTTGGAGTACACCGTTGACCCCACAAAGATCAGGAAACAGGATGCCACCTCCACCATCAACAGCATTGCCAGCAACGTGGTAGGGCAGCCCCTGGCCTGGGACTTCATCCGCGGCAACTGGAGGACTCTCTTCAGCCAGTGAGAACTGCAGGGGGCTGGGGGCATCCCTGTCTGCCCACACCCACTGTTCCTTCCTTTGTCCCCTCCGCTGTGGCTCAGCGGGACCCCCAACTCAGCACCCCTCTGCTTTCCCAGGTATGGGGGTGGCTCCTTCTCCTTCTCCCGCCTGATTTTATCTGTGACCCAGCGTTTTTCCTCCGAGTTTGAGCTGCAACAGGTGAGGCTGGACCCTGATGGGGGACCCTGGGCATGGGGACCCCAGCCCCAGCAGAGAGGGGGATTCCTACCCCTCATGTGCCCAGGGCTGCAGGCAGCTTCTGTCCCCACCATGGGGCTGCTGGAAGGCTGCTGGGGTGGTGCTGGGGGCTCCCAAGGGTTTTTGAAGTGCTCCTGGAGGCTGTTGGGTGCTACCATGGGGTGCTGGGGGCTGCTGGAGTGCTCCTGGAGGCTGCTGAGGTGGTGCTGGGGGCCTCCCAAGGGCTGTCAGGATGCTACTGGGGCTCTCAGGATGATGTTGAGTAATGTTGGGGGCTCCTGGGGTGGTGCTGAGTACTGTCAGGCTGCTCCTAGGGGCTGTTGGGGTTCTGCCAGGGAGCTGCTGAGAGCTGCTGGGATGGTGCTGGGGTGCTCACAGGGGTTGTCAGGGGCTATTGGGGTACTCCTGGTGGGGTGGTGTTGGGGTGGTGTTGGGGGCTGCCGGGGTCTGCCAGGGGCTGCCAGGCCTGCCCCCACCCTGCTCCAGCCCCGTCTCTGCCTGGCAGCTGGAGCAGTTCAAGGAAGACAACCAGGACATCGGGTTCGGGTCGGGGACGCGGGCGCTGGAGCAGGCGCTGGAACGGACCCGCACCAACATCGACTGGGTGAAGGAGAACCGGGAGACAGTGCTGAACTGGTTCGAGGGCGAGATCAGATAACGGTGCCTGCCCTCCCCCTGCCACCCGGACAGACCCTCACCCACTCCAACCTCCATTCATCATGGCCCTGAGCCCCCTGTGCCCCAGTCCCCCACTGCCAGTGGGGGGCCTGACTCCTGGTTAATGGGCAGCAGGGTCATGGGGGACTCAGGGTGGGAGGGATGTTGTGCTGGTGCAGCCATGGGAGTGTGCAAATAAAAGGCTTGTCCAGTTTCCTGGACTGGGTGCTGGGGGACTGCGCTGCAGGGACTTTGAGGGGCTGGGCAGGAAGTGCCAGGGACCCT